>NC_133660.1:139760283-140126672 GCF_037893015.1 Macrotis lagotis | reverse complement strand
GGGAGGAAGAGAAATCAAGTAGTATCTGAGAGAAAAGATGAAACTGAAGACTAGTCCATTGAGAGATAGGTTAGGATATGTCGGGTCATCACATTCTGTATCCAAATATCACATGATAGTGATTGCCTGGCATTGATGAAACACCATGGTACCTCACTGATACAGGAGGAATCAAAGCCAGTTGAAGGCTAAGATACTCCCATAGCAGCCAGACCAGCTCCAATTATAAGGCAAAGATGTAGAACTATTCTAGGAAAGTGAGAAGGATGCCCTGCACAACATATAAAAATAAATTAAGTAAGTGATAACTCCATTTTACAGAGAAAGAAACTAAGCTTCAGTAACTTGCAATAGGTCAAGCAACTAGAAAATGTATGAGTGGGGAATCAAAACTAGGTGTTCCTGAATGAAAGTTCACTATTCTATTGTGCCACAAAAAACTCACTCTAATTGAAGTCATGGCTAAAACTATTTAACAATAAAAACAATTTCATTTAAAATAAAGACACAGAATGAAATTAATGTTATATTATTAATAACATTCATAATTTATGATCCATCATTTTCCCTCCTATTTTGGTGTCAAGACTCTATTCTTGGAAAGTCTCATCATTCTCTGAAGGACTTCACTAAGTTTTAGGATCACTCTTATCCCCAAGCACCTGTTTTCTTACCTAGTTTGGACTGAGTCCCATCAAAATGAAACCCTACCATTTTCTTATCTACTATTATAGTATCCCATAACTTGAGCCCCCTTCCCCCCTCCCATTAAGGTACATCCTACCCTGTTGCTAAAGTAATTTTCCTTAAGTCCCAATCTGACCATGTGATTGCCCTCCCCAAATCCAGGGAGGTCATATTGGTTGTAGGATGAAGTGTAAACTGTTTAGTTTTTTAATGCCTTACCTGATCTCATCTCAACTTATATTTCCAACTTTACTGGAAATTTCTCCTTTTCCCAGATTGTACTGTGTATGCTACTACATTGACCTCTTCTTATTCTTTACCATTTCCCATCTCAGTGCCTCTGACCTGGCTGTCTTCCAGCCTGGAATGTATCCTTCTATTTGTCTGTCTCATAGAGTCCTTCTCTAATCTTTAAAAGTATCTTTGGAACTATCTTTTTAATTCTTTCAACTGCTAATGAATTCCATCCCAAATATCTCAAATAATGTAAAGACTATCTACAACAATATACTGACTAGGGGTCATCTACTCTCACCTGAAATGAAATATTTTTTTATTTTATTTTTTTTAGGTTTTTGCAAGGCAATGGGGTTAAGTGGCTTGCCCAAGGCCACCCAGCTAGGTAATTATTAAGTGTCTGAGGCCGGATTTGAACTCAGGTACTCCTGACTCCAGGACTGGTGCTCTATCCACTGTGCCACCTAGATGCCCCCACAATGGTATTTTTGAATGGCACTAATGGTTAGGGACATATTCCTTATATCAAAGCTAAATTTGTTGCTTTAGAATATCTATTGATACCCTCTATTTCTGTTCTTGGAGGATGGGAAAGAGATATTTTAATATCATTTATTCATAACAGAAAATCAAAGGCAAAACATTTAGATAGGATGATGCCATCATTTAACTGACCTTTATGAAAAAGAATTTTTTAATGAGCCTTGTTTTTTCTTTTGTTCATTGATCATTGATTCTGACAAAAAAAATAGGGTCTAGAATGAATATGCCTTGAATGCACTATCATTAATACCAGCAGATAAGGGGAATGGTCAAACAAATTATGGTACATAAATACTATGGAATACTATTGTTCTATAAGAAACCATAAATGGTTAGACTCTAGAGAATCACGGAATGACTTACAGCATCTGATGCTGGGCAAGGGGAGTAGAAACAAGAGAACAATGTACACATTAACAACAACATTGTGAGATGAACAACCCTGATGGAAGTAGTTCCTCTCAGCAGTTCAGAGAGCAAGGACAATTGTATTAGACCAGCTATAGACAATGTTATCCTCATCCAGAGGAAGAAAAACAAAGCAAAACAAAATAAAATTTAAAAAAAGCTTCCAAATCTGATAAACACTTTATAAAAATTATCTCTTATGAATCTTTCCTTTAATCCTAATTCTCATGCTGAAAAATGGCCAATCTATAAACGAATTTATCAAAAATATTACATAAAATGCAAAGCTGACTGTTAGCTGCTGAGAAGGGGGGTGGGGGTAAGAATGGAGAGTGGAAAGAATTTTATAACTTAAAAATATATATGTGCATATGGATGAAAATAAATTAAAAATAAAGAACACTAGATGAATTATAAAGTTGGTAAAAGGACCACTAGCCTTTATTACCAGTCACTTCATTATATTCCTGCTCAATCTTCTATTCCTTAATAATCTCCTTTTGCTGTTTTGTTTACCTTTCTTCCTTTTAAAACATGTCCCTACAAAAAGTTTTCTGAAATTCATTTAAATATGAGTATAAATAGTTAACTTATCCAAACTATCCAAAAGGTATTTCCAGTTTAACAGAGGATAAAACGTCTTTATCTTTAACTAAAATTAAACAGTACAATTTCCCAAAGAGAGGGACAGTGTAGGCTACCACTGTGAAATGTTAATCATAGGCACTAGCCAGCTACAGAGGGAAGATGTAGCATCCTTTCTGGATAAAGGGCCACTTTTTTGACACCTTGGAAACTTAGTTCCATATTTCAGTTCAATCCAACCAGCATTTAGTAAATGACTATGTAAATACTATATACTAGCCTTCAGGGAATATAAATTCTCCTGGAGAAAAACAATATTTGCATACACATAAGTATAAAATTCAAAGTAAATATAGAGCACTTTCAGAAGAGAAGTCCTAATAAGTGTAGATTTATGGAAATCTTTATGGAGAAAACAGTGTATAAACTTTATCCTGAATGGAGATAGAGTTTCCAAGTTAATGATTTGAGGTTCAGATTTGACCATTTCCCCACAGGTATCCTTACCTGATAAGTTTCAAAAAAAATTGAAGTCCTTGGTGCTATGGGGAGGAAAAGTTCCAGATTGATTCAAAGTTATTTTAGAACTAGTTAGCAGATTCTAAATAACTCATGTCTCTTGGATCTATGAAATTGTGTATTTGTTTATTTAATTGCATACTGTTCTAGTATATTGAAATTAAATAGAACAGATAACAGAGAATTAAATCCCAAGCAGTCAACACCTTAGTGACCTCCACCAATCAGTTTTTTACCTGCTGTATTCAGGAAGTATGCATCTACTTTAACTCTTTGTCATAGTATCCAATATGTTAACTTTTGTTTCTACTCTAGGTCTCATTGAAAAGATAAACAGACACCACACATTTTTAAATGTCTCAATATTGAAAGAAGAGAAATAAAACTAAATTAAGGAAAGTTATATTATCTGAAAAAACAAAACAAAACATAAGACATTTTTCCATTAAACTCTTCCTTGATCAGGATTATTATTTTGAAATTTCTGGCACCATATTTCTAGTATATACATTAATATCAAAGAAGAATGACCAGTGAAAAATCTTGAGATGTTGCAATCTAAGTACCAGTTGAAGAAATTAGACTAGCTTAGAGAATGGAGAATGGAGTGAGATGGAATGATTATCTTCAAATATGTGAATGACTATCACATGGGAAAGGGACTGAATTTATTTTACTTGGTCTCAGGATAACAATTAAAGGCAATAGTTTGAGGTTGGAATGAGATAAATATAGTTTTGATTTGGGGGAAGGACTTTAAAACGTTAGCCCTACCCCACAATAGTGTGATATCTCCATTATATTTTTTGAAACCAAAGCTGCTTGCCAGGTATGGATTGTAAAAGATATACTCCAAGGATTCATCTAACCAAGAAATTCTAATTCCATAAAAGCTTTCTTTATAATTATTCTAAGCCCAAAATAATTCTTGTTAAGAAAATATCTCCTCCAAGCTCACAATATTCAACTCCCTCAGTACATTGGAGAATAAAACTTTCCAGTCAAAGGCAGGACAACAAATTGATTAAAGATAGGCAACATGGTTGTTTTCTAGGAAATTTAGGCATAGCACCACTGAAGAACAGGTACAATGGCATCTTTCTTTGATTCAAATGATTTTGAAGTCAGAGAGTTGTAAGAGCATGCTTTTTATAGCATTGTGACAAAAAGGTTAATGACTTGTTATGCTTCAGTGTCACTCACCTTGTCTGGAGAACATCAGACCTAAATTGAAAAAGGCACATCTTTTTGATTTTGTCATTGTCTGATTAAAGGAGGAAGTCAAGTCCGGTACTTTTTAAGTGTTTGTGGATGTTTCTATTTTAAGGTCTAAAGATGGCATTCATATTAAAATGCCTATTTGGTGCATAGTCAAAAAAACAAAAAAAAAATCCTAATTTGTATATCTAAATGTGTGTGTGTATATATATATATGTGTGTGTGTGTGTGTGTGTGTGTGTGTGTATACATATATGCATTAATGCAAACATAAATATAAATATATGTAGTTTCACATATATACAAATCCATTGAACAATGTGTTCAATCTATTAAAATATTATATTGCTATATATGTCTAAAATAGAAATGCATATTGAGCATGTTTATATTTGTATAAATGCATTTATACGTAATTGTATATTTTCCTTTGGTTTATGCTATGTTGATATCAATATAGCTATTGATACTGATATAGATGGATATTTATAGATAGTCATGAGAGAAATAGAGATAGAGATATAAATGGGAGTTTAGAGGATAGAATAAAAAACTCTTCCCAAAGTATCTCTTTAAAAAGGACTCAGAAACCTAATCAATGGGTCATTTGCCACCAGCTGCCCTTGCTTGGTTTGGACTCCTCTGTCATCATACCAGATGTAAGTTATTAATTTTTATTGTATTATAATGCATCGCAGTGTGCTGAATTATATAATCATTACCTCATTTTAACCTCACAATCTGTGACCCTAATGTTAGATATAGATGATAATACTTCTAAGCATCCCTTGCAGTATGGTTAGTCAATGAAAATTTGTCAAGTCCTTACCATGTGCCAAGTACTGTGTATGCAAACACCATATCATTTTTCCCTCCACCCTTTCTGAAGCCATACTGGCTCTCAGGTAGATGCTCATCTTCCATTAAGGAGAATTCTAGGAAGAATCTTATCAGCAATGACAAGAAAGAGACAGAGACAGTGGGAGGGAGAAAGGCAGTGGGGGGTAGGGAGATGAGATACAGAGACAGAGAGAGAGAGAGAGAGAGAGAGAGAGAGAGAGAGAGAGAGAGTTTTTGTGTAAACAATGGACCTCCTACCTTGTAAATCTGTTCTTTGCTAAGCACCTTTGCCTTATGAAAGGAATCTAATGGCATTCAAAAGTTTCTTCAATTAAAACTTCAGCTAGGGAGGGATTGACTTCAAGCCGAGTTAAATGGTCAAATGACTTCAGCATTGATTGATGATGGTCTGATGAGAACTCTGAAAATATTCAGTCCATTTCTCTAGGATTATGTCCTTATCATTAATCAGTGTGACTCCACAAGTATTGAGTTGTTGAAATGAACTATTGATCTTTGGCCCCTTAATAGCATTCAGGGTTTTATAAAAGAGCTTTGGATTGTTACTATCAGCAAAAAATTACATTTGATAGAATTAAATGCTGCCTTTTTTAGAGATGGATGACTATTTTTGCTGGTAAATACTGTAAAGTTCTCATATTGTTTTATTTAGCAAATATCTGAATTTTCCCATCATTTTTGTCAAACTAGACTTGATGTTTGTGATTATTCTGCCCAGATGAGGAAATGTTGTGCTGTACACTAAATCTCTGAAAACCGTTCACTCCTTTTTAACTGTTGCCAACTGTCTGCTGGCTCAACTTACCTTACAATTTAGCAACATACTATTATAAATCAGAGAAGCATTCTAAACTCTTGACAATAATTCTGGTAGTCATTTTTCCTTGGAGCTGCTGCTTTTGTTGAATATGAATTATTTAGCATGGAGAGGATGAGGCTATAATCAGTCCAGGACTCTTCACTACACATTGCCTTTGTCACTCTCACATCCTTCTTGTCTCTCCTTACAATCACATAGCTTATTAAATGACAATCTTTGCTGCAAGGGTGCATCCACAAAGTTCTATTGTGCTTAAGTAAATGGAAGACAGTATTGGTGATGAGAAGATCCTGAAAGGCAGAAATCTTCAGTAGTGACTATTGCTGATACTGTTTTCTTCTCCATTCCTACTAAGGAATTCTTGCATTGTCTGATAGTTTGAACCTTCTCTAGCATTGAAGTCATCCAGAATTATAAGCTTGTTCTCTTTTAACACATTGATAATAAGGGTCTCCAGATCTTCCTAAAACTTTTCTTTCACCTTATCAGGGTGCATCATGGTGGAATTATAGACATGGATGATGGTAGTACGACATTTTCCAGCAAGTGGCAACTGCATGGTATGAATCTGTAATTCACTTATTTTAATAGGCATGTAAGTTTGTTGACTAAATTAATTTTGATTGCAAAAGCTACACCAGTTTTATGGCACCCCCCTTCACTATCGACTCAGAAAAGTGTGTATACAGGTCTGACTTTAGGAAGTTGGCTTTCATTTGCCAGTCTTGTTTTCATTCAGAGCTGCTGTTTGATTGTGATAACTACTGTGTTTTCTTGCTACAAGCTACTGTTTGTCTTTCAGGTTTACTGGATTTTGTGTTGACTATGAGTGTGCATACATTCCGTGTACCAATTGTGAATGGAATCATCTTTGTAGATGTTTTTATTTTGCTTTGGATTTTTTTACAGTTTTTTATTTTGACCTCAGGGTGAGATTAGGCCAAGGATGCATAATCTGACAATTTTTGGGACACATTTTCTAGCCCCTTCCTCACAACAAGAAGTGAGCAGTGTGATCCCTAAAAGACTACTAAGAATTCCAAGGGGTTGCCAAATTCCCTAACTGCTTGCAGTAAGAAGATCCTAAGGCCTGGGATTTCTGTGTGCAGACTTGTGACCATGGCTTCCAGTGTAGTTGCACTTACTGCTCCTTTACTTGCCAGTCTTCACATGACTTTGAGATAGGTAAAAATTGTTAAATGGTATGAACCATGTCTTGATTCATTTGTAGGTTGAATTTAAGTGAGGCAGTTTCAGGAAGTCTTTGGTCTCTCTCTTCCATGATTATCATAGTCAGTGACAGAATACAATCAAGACAACTGGTGATAGTTTCAAATACAGTGGATGAGCTTGGCATCTTCAATGTCTAACCAAGATCTAAGTTCTGCCCAACTTCTGCTTTAACTGTTTTTATCTGTTTCATCAGGGAAAGAGTTCACTTGGTAGATAACCCCATAACTCACCCTGAGACCTCTTGATTACCCTTAATCTTGTTTAGTCTATCTGCCAAAATACTTTACGAGCCACTGTGGCCAGTGACAACTGTGTATGCTAAAACTTCTTGAGTCACAGGTAAGAGTTGGGTAGATCAGATGAACACCAAAGTTGGAAAGCAGCCCTATCACCAGAGGTACCAATCTTCTCTGAGCATAACCTACAATCCATATATATCCATCTATGGATACATACATATGCATGCACATACATATATACAACTATACTTTCATATACCTTCATATATACACATGTGTCTACATGTGTGTAGCTAGATATAAACATGTAGATATATATGATTTATTCAAAACCCACAGTTCATAAATTATAAGGTCACACTCAAACTCAAAACTATCTTCTAGTCTAATCAAGCATCTGCTCTATCATGTTAGTTATATCAACCTTCTTAAACAACTTAAAGGGGTAAAAAAATATTATTGATGTTTTTCTTATAGATTTAACCCAGGCATTTATCAATATACCACCCATATCCCATTCCACATATATCCAGTGCTTTCTGAATTATAAATATATTATCTATAATATATTATTAATATACTATCTATTGGAAGAGGGAAGATACAGTACAAAGTCCCTCCACTGAAGCATATATGCATATTTTATTTAGTTTTCATGAACTAAAGTTTAAATGACTTGCATTTTGGCAAAAATGTAAGATATGCCAAAGGCAAGGTATGAATTCATCACTTTCTGTTGGGGAGCATATCCACTACATTCTGTTCCCTGTAATCTTAAAGTAAATTAATGAACATACCTATCATCAATGAATAAAATGCTATTCACAGTGGGGAAAATAAATGAAGGCTCTAGAAATGATTATTTGTGTAAAATTCAGAGTATTAATTAATTAATTGTTTTGATTATTTATTAATTTAAACTATTGATTGATTATTAATTAATTAAAATTAAATTATTAATTAATAAACCATTAAAATTTGAAGTCAAGTTGTGGATAAAGTTTGGAGATGGGGTCAGGAAAACATGTTCGAATTATGTATCTAATAGTTACTAACTCTTGACAAATCAATTAACTTCTCTGAAGCTGAGGGTGCTCATCCGCAAAATTAATAATTTTTTTCCACAGGGGTCATTGTAGAAAATGTGTGCAGAGTAATTGATAAAATTTAAATTTCTTCATAAATATTAATTTTTAATATATCAAATATACAAAAATATTAGGAAAGACTATAAAGTATGTGACTATGTAAAGTCAAATATCAAATTAACAATTTTATTTTATTTTTGCTGTTGATATCATACCTGATCTACAATAGCTATTCTTTTTTTTAACAAGAATACATTTCATAAAATTAATTCATCATGCAGAGACTGTTGAGCACCTTGTTATACCTTCTTTTCTTGAAGTTCTTCCTTTCTAAATAGAAGATACATAGCCATAGAGACATATACAACTGTTGATTGACATCATATGTATTATCTAAATGAGTGCACTTTTGATTAAATTGACTTGACATTTCGAGGTTATGTGAAGCTGATCTCAAATAACAACTGCTCTAGGCCAAGCATCAGGCAAGAAATTGTTTAGTTTTGTTTTGTTTTTCATTCTGTTCTTCCTGAGCAAATACTCTGTTTCCCTGCTGTTAAATGAAAGGTTTGTATGTGTAGGTCCCTTACATTCCTAAAGTCCCATGAAACTGAATAACTGCAGTTCCACATAATTTGAATTGAATTATCACCACCTAAAATAAATACATAAAAATGAAAAGATTAGAATCTGTCCCATCATATTTCTATCTGTATTTGACATTGTTTGAATTATGTATATAATCTTTAATAGTTTTTTAATAGTCTTACAATCAAATAACTATACAATACTTTTTTTTTCCTGTTAACTGAGATGTAGTAGAAAAAGTACAAGTTTTGCACTGAAGACCTTAGTTCAAATTTCAGTTCTTTTGTTTACTGCCTTTATCTGGGTTTCAGTTTCATTACCTGTTAAATGAATAGAGCTGCTGCTGAGTTGGTCCCTTCCAGCTCTAGAGTTTTGCCCAACAAGTGATCACTAGATTCAGCTAACTCTCAATTCAGTCCATTCTGAATTGAATTGGATAATTCAAATTATTTGAAAGGTTTAGTCACAGTTTAAAATAGCACCTCTGGTCAACAGGACCTCTTTCATTCAGCTTAAGCAGTTGCATGTAAGAAGTGGAATGACAAAACAAAACCACTGCTAATTTCTTATTTATTTCCAGAAGTCTACTAATAAACTGTCCCTTTAGCATAATATAATCTCAGTGAGAGTAAGATCTATAAATGTTAAATCTTCAGACCCTTCCCCTCACCTTTTCTTAGTTCATAAACATCTTAACATTGGAAGAGAAAATGTAATGGAAGGGTTTGTGATGGATAGTTGTAAAAGTTTTTAAGTTTTATGTGCATTTGTGTTTCTGATTCTACCTATGTACATATGTGTGTGTGTGTGTGTGTGTGTGTGTGTGTGTGTGTGTGTATGGGTGTGGGGGTGGCTATAGTGATATATTTAACAATTGTTGTTTTGCTGTTTAGTTGCTTTAGTCATGCCCAACTCTTCATGACTTTATTTGGGGTTTTCTTAGCAAATATACTGTGATTTCCTTCTTCGAGCTCATATTACAGTTGAGGAAACTAAGAAAAACAGGGTTAAATGACTTGCCAAGGGTCACACAGCTAAGAAAATAGCTGAATCTGGATTTGAACTCAGGAAGATAGGTCTTCCTGACCAGGTTTGGCATTCTATCCACCGAACTTTCCTTGGTTTTAAAAATTAGAACTTTTTAAAAAATTGAAATGAACAGCTAAATGAGGATATATAAAGTTCCTACTCATTAGATATTCTTAGATAAAGTAGAGTGATGATTTTTGTGAATGTTAGAGGAAATTTATGTTAATTAATATATTTAGTAGAATGGCCTCTGAGGTCTCTTCCAATTCATATTCTGCAAATTCTTTGGAAGGAGAACTGCCAGATTTAGTTAAGTGCCATGGTGGATAGAGCACCATATAATGAGGCAGGAATCCCTGAGTTTGAATTTTTACCCTGACATTTACCCATTTACCAGTTTTATATGAGATGATCAAATTTACAAATATTTGCATGTGGACTATTTGTACCTGACTTTGATAGAGCCTTCCAGGTTCATTCTGGTTTGATCAACCATACTCCACTACACTTTACCTTGACAGCAACATACTGATGTCATTTTAGTTCTCTTCAAGAAAGGACAACCAACCAACCAATTCTTCTTGGTAACTGGTATTTCTGTTTTGTTTCTGTGTTTCTGTCTTGCAAAAACTGTCTAGATTTGTCATCTTTCTAAAGTTGAACATATTTCTATAATAGAAGAAAACTCTGACCCACCCTGTGTCTATACATCCAGTTCAATTTTTTCTAAAGCATATGATTGTCACTTGGGCTAAAAGTTTCTCTAAGGAATGTAAAATATATTTCTATACCCAATATGAACCTTTTTGAATCTGAAAATTTCTTTTCATACATCCCAGAGACTCACATAAGCTAGATATATTTGTATGTACCTATATGTGGGTATGTATACACACTTATTGGTGGGTGGGTATACTTGTGTATAACCTGGGATTTTCACTAAATTCCATTTTTTTCCTTTGCTATTGTCAAGTTTCATTAGCAGATCTAGTCTTTTGGAGGAAAACTGTCAGAAATTCAAACGTTTGACCGAAAGATTATTTCCATCAGGAGGATTAGGTGAGGGAATTTACTGTCTGAGTTGATGAACATTCATTTATCTCCAATAAGCAAGTAATAGAAAACTGGAGACAGAACTATGTAAAATGGAATCTCTCAATTCATCAGAAGAAATTATTAATGACCTTAAAATAACTTTCAAAGGTATTTCAAATTATTTTATGAATGTTAACTTTTCTTTTTTTTAAATCTTTAAAATTCTGTATCATCATTAACAATTTACATTAATGTTTCCAATTTCCTTTTTAAGTAAAATGATGGTAGAAATTTAGATATTCTCTCTTGTAGAAAATAATAATTCAAAAATCCTTAAGCAAAAAGGTGACTTTGTACCTACTTTTTACAAAATTATTTAAAACATCAATTCATTAATGTGAATCTGACTTTTTATCCCATTCTATTCAGTTGAAACCTGGTTAATTCCACATTAAAGCACCTGACTTTTCCCTCAGTTGTATTTGAAAAGTAGATCTCTGACTGAACACTTCCTAACAAGAGGAGAGACAGCTTCATTTCAGTTGCTTCATACATATCATAGCTCCTGCTGAGCTATCTATTTCTCTGTGGGATCATAAGTTATTTCTACATTATGCAAAATGCAACATGCATCAAAGGTGACATATGCCATTTTGGGGCTTTATTATGGCTCACCTAACAAATTGTAAGGACAGTCAAGTCAAAATGAGATTTTCAGAATACCAAATATGCATTTTGGCCTGTGGCTCATCTGATGTGAGACTCTTTTATATTCTTGTTCTGTTGCATTTAGGAAATGCCTCCAGAGAGTCAAGTATAAAAAGGAACACTAAGTCTGTCTCTCACCAAGCACTGCCTATGTGTTTGATTCTGTAATCTCATTTTAAATGTCTCTTGCAAATTGAGTCATGTCCTGTGAGGATAGACACTATCATCTGCAACAAAAATACACAGTTAACGACATACTGTACTGTTCACATATGGCTAAACATATTCCCTAATATGTTTAGGTGAAAATAGATGTTTCTTCTGCACGAGGCTGCATACTCTGACACTTTCTTTTTTTCCCCCAACATATGGTTGAGAGAAGGCATAATCCCTAATTATGGTACAGAGGTAACAAAGAGCAGAGAAATTAAAGCTGAGATATTTTCTCCCATATTCTTAAAGAAATACATATACCAGACTGATAGCCAAAAGAAAGTTTCCATTCCACTTTTTTTCAGTTCCTATTTTTGCCAGGGAGAGAAGTCATGGTTTGAGAGTAAGAAGACCTAGTGTTTTATTCAATTTGTTGAAAATATTTTGGCTTTTTTGAGAAGGTTTGCCACTGTCATGGAGAATATCTAGGGTAGAAAAATATGATCTGTCCAGAAACTGAGAGCTCACAGAAGTAAGAGAGTTGAGGTTAGAGGATATAATCAGGAAAAAAAAATTGTAGCAGTGCCCGCAAAATACACGTGTGTAGCAAATAGCTAAAACTCATTGTCAATTTTGGTTATGTAGCTCAAACCAAGCTCCTACAAGTTATTTTGTTTCATATTTGAAAAAACATCTAGGCACTCCTTACTGTCTCTGACTGTGCAGTAGCGCTAACCTTAATCCTGGTATTTAGTTTTTGTTTATCATTTTACCGGGTAAGAGAGATTTTTCCAACCAACTTTTCCAACCATGCTATGTTTTGCCTATTTCTTCTTTTCCTCTCCTACTTTCATGAAGAGAGAAAATTTTGATACATATATGAGAACAATACAGACCTTCTTCAATGATGTGGCCAGACCACAACTTGAGGGTAAGATGAGCATGAAAGTAAGAAACAATACAACTAATGGAAATTATAAAATAACTGAAATACATGGATACTTCTTCTCTATGACAATAGCAACAATAACATGATCCAGAGAAACACAAGTCCTTTCTAGAAGGAAGGCAATGAGAACTGCATTCAGAACAAAAGATCTGTTTGTAAAGTAATTCTGCCACTTAGTACTTATGTGACTTTAGGTAAGGGACTCAACCTCTTAGTTATTTTTTTAAAGAAGCAAGCAAGAAATTTAACTAAGTGAACTCTAAGGTTCCTTCCATGGGCAGTTGGATTTGAAGTTAGGAATTTCATCTTCTTGAGTTCAAATCTGGGATCTTTCACTAGCAGTGTAAACCTTGAGGAAGTCACTTTATATCTCTTTACCTCAGTCCATATATAAAATGAGCTGGAGAAGAAAATGGAAATGACACTCCAGTATTTCTGCCAAGAAAAGCCTATTTGGGATCACAAAAGAATTAGATACAAATCAACTAAATATGTGAATTTAAGATTGTATTTCTTATATGAATACAATTTCACAGGGAAAAATTAATAAGGATAGTAATCATGCGAACATTAAGTGTTAGGTAGAAATAAATATGAAGGAATTTTTGAAAGTTCAAAATCAAAAACTATATGAGAATAATCAAATTTCATTACTGGATTTTATAAGTGAGAGTAAAAACAAGCAGGATATTAATCTGAATTCAACTAGAGTATAAAAGCTGAATAGGTGAATGTGACTATTCATAATAGGTGTAGAATTAATGAGGATTTTAAGAGCCATAGGCAGAAAATCCTTTAAAGAATTTGCTAACACAGATTCAGATCTGGTTTTGATGGAATAATTGAGTTCTATGGATCTTTAAAGGCATAGTGGTATACATCAAGAAAAATCACCTAAGAGATTCTAATAAATGAAAGTCAAATTTAAAGAAAAACTATATCTTTCCTTAATACTTATCCAAACCAGTTTCCAGTTGTTCATTATCCAATATTTGAAGAAAGTTAAAGCACAGGAATTTACAAGACAGCAAGGCAATGTACTTCATTTTGGGATAGTTTGATTTTGGAGAAAAACTTTCTTCATTTTAAGTCAAAATCTTCCTTTGTAATAACATCTTGCTCCTTATTCTACTCCCTAGAAACAAGAATTTCTCTTTAACAAGAAAGATCTTTCTAAATTTGGATATACTTTTCAAGTATCCCCCCCTTTCCCAATATATTATAAAAGCTTTTCTTTTCCAGGCTAAATATTCTGTTTCTTCCACAAATTCTCATATGGCCCATTCTGTTGTGTTTCATTCCAATACTTGTCTCCTAGATAAACTCTACTTATCTTTCCTAAAATATGTTAGTCCAGAAGTAAAGACATTATTTTTGACTAGATCAATGTATTACCAAACTAATACTTTCCATATTCTTCACATTATCACACTAAATACAATAAATACAATTTTAGATGACATTTCTTTCCTTTTTTATTTCCTGAATTAACTCAGATGATTTTCATCAACTTTGAATTTTAAGAAAACCACTTCCTTTCACAAAATATTATCTAATAAGATATCCACAATACCATATTTACAGAGCTAGATTTTAGAATTTCAGGTTTTGATATTTACATTTATTTCCATTAATTTTTATTATAGTATAATTATTCTACTTTACTGAGATCTGTTTTGGATCCTGCTATCAAATATATTAGATATTTTACCATGCTATGTGTCATCTAAAACTTTGATATGTATCCTATATATTGATATAAGTTATTGACAATAATGTTGAACCACATTTGGGAATGGATAGATCTTTGAGAAACATAAGCAGAGATTTGTATCAAAAGTGACAATAATTTTAGCTCTTTGAGTGGGTGCTTTATTAAAGCTTATTGATAGTTTAATAGATTATTAATAGATCAATCCAATAATGATTATTGTAATTCTGTAATTTTCCATGTATAAATAACCAAACTATCATGTTTTAAAGCATAACTCTTTTGTCAGTGCTTGTCTGAAATCTAAGAATTAAATGTTTAGAGTATTCTGATCTGCTGAGCTAAGTTTTCTGTCAAAAAAGGAATTTTCATTTATCTGGAAATATCAATTTTTTTAAAAAGTTAGCAATAAAATCCTTAGGTAAGATGTCATGTTCTATGGTGGGTTATTAGACTATAAATTCTTTGGGGAAATGAACATGGGACACAACCATATGGAACTACTTTTAGTCTAAAAGACTTTATGTCCTAGAAGAAGAGGGCATTCCTGTAGCAGTGCATTGCTTGTCTCTCTTGGAGTCCCAAGTTGATTTTCTGTTGTCTCATGATGACCTTAACCCAAAAGGGTATTATGACCTGTCTCTTCTCTTTCTATTGTTTTATTTGAATATGCAGATAAGATAATTTCTAATATTTTTAGGGGAAGCACAACAAAAAGAAAATAATGAATAGCCTATAAGATTAAAATATTCATTGTAAACACAATGTTGGATCATAAATTACAAGGTAATTCAATTTAATCTTTTTATCATTATTTGTTACCATTTATATTATTCTAAACACAGAAATATGCCTTATTGAATTCTCCTCTTATTTACAACAAAGCTTTATAAATCTTTTTTGTTTCATCATGTACCTGGCCTTTGATCTTTCCTAGCAAAACATTTCAGATAATATCCCTTATTCCATTTTCACCATGAAGTACTTTAGTTGTGATAATCAGCAAGATATCCATTCCCACATGCACCTTTGCCTTTCTTTCTTGGAGACCAGAAACCTTAATTCTTCTGACATTATATTTTCTGAATTCTATAAAGATCACAACAATAAGAATTCTGCCATTACAAATATAGGGCAAGTTTTTCAGGTCTCACCTTGGAATAATTAAGAGTAGAAAGCAAAATTTCAAAAGTAATTGATTCTTCTACAATTTGACAGATAAGATCATTTCAATACTATATCCAATATAGATACCATTTCATCTACTCTCTCCTTCCTTAATTCTTATAGAGTATATTAGACAGCCTAGCAAATTGTAGACTAACTTGCTCCAGGTAGCTTAAATTACTAATGCATGTGGCTTAGTCATGGAATAACTGATTAGAGAATATTCAAGCTATGCAAAGCTTAGTGACCTACAGCATCCCCTGGCCCATACTATCAATCACTTTCAGTTTTGAGAAATTGAATCCAGTATGAATCAATGACATACAAAGCATATTTATACCATAAATAAATTAATTAATTAATAATCAAGAGCAGGCCAGCTCAACGTCTAGTTCAGGATATTGCCAGAGAAAACATTTGATAATTAAATGTTTTGTTTGTTCTAAGTCCCTACTTTTGGTTTTATAAAAAACAAAACCAACAAAAAACCCACAAATCTCAAGATTAATGAGTCAGAACCAAACTGTGACTAATCTCTGTGTCAAATAACTCTGCCTTTGATTTCATTGATTATTACCTATGTGCATCTTCAGTTTATTACCATCACTAAACATTTTTATCTTCCAAAGTTACCTAAGGATGATTTAAATAAATTTCCAAATAGAACCAGATGTGATGTCTTTATTTCCAGAAGAGCAACATTAAGTTTGTGAAATTTAGGGAAAATGAAAAGATTTGGTCCAGGTATGAAGGGTAACAAGTACTGATAAATATAAGAAAAGGAAATCCTTTTTTTCATATGTGTTTAGTTTTGGTAACTAGTAGGGAATTTTTTGTTCAATAATAAGTGTACATAAAGGGATGTGTATGTGTGCGTGTGTGTGTGTGTGTGTGGCACTATTGTCATTGTGATTTCCTGTTATAACTTTTGAGGAATAGGAGCAAAAATATTACAGAATTGCAGAATTATTTGGAATGTCAAAGACCATCTTGTCCAATCCATATCTAAATTGATAAGAATGTATTCTGTATATCCAAAGAGTACCATGGAACTGATAAACCACTAAAATAGTCTGTTCAGGGGCCACTAGGTGGCACAGTGGATAAAGCACTGGCCCTGGAGTCAGGAGTACCTGGGTTCAAATCTGGTCTCAGACACTTAATTACCTAGCTGTGTGGCATTGGGCAAGCCACTTAACCCCATTTGCCTTGCAAAAAAAAAAAACCTAAAAAAATAGTCTGTTCAACTTTCAGAGAGCTCTAGTGGTAAGAAAATATTTTTCCCCTGGAATCAAGTCCAAAATTTCTTATTTGCAGTTTTCACCCATTGGTCCTCATTCTTCCCTCTGATGACAAATGGATCAAAGTAGGTATCTCTTCTGTAAGAGGACCCTTCAAAGTGGGTAACATCTAGCTTGCTATTTCTTTCCCCACAAGTTTAATCTACTCTATTACATATATATATATATATATATATATATATATATATATATACACACACACACACACACATATATTTACATACACATTTGCATGCATGCACATATATGCATATATTTGCACGTGTTTATTTACATACATATGTGCATGTACATATATACATTAATACATACATATTTATGTATATATGTATGTGTATATTTATATATATATATATATATATATATATATATATATATATATATATACCATTTAGTAGTCATTAGCTATGAGAATGGTCACTTAACCACTTTAAGAATCCAGGACATAAAGAGAGAATGAATGGTCTTTCCACATTTCTAGTACATAACCTCCCTATATTTCTGTAGATAGTTTTCCAATTGGAAAAAATAAGCAAGTCTACATCAACTTATCAACTTTCTTGTGATAAACCTCTTTGCATTTAGTACATAGCAGAAATACAATGTATCTCTGGGCCTTTATTTGAATGCTCACATTGAGTAGAAATTGACAAATTTAGATCTTTCTTGTTACAGCATCATGGCAAATCCTTAGTTTATTGGAGAAAGAGCTGGACTTGGAAGATTCAAGTACTTAAAAGCTTTATGACTCTAGTCAAGTAACATCCCGTCTGGGGCTCAATTTCATTGTACAACAAGTGAGTTCTACTTCATGACCTTTAAGGTCCCTTTTATCACTAAGTCTATGATCTTAAAATTTTAAAGCAGCATAACTCTGTTATGTCATGATTTGTCACTCAATCGTATGGATCACATTTCTCTGAGTTTTCATACATTCTTTTCATAATGGGAGAAGAGTTCAGAAATATACAATTTGGGTAAGTGTCATTAATCCATTATTATTTATTAAAGACTTGCTTATATTCCAGGTACTATTCATTGGCAAGGAAAATATAAAGACAAATAAACTAACAAACAAAAATACAAAAAATCTATACCTCAAAGTCCTGGTATAAAATTCTGTTTGGCCCCACCATGGCTGCTCCAAAGTTTACAGCGGTGGGTGGGGGGGGCAGGATGAAGGGGTCCGCTGGGCCGCGTCGTGGGGGTCCCACAGAGTGATGGCCAGCTTTGCCGGGCAGCCGGGCCGCCGGCACGTCCTACAAGCCCAACTCGGGCGCCCCCCGAGTGGGGGACGTGTCCACTCTCCTTCCGCCAGCATGGCGACATCGACTCAGTATTGGCAGCTGATCAATGACTATGGACCCCTATCTCTGGGCTATACCCAGGGTTCGGGGAGCAGCCAGGTACCTCAAAGCCAATATGCAGAACTTCTAGCTATCATCGAAGAGCTAGGGAAAGAGATCAGATCCACATATGCAGGGAGCAAAAGTGTCATGGAGAGGCTAAACCGGGCATCACTCATGCTCGAGGATTAGTCTGGGAATGCCTGGTGGAGACTGAACGCAATGCAAGATCCTAGCCTTCCACTTCACTTCCAAAGTTTTCGATTTCTTTGTGAAGAAAAAGACTAACACATTCCTCTGGTGACTTTCAAAACATTCATATCAATCTCTTCTTCTGAATGGTCCAAAAGTTTTGGTTCTTTCCCCTTTTCTTCTTCCCATCCCCAGCACAGTCTGTAAGAATAGGAGGTCATTTTGTAGTTAAGATTTCTATTATTTGTAGTTAGCAACCTAGGTCACTTTTTTACAAAAATATTGAGTCCAGACCATGCATGTAGAAAATTCTGCTTCTGTTGCTGCCAACTCTAGTTTACTGCCCTGCTAACTTAACCCCAATCTTGGATTTTCTTCCTTTGAATACATTTAAAACCACCCACCTAAATATCATTCTTTGCACCTTTTCCAGAATCTCCAATAACTTTTTAAAGATTTTTTTCACAAATCGATGCCAACTGCATTGACATACCCTGACAGTTGGGTATCTCCCAGTTAGGGCTACATGATGATCTATGCTTTAAAAAACAAAGAATGTGGGTTTGTTTTTGTTTTGTTTTTGGTGTGTGAGCTTTTTTTATGATTGTTCCTGCTTTGAAGTCAATTTAAAATGCATGAGTTACAAATACAGATGATTGATCAGCCCACTAAAAAATGAAGAACACACAGTTACTTTTCAGACAAAGACTATATGTAGATTTCAAATCTTGAGTTTGCCATAGAATGATTTAAAAAATCTGGATAAATGACTAAAACTGTTATGTGCATCTTTGTAGGTATTTATTACTTGATGTAATAAAGCTTATTTTCATTAACAATTTGAAAAAAAAATTCTGTTTGGCAGCATCTCATTAGCATTCCTCAGAATAAGGAATCACTATGACTATACATAGCATGAGATAGAAAGTTGGATCCGGTTTATGTATTATATGACAGTAGGGTCTAAATTCCTTCATGTAATTCATTGAACAGTGGTCAGCTGTCAATTCTGGGAATATTCCTAACATTCTTTCTAGGAATGTTTCCTATAGATGATAGATAGATGGATAGATTAGATAGATAGATAAACAGGGTACTTATTTTGTTTAAGCTCTCCACCAACTACCTCCTGATGAATCATTCCTCTAGACCCTGAACTATTTTACATCAAAATTGAATTCTATTCACCTATTAACTGACTCTCACAAATACTTAATTCAGGCACTCAGTCCACACTCCTTCTTTGCACTAGTTTCTAAGTTACACTAGTTTCTAAGGGCTAACACAAGCCTGGACTACTTTCTGACTCTTATACAAAAGTAGAAAATTGGAGACAGCTGCACTCTCCCATGGCCTCAGGCTTACAGCTGTTCCTCATTTCCTGGCATATTCAACTTAGGAACTCCTGCCATATAATCAAATACCAGAGGAGAGTTTTAGTGAAGGTAAAAATTGGCATGAACTGAAGTCATTCATAGCCTATTACTTTTACCTTATCCTTGGTTTTCATCATTTTAATTTAATTGTATTCATAATGAATCAGCTTTGTATTACTTACTCTACATATTCTCTAATTTATAATAAATGTGCATGTATGTAACCAGCATCAATAGAGAGATACTAACTAAAATTTAAAGGAAAATATCTCATTGAAAGAAGCATTAATTTAATCTATATTTGTGACTCTAGGCAAATTACTTAACTTTTCATTCAACTAAGAAACTATACATATTTTGACAACATTCTATAGAGAGTTGTTAGATCAATGATAGATAGTAGGTAGATAAGAGATGATAAAGACAAGCACACAATATGTTCATGCACAAATATACATGCATATACAGATGTAGATGCAGATGTGCATGTCCTATCTATGCACATAAACATACATGCTTATAAGTCCAAGTTTGTAAACATATATATATATATATATATATAATATACATATATATACATATATATGTCTGTGTATAAGCTAATTCAATCAGAAGAATTAAGGAATTCTAAGGAATAAGGAAGAGTATTTTCCTGTTAGACTCTGGTAAGACCTAATAAGTATTCTTATGCTCAGTCCGAGAAGTCAGTTTTAAGGAAGACATTGATCAGCTAGACACATTCAGAAATCAATAACATATGTTCATCAGTTAAAGGAAATGAGTGTGTTTATGAGGTAGAATAGAAGACTCAGAAAATTTGATAGTTATATTGAAAGGATTAAGATGTACTAGGCTGGGGCAGCCAGGCTGGCCCTGGAGTCAGGAGTACCTGGGTTCAAATCCCATTTCAGACACTTAATTACCTAGCTGTGTGGCCTTGGGCAAGCCACTTAACCCCATTTGCCTTGCAAAAACCTAAAAAAAGAGAGAGAGAGAGATGTAATAGGCAGATTCATTTTGGGCCCAGGAGAAATTAAATGATGGAAAATGCACAGAAGATAAATTTTGGTTTGGTGCAAAGAAATCTATGAAGAACAACTTTGTTGAACAACAAGATTTGAAAGAGTCTAGGACCAATTAAGATTTATTTGAGGGGTCCTCTTTTTAAAATTTTCTGATGTTATTTTACTAAGTTCTTATTGGGAAGAAAGTTATTTGTCTTAGATAAGTTTTAAAAATAAAGGCACATTGATTTTGAATGGTAATGATTTTTATTTGAACTATGAAATCCAAAAACTGAAATGATCTCATCATAGAACACTGAATGGAGAAAAACTTTGTCTGTTCTCATACTTCACAGAATCAATTGTTGTCAGTACAGATGTAGTTAAGCTAAAGAAATACTATATTTCAAATATAGGCCCTCTTTGGGAATATACATGCTTTAAATCATGCAACAAATTTTCCTCTGCCTAGTAAGCAGAAGAAATTTAATCTGACTTTTAATGAATAAAAATGGAATTGCACTTCACAAGAAATCATTCTAGCTAGTTCATGGTAATATTTTTTTAAATTTATTTAAGGTAACCCATAGGGTTAAGTGACTTGCTCAAGGTCACACAGCTAGGCAATCATCAAGTGTCTGAGACTGGATTTGAACCCAGAGCCTTCTGACTTCAGGGTCCATGCTTTATCCACTGAACCACCTAGCTGCCCTTCTTGCTAATAATTTAAACACTGATGGGAACAATGAAGATTGTGCCTGTCATATAGCAGATGCTTTATAATTGGCAAACTCACTGAAAGGGAGGAAGTGTGAAATAGTCAATAGAGCATTGACTTTGGAATGAGAAAAATCTGAATTCAAGTCCAGACTCTAATATATATACTACCTCCATAAATCTCTCATAGATCTATGCAACTTTGTAAGACTTAAATTTCTGAAATGTCTTTCATGAGTAGAATCAGAACATTACACACACTAACAACAACATGGGATAATGATCAACCATGATGGACTTACTCATTCCATCAGTGTAATAATCAGAGACAATTTTAGAGAATTTGTGATGGAGAATACTACTGTATCTGGAAAAGGAGCTGGCGAGTTTAAATGAAGATCAAAGATTATTATCTTTAATTTTTTTAAATAGTCTTATGAAATATGTAATTTTGCTATCTCTAATGTATTCTTTCTTTCTTTTGGATCTGATTCTTTTCTCACAATATCAATTTCAATCTATGCTTATCATGAATGTAAATGACCTATATCTGATTGCCTTCTGTCAGGGGCAGAGGGGAGAGAAGGGAGGGTGGGAGAAAAACTGTAAAACATAAAACCTCACCAAAAAAAAGTTTGTTAGGAACAATCATTGAATGTAATTAGAAAACAAAATATTTATATAATAAAAAAGAAAAAAAAAGAAATGTCTCTCACTGCATTGATAGCACCTGCCATTCTTAGAATTCCCTTTACCATAAACTCACACATGCAGACCTAAATAATAACAAAACAACAAAAGGAACTTCCCTTCCCTATAAAAAAATATAATGACCATTCCTTATTTTTCTTATTTGTCACCATTTTATGATATAAATGAAGATTTTTAAGACAAACATATTTATACAAAAACATCAGGTGACTTTTAAAGAATATGTTGGGTTTTGCCTCTTTATCTTACAGAGATATAAGTTGTGCTCTATCATCTATTATTTCATCTTTTAAGTGTCAATATGTTTGATTACTTGGACTTTATTTCCCTAGCATTGCCTACACAGCTTGAAAATAGTTTTGTTGTTGTTTTCTTCAAATCACCATTTTCCTTCTAACTGTTGAACACTAACCATATTCCTGAGGGGACAAGAGAAATAATTACTTAGTACCAAGATACATGAGGTAATATTATGATTAGAAGATAATGTTATCTAAAAACACTCATAAAATCCAGAATAGAGAAAAATAAATAGCAATTTGAACACTTTATTACTAGAAATTATCTGGCAGTACAATAATTTTCCCCTAATTTTAGAAATGGAGAAACTGATAGAGAAATGAAATTTTTCAGGTTTATTCAGTTAGAAAAATGCTAAAAAAAGAAAAAAATGCTCAAGCAAAGACATAAACTCTTTTCTTGTGATTACAAGACCATTTTACTTAAATACTACTGCCTTTATAGGAAGGAAATCATAAATAGAGATGAAGCATAGATTATTTAATCATCACTGATGAAATATTTTAAAAATTAAATTATAAATTATTTAATCTAATTATAATAAAATAATTGAAAAATAATACTTTTCAAGAAAGTATTAATTTTTTAAAAATATTTCTCTTTTCCTTTTAGAAAATCATTTCCGACTCCAAGTCAGATCCCAAAGATCCCAAGGGGCTTAATTCAGTCCTGGAAAAAAAGCTTCACTTGTTCAAGCAAAATGAATTAAAAGGCTGAGCAATTAACCACTGACCAAATAAAACAAATAGATCATTTAGTCTCCAGCTAACTTCCCCAACCTCCCTAAGTTTTTTGTTGAAACTCAGTAAAATTGACTGCAACAGTGGTAGTAGGTTTTCTGGGAAACAGTTTTGTCCCACTAAATTTAGTTGATTACTGACTGAATAGTTTAAAAGACTCTGTTCCTGTATAAATACAATATCCTGACTCAAGTAGGAACTATAATATGTCAATAAGCTACAAATGATACCTCCAAAAGTTTAAATCACAGTTTCTCTTGCCCATTTCTCTTTTTTATAAATCTTCATCTAAAATTAAAAGCCCCAAGTACAAATTTACTTTTAAAAAAATGGTCAATTTAAATTGACTATCAATTATGGGATGAATATGTGCTTATTTGTACTTTTATACTTTGCATATAGAAATCTAGAGATATTTACAGATGTATAGTTTCATATATTAGATATCTGTACAAATATGATTATCAAATAATAGGTGAATATATCTATATGCATAAATTTATACAGGTAAAATTTTATAAGGAGATTTTTATTTCTATCTAGCAATCTACTGCAAATGTCACTTGTATCTAAATTAGTATCTCTATCAAGTGTGTATGTGTGTGCCTGTATTTTTGCATAAGGAAAAGACAAACAGCCAGAGACAGCCAGAGAGCCTGAGATAAATGGGGGCGGGGGGGGGGGGGAGTCAGAGAAAAAGAGAGAGACAGAGTAGTTGGGAGAGAGACAGAGACAGAGAGAGAGAGAGAGAGAGAGAGAGAGAGAGAGAGAGAGAGAGAGAGAGATACCTTACATTCTTGCCCTTAAAAGAAACAAATCGGTTTTTAAATTTGGTATCTGTTTAGCACTATTTCTATCTTTCCACTATTTATGTCTATAAATGCACACACACACACAAATGACTAAATGACTAATCATTTCTTCATGCACATACATAAATACATAAATACACATACACACATATATATGAATGTACATATAAACACATACCAATTGATATTAATATAATTATAATGAGAGATAGGGGAAGGAGGAGGAAGGGAGCAATACATCTATGTGTATATATTTTATCTTTATATTTCTACATGTATATGCACAAAACATATAAATGCTTATGTAATTGTGATAATAAATTATATGCAATGTATATACATATTTAAACACCACTTACGCATATGTTTATGTGTGTGTATATACATAAGCAAAAGTTATGACAGCCTTCAAGTGTACATAAAATACTCATTTGAGTATTGGCTTCTCTAGATCAAATATCTCTAGTTACCTTGTGTTGATACTAACATGATTACGAGAATCATTTGATTCTAGTATTCAGAATGAGTTTTAAAAAGTAAAAGTAATTTGCTAGCTCTACCTTAAGTAATTACCAACTGTCAACTTGAACAAGATTTTTCCTAGAAGAAAATTTAATTTGGGCTGCAATGCATTGTGTGAATATTTGGAAATATAAAAGCACAAGACTTAAACAGACTGAGAAGGTCTAAATAGACTCAAATTTGTAATATTTCAAGTTTCATTTATAATGGCTGTATCAAAAGTCAGTAATACCCTAGCTTCTTGCTTCCATCAATAAAGAGTTGTCTTATTCCTTTAAGACAAAGAACTCAACAATCATAATCTCCAGGAAGTCTTTCCAGGTTTTCCCAAATGTTAGTGCTTTTCCAAAAACCATCCTGCATTTAAAAAATTTGAATGTATTTATCAAACTTGATTTAGATTTGTGATGTAAATTTACATAAAATATATTTAATTATGAATTTCTTGTCCCCTATTAGAATGCAAGTTCATGGAAAATTGATATTACTTTTTCTTTATACTCATTTTCCTCAGTATTATTGAGGAATAAAGATTATTAATAAATTTTGACTTAGGAGAAATTCAATGATAAAAACTGAAAAGAAGTTCATTATCTTTCTTGATTTAAGAGACCCTTCCTAAGCTTCAAGCTCTTTTAGAAAGAGAAATCCCATTCAAAGTAACCTCAGACAATATAAAATACGTTGGAGTCTATTTGCCAAGACAGACTCAGAAACTTTTTGAAAACAATTCTAAAACACTTCTCACACAAATTAAATCAGATTTAAATAACTGGGCAAATATCAACTGCTCATGGATAGGTAGATCTAATATAATAAAAATGACAATTTGACCCAAACTAAACTACCTGCTTAGAGCCCTACTAATCAAAATTCCAAAAAATTACTTTAATGAGTCAGAAAAAATTGTAAGTAAATTCATATGGAGAAATAAAAATTCAAGAATTTCCAGGGATTTAATGAAAAAAGGGCAAAAGAAGGGGGCTTAACCCTACCCAATCTAAAATTATATTATAAAGCATCAGTCATCAAAACTGTCTGGTATTGGCTAAGAAATAAGGTGGTGGACCAGTGGAATAGACTAGGTGTAATTGCAGGAAACAATTATAATAATCTGCTGTTTGATAAACCCAAAGAGTCCAGCTATTGGGATAAAAACTCTCTTTGATAAAAACTGCTGGGAAAATTGGAAGTTAGTGTGGAAGAAACTTAGATTAGACCAACACCTCACACTCTATACCAAGATAAGATCCAACTGGATAGACATAAAAAACTTTAGACATAAAAAACAATACTATAAGCAAATTAGAAGATCAAGGACTAGTTTGCCTGTCAGATCTATGAAAAAGGAAGCAACATATGACTAAGGAAGAGATGGAGAATATCACTAAAAACAAACTAAATGATTTTGATTACATTAAATTGAAAAGCTTTTGCACAGATCAGACTACTGTAACCAAGATCAAAAAAAAATGTAGAAAACTGGGAAACAATCTTTACAACTAATGTTTCTGACAAAGGACTCATTTCTAAAATATACAGAGAACTGAGTCATATTTAAAAAATAAAAGCATTCCCCAAATGACAATCAAAGGATATGCAAAGGCAATTTACAGATGACAAGATGAAAGCAATCCATAGTCATATGAAAAAATTGATCTACATCATAACTTATTAAAGAAATGCAAATTAAAGCTTCTCTGAGATATCACCCCCCACCCCATCTCCTCAGACTGGGCAATATGGCCAGAAAGGATAATGATCATTGTTCAAAGGGTTGTGGGAAATCTGGGACACTATTACATTGTTGGTGGAGCTGTGTGCTCATCCAACCTTTCTGGAGAGAAATTTGGAACTATGCCCAAAGGGCAACAAAACTGTGCCTACCTTTTGATCCAGCAATACTGGGTCTATACCCTGAAGAGATTATGAAAAAGGGTAAAAGCATCACTTGTACAAAAATATTCATAGCAGCCTTATTTGTGGTGGAAAAAAATTGGAAATCAAGTAAATGTTCTTCAATTGGGGAATGTATGTCATGGAACACTATTGTTCTATGAGAAACCAGGAGGAATGGGAATTCAGGGAAGCCTGGAGGAATTTGCATGAACTGATGCTGAGTGAGATGAGCAGAACCAGAAAAACACTGTACACCCTATGAGCAACATGGGGGTGATGGTCAACCTTGAGGGACTCGCTCATTCCATCAGTGCAACAATCAGGGATAATCTTGGGCTGTCTGCAATGGAGAATACCATCTGTATCCAGATAAGGAACCATGGAGTTTGAACAAAGTCCAATGACTATTCCCCTTAATTTAGGGGGAAAAAACTGACGTCTTATTGTCTGATCTTGTTATCTCTTATACTTTATGTTTCTTCTTTAAGGATATGACTTCTCTCTCATCGCACTCAACTTGGATAAATATAAAACATGGAAACGATGTAAAGACTAATAAATTACTTTCTGTGGGGGAGTGGGAGGAAGGAAGTCAGACTGGGGGAAAATTGTGACTCAAACTAAGTAAAATTTTTAATTAAAAAAAAAGAATTCAAGCTCTTTAGAGCTTGTCGAAGACTCCCTTCATTGGAGGTCTTCAAATTGACTGTATCACCATTTGTATGCTATTTTATTGGGTAAATTCTTCTTCAGATTCTGTTAATGTTTGGTGGTTGTTTTTTTTAAGGTTTTTTTGCAAGGCAATGGGGTTAAGTGGCTTTCCCAAAGCCACACAGCTAGATAATTATTAAGTGTCTGAGACCGGATTTGAACTCAGGTACTCCTGACTCCAGGGCTGGTGTTCTATCCACTGTGCCACCTAGCTGCCCCAGATTCTGTTAATGTTAATATTAGTTGTAAATATATTTAAAATAATTGACCTCTATATTCTGACTCAGATTTGAAAATGCAGCTGTTGGCAGATGTTGACAAAGAAGTCAAAGAAGCACAAAAAAATTAAGATAAGTTTCATGAAAATAAGAGAGTAAGAAAGAAATGTCTTTCCTATCTTTTCTTGTGTTATTCATTTTTCCTGTGGTTGTATTTTTTACCAGGAAGGATGCTAAGGTTTTAGTTGCCTAGTTATCTTAGGAAGAATTGATAAATTGGTCAAAACTTATTAGTATATATTATTAGTGTGGGAATATATATTTTAGGCCTGTCGATTTTTTCAGGGATAAGTATTTGATAATTGTTGTGAAGCTCCACACTTGTTCCATGTCTATATACTATATGTGGAAAACTATGTGAATTTTATATTAAATTAACTGTTTTTCTCTATTGCCAACTTACAAATCTACCTAGTGGGATGCCAAAATGTGAATGAATTATTTGTTAAATTATTTCTTCAAATATCATGCTATTTGATTTTTCCTTTGACTCCAGTCCACTAGTACTACAAGCTCACCATACTACACTTCTTTGCTTTCGTACTATCCTAATGAGTGTTGTATTTCCCATTTGCATTTGGAAAAAAGCAAAACAAAACATAAAAGAAACAAATAAAAAAACAGCTAGTCATTATTTATATGTCCCCTTAATAATATAGGAATTTGGTCCCCCAATTTTGTCTGTTTTGTCTAGTGATCTAACCATTCTGTTTTCTGATTTGATTTAGAACTCTAAATGAATTGAAACACTACTTTTTACTATAATGGCATAGACTAACAATGAAGAACAAATATTAGTAATTATTAAAGTCTCCCTTTTATTTTATACTCAAGAGATAGAAAGAAGTAACTATAAAATAACCAAAGACAACATTAAATACTTAGGAATCTACCTCCCAAGCCAAACCCAGAAACTGTATGAACACTGTTATAAAACACTTTTCACCCAAATAAAATCATATCTAAATAATTGGGAAAATGTCAATTGCTCTTGGTTAAATTGAATTAAGATAATAAAAATGGCAATTCTTGCCAAAATAAAGTACTTATTCAGTGCCATAGCAATTCAATTTACTGAGCTAGAAAATATAATAAATTTCATCAGGAGCAACAAAAGGTCAAGAATGACAAGGAAAATGATGGGGCAAAAAAATGGAAAGAAATGTGGCCTAGCTCTACTAGAACTAAAACTATACTATAAAGCATCATTAATCAAAACTGCCTGGTACTGGTTAAGAAATAGAATAATTAATCAGTGGATTAGGATATGTTCAAAAGAAACCTCAGGTTTTTGTTCCTCCAAACCTCACACCTCTCAGATTGGCCAATATGACCAGAAAGGACAATGATCAATGTTGGAAGGGATGTGGGAAATCTGAAACACTAATACATTGTTGGTGGAGCTGGGAACTCATCCAACCTTTCTGGAGAGCAATTTGGAATTATGTCCAAAGGGCAACAAAAACGTTCATACCCTTTGTTCCAGTAATACCACTACTGGGTCTAAACCCTGAAGAGATTATGAAAAAGGGTAAAAACATCACTTGAGCAAAAATATTCATAGCAGCCCTGTTTGTGGTGGCAAAGAATTGGAAATTAAGTAAATATCCTTCAAATGGGGAATGTCTTAACAAACTGTGTTACATGTGTCTCATGAAACACTATTCTATTAGAAACCAGGAGGGATGGGAATTCAGGGAAGCCTGGAGGAATTTGCATGAACTGATGCTGAGTGAGATGAGCAGAACCATAAAAACAGTGTATACCCCGATGGTGGTATGGGGGTGATAATCAACCTTGATGGACTTGCTTATTCCATCAGTGCAACAATCACGAACAATTTTGGACTGTCTGCAATGGATAACACCATTTGTATCCAGAGAAAGAAATGTGGAGCTTAAACAAAGACCAAAGACTATTAATTTAATTTAGAAAAAAAAACTGTTATCATGTAATTTTGCTATCTCTTATACTTTATTCCTTAAGGATATGATTTCTCTCTCATCACATTCAACTTAGAGAAATGTATGCAATGAAAACAATGTAAAGACTAACAGACTGCCTTTTGTGGGGGGTGAGGGGAGGGAAGCAAGATTAGGGATAAATTGTAAAACTCAAAATAAATAAAATATTTAAAAAATAAAAATAAAAATGAAATATCAGTAAATGACAATAGCAACCTGCTATATGACAAACCCAAAGACATCTGTTTCTGGGATAAGAAGTCACTATTTGAAAAATTTGGGGGAAAATTGGAAAATAGTATGACAAAAACTAAGCATAGACCCACATTTCACACCCTATAACAAGATAAAGTCGAAATGGATGCAAGATTTAGACATAAAGGGAAACAATATATTTGAATGAATATACCAAGAAATTACCTATCAGATTCTTCAAAAAAGGGACAAATTTATGACCAAACAAGAAATAAAGTATATTATGAACAGCAACAAAAATGGTTTTGACTATATTAAATTAAAAACTATTTGCACTAATCAAATTAATATTACCAAAATTAGAAGGAAAGCAGAAAACTGGTAAACAGTCTTCAGAACTAGGAGTTCTGATAAGGGTCTCATTTCTAAAATATATAGAAATTTACATCAAATTTATAAGGTTACAAGTCATTCCCCACTTGATAAATGGTCAACCGATATGAATAGACAATTTTCCAATAAAGAAATTAAACCTATGTAATTATATGAGAAAATGCTCCAAATCATTATTGATTAGAGAAATGCAAATTAAAACAACCAAGAGGTATTAGTTCACACCTATCACATTGTCTAGGATGACAAAAATGAAAAATTATCAATGATGAAGAAGTTGTGGGAGGATTGGGACATTAATTCATTGCTGACAGAGTTGTGAACTGATCTAACCATTCTGGAGAGCAATATGAAACTATTCCAAAAGAACTGTAAAACTATTCATTCCCTTTGACCCAGGAATTCCAATACTAAGTCTATATCCAGAAGAAATTATAGAAAAAGGAAAAAGTCCTACGTGTACCTAAATATTTATAGAAATTCTTTCAGTAGTGGCAAAGAATTGGAAATTGAGGGGATGTGCATCACTTGGGGAATGGTTAAACATGAATAGTATGGAATATTACTGTTTTATAAGAAATTATAAATGGTCAGATTCTAGAGAAGCATAGAATGACTTGCAGGATTTGATGCTGGGTAAAGGGAAAAGAACCAAAAGAACTATGTACACATCAACAACAACAACATTGTGAATTGAACAATCTTGATGGAAGTAGCTTGTATCAGCAGTCCAGAGAGCTAGGACAACTGTATTAGACCAGCTATGGACAAGGTTAACCCAATCCAGAGGAAAGAAAACAAAATAAAACAAAACAAAAACAAAAACAAAAACAAAAGCAAAAAACACTTCAGAATCTGATGAACACTTTATAAAATTTATCTCTTTTGTATCTCTTCCCCTTCATCATTCCACATACTGAAAATGACTAATCTGTAAACATGTTTGTCAAAAATTTGTATGTACAATGGCAAGCTGACTGTTCACTGCTGAGAGTAAGGAGAGTAGGAAAGGTGGGTAGAAGAAAAAACATATAAGATCATGTCATACCCAAGCAGAACAGGCTGATTAATGGCTCCATAGGAATCTGTCCTCACATTTTTGTCTTTCTTTCTAGAATTTTTTTTTGGTCATGTCACTTCCACAGAGTTAATTATGTTCTCTATACTGATGGTTTTTAAATATACTTATCTAGCTGTATCTCTTCTAATCTCCAAATTCAACTCCCTATTAGTCATCTCAAAGTGTATGTCTCAGCGACATCTTAACATGTCCAAAACTGATTTATTATCTTCTCCCTCAAATCTTCTAATCTTCTTATTTCTCCTATTAATATTAAAGGCAACCATATCCTCCTTCAACCAGGCTCACAATCTGCCTGTCATACTTGATTCTTCTCTCTGTCTCATTCTTTATATCAATCTGATTCCAAGTTCTATCAGTTTTACTTTTATAGTATTTTCACATTTTCTATACTTACTCTGCTTCCACCAATTTACTGTGAGCCCTCATCTCATGACTGAAATTTTATAATTGCCTGCCAGTTAGTCTTGCTGAAAGTCTACACACACAGTATTTCATTATCCATTCAACTCTCAAAGTGTTTCTAAAACTCTATCAGGTCTGATAATGTCAATCAATAAATTCCAGGTGCTCCCTAAGAACTCAATAAATTCCAGATGCTCCTTAAGAACTCCAGGATCAAATATAAAATCCTTTCTTTGGAATTCAAATCCCTTTATAACTCATCTACCCCTAACCTTTTCACTTTTTTTTAATTCCTTTCTCACACTTTATTCAATACTTTTTTTAGGTTTTTGCAAGGCAAATAGGGTTAAGCGGCTTGCCCAAGGCCACAGAGGTAGGTAATTAGGGATTTGAATCTAGGTACTCCTGACTCCAAGGCCAGTGCTTTATCCACTATGCCACCTAGCATTCCTATTCAATACTTTTTGTATGTGATCCCAATGACACTAATTTTTCTTTCATATGACATTCCATTTCACAATTTTCCATTTCTGTAACTATGGTCCAGGCCTGGGATTCTGTCTTTCCTTTTCTCTGCTCCCTGGATTGCTTCAACTCCCAGTTACAATCTCACCTTCTGTAAGATGCCTTTCAAAATTAAAAACAAACAACTTTTTGTTACCAAAAAGGTATTGAGTTCTAATAGGAGAATAAAAAGTACTGTGATCCTCAAATAAAAAAATGATAAACATTTCTCTTCTCTCTCTCTCTCTTTCTCTCTCTTCTTTCAGGACATAAGGATGGAGACTGACCCTTCGATTTCATTCATAATAGGAACTGGCAGTTGAATAAATTTCTTTCTGTTAATTCAAGTCAAGACCTTTTCTTCAAGATATAGTTTTTAAAAGTTTCCCAAAGAATTTAGATGTCACATAACTTGCTCATGGTTCTGCATAGTTCTTTATTTTTTACAATCAAGATAGATATTAACATAGTTCTTAAATTTAAGCTCAACTCTCTGGTCACTAATCAAAATACCTCTCTTTCTTTTTGGAGGCAGACAAAAATTAGTTTAGAATAAAATTGGAGAGCACAAATGAATGGCTTCAATCACAGTGAAATAACACCATCTTTTAGCTTAGAAATTAAAATTCAGAAATGTCCTATTTCTAGTATAAGTCACATTATTTTGCATCAAGAATATCTTCATTTATCCTTTTTCAGCCTTGAGGTAATATACACTTATAATTAGGGAAAGATTCATGAAACATCCTTTCTAGTGATGCTATCCATGGCTCTCTAGGGCCAGATTTGAACTCCGGTTTACCTGTCTTTAAGGTCAGTGCTCATCCCCTGTGCAAACAAGCTGCTACTTTGCTTAGCAAGACAAAACTAAATATAGAGGTTATAAAGCTTCCTTAGAATTTGGAAGAACTGAGTTTGTCTTACTTTTTCATATCTACGATATAAGAAATGTCACAAGTTGAAGTCATTATTTCTCAGCAGTGAAGCCAATTCTTCAAAATTACAAAATGAAGAGAAAATATTGAACTTCATCGAAGGAAGGAGTTCTCTAAATTATTAAAATCACCCTACTCCTAAAATTAGGACAGCTGCATAGTAAAGACAGCACTGGGCCTGGAATCTGGAAGTCTCATCTTCCTTAGTACAAATCTGACCCCGACACTTAGAAGCAATGTGACTCTGGGTACATCACAGCACTATTTGCCTTAGTTTCCTCATCTATAATGAGCCGGAGAATGAAATGGCAAACTACTCTCCTATGTTCAGCAGTAAAATCTCAAGTGGAGTAGTTATACATGGCAAACAACTCAACAAGAACAACCCTAAAATTATTGTTTATTATTTCTAAAAAGTCATGGCTACGTGGTGCACTAGATAGAGTAACAGATCTTGGAGTGAAAAAGACCTAAGCTCAAATTTGGTACCTCATAAGATTACTGACAATTTGTCTCTGGGAAAATCACTTAATCCTATTTACCTTACTTTCCTCATCTATGAAATGGATTGAAGATGGAAATGACAAATCACTCCAGTCTGTTTGTCAAGAAAACTTCAAAATGGAATCACAAAGAAATGGACATAACTGAAACAACTGAACAACATTATTGGAGAAATCTAATAGGCCAAGTTCAATTGCACCCTGTCTTAGGTCTTGGGTATAGAAAATACTAGGGCCATGTTTGGGGAATAGATGACCTATCTCAAAAAGAGTGAGAATCCAGGAAAACATTTAAATATGAAAAACCAGAAGTGTATATGAGAGATATACAGAGTGAAAAAAGAATAGTCTTTTATAGTGTAATGAGGGAGATTTTTTTCCAATTTTTTTCTGAGAGGTGAAAGAAATCTGTCTCATAAGGTCAATGACAGCTAAATCCTTGAGACCCCTATCTAGAAAGGACCTTTTCCTTTTTTTCTTCTGATATGTGATTGAAGCATACATAAAATATTAAAGGATCCAAAAATACAGATATTTTCAATATTTCCTATGCCATGGATAATTTATATTACTTTAGTATTCAAACATTATGGTCTAAATAAGACTCAATAATGAAAAGAATCTAATCTTATAAAATAAATTTTTCTGAAGATATCTAATGAAGAAAAATCTGAATGCAAAAGTTCTGCATACCAATTTGCTAAAATGAACACTAAATTTGTATTTGAAATGTATTTGCAAGTATTTTGTTACTAAAGAGGCAATTTATTTGTATAATTAATCAGCAAAAATGTCCCTGAGGATTTTTCTCCATGCTGAAAGATACCTTTTGTCGTTTGCAAGTATTGAAAACATTTCATCAAGGCTTGGTGGTGTGATTGATTGTCTTTGTTGGTGATTTTTTTTTATTCCTTTGTCTGAGTAGTGCCTTGAGCTCTTTTATTCACTTTTGTGGTATTTAGAACATGCTTCTAATTCTTTACTATTAACAAGTGTTTCCTCTATAGGAAACCATTACCCCTACATTTTTAAACACTGCAAATCTTTATTTTGATTTCAAGCTAGGATGTTTTTGCTTTTGTGTTGTCTACAGATAGATAATCTACTGAATAATTTACCAGGAAAACCTTAAATGCTTTCAAAAAGGTAATTATCAGAAACTAAAAGCCTTTTTTTTAAAACTAAAAATATATTAACAATAAACCCAAGAATTCTAAACCATTGTGCTTGTCCTATTGTAAAAACAAAACAAAACAATGACTTGGCACTGGAGGGGATAAAGAAAGGTCTATGCTAATTTCATTTTTATTTGAAATCTTACATAACAATATTTCTAAATCATTCTCAAAATAAAGGTCAAGTACCAGACTATAGGGGATCCAAATCTCATTGATGAAACAAAGAAGTTTCTCAAAAAATATACATTGAAGAGAAACAGTAAAATATTATTTTACTGCTAATGTGTAAAGGGGAAAATTAATCTTACTATGACAGATGAATAAGTTTTTACTAAATTTCAGGTTGGATTTGATATTGAGAAAGCAAAGTTTACTATACAATGTACAGAAGTTAATAAAATATTAAAACAACTTAAATATAACAATTATAACATAAACTTCCAAAAAAGGGAGAAAGCAGAATGATGACTAATTTTCTGACTTTTAAAATTATTAATTTTTATACCTCCATAGCTCTCTAATACCATTTAGTTCTTCATAATAAAGAAAAATAGTCAACTAAAAAATAGTTAACTAATGATCCATTGATTGTATTTGACCATGTGTGCTTCATCTTGCCTCCATACCCAGCCCCAATTCTCTACAGAGAATAAGGATATATTTCATTAATTGTTGAACTAGACCAAGATAAAGTGCTACCTTGACATGACAATTCATCAGGTTGCAAGTCTGGTAGAATAGAATATGTTCTTTGAGGGCAGGAAATATTTAGTTGATGTTTTTATTTATCTAACACTCTGTACAATGACTGTCACACAGTATGTACTTGCCAAATCCTTATTGAATATATAAGAATTTTTGTGAGGGGAGGGAAGATAGGTGTTCCTGTCAAATTTGTTAAAGCAAATATTGTTCTTTTATTATATTTACTATTTTTTGTTTCAGTTCATACCAGTTGTATGTTTCCCATTATTCTTTGGATTCCTCCTTTAGTTTCTTATTTATTTTATATTACTATATTTTCTGGTTGCAGAAGAGTATTTCTTATGCTTATTTAATATATTTTCTTCATCTATGACCTAACTGAAATATATTCCCTTTTATTTCAACTTTATATTTCTACTCTGGTGTTATGAAAATGTTGGTATATATGGAATTTATTTCCTCCATTGTGATCTTTTTGAGCTTTATTATAGATTGTGAGATATTCAGTCAAGTGGCATTAACAATTTCAATTCAAGAATCATGGGACTAATTCACAGCTCCACACAAGAAATAAGCACAAAGTTGATGTTTGAGAAGTATTGTTTAGTTAAGATTCTGAAAGAGCTCACAACTTCTCGATTCAATGGCTGACTACATAGAAAAGTAAAATATCATGGAATGAAATAGGGACTGTGTGTGTGTGTGTGTGTGTGTGTGTGTGTGTATTTGTATTCCAGAAATGCAACATTATAGATGATTGCTACAGGATCAGATGATTCCTATTAACAGCAATTCTGGGCTTTGGGGGACTTAATTATAGTGAAAGGACAAGTCTTCAAAATATTAATGGGAGAAAATATGTCAATAATTCATCACATGATATGATATATCAATCTTTAAAAACTGTTAAAGTAAACATTTGTAATAACTATTATAATCACCCTATTTAATGCATTTTCTGAAATGTTGTTTCTTTTTAACACTATTTTTATGTATAAACATCTACAGTGGCAGATAGGTGTTGCAATGAATAGAGTACTGGTCTTGGAATCAGGAAATCCTGAATTCAAATCCTGCCTCAGACACTCACTAGAGATAAGACATTAGATAAGTCACTTAACCCCTCTCTATCTAAGTTTTCTTATCTGCAAAATGGAGATTAAAATTTTAATTCACAGATTCGTCATGTGGATCAAACGAGGTTAGGTGCTTTGGATACTTTAAAGTGCAATATAAATCCTAGCTATTATGAGCATTATCACTGCAGCTGTTATCATCATCATGGTAATTCTGTACTTAAAATACTTTTCATTTTAATTTTGAAATCTATGAAAGTCACAGTAAAATATAATTATAAATATAGCAGCTTCTGATTATGAAAAAATAAATGTTTTCAAAATGTTTGCTTTAAATATCCAAAGGTTCCCCTAAGATCAAATGGAGATAAGAAGAAAATGTCAGTAATTTCTGAAAATTATAATCAATATAGAAATAAGTAACAATGTTGAATAAAAAAATGCTATCTAAGAAAGTAGATTTGGTTACACTTACCTCATATATACTTGGAATGGTTTTAGGCCTCTGTGGTAGATAACACTTTATAGTTGATGTTGAAATTAAAGATGACAAATATATAACATAAGTTAAGAGAAAATTTGAATTAAATTCTTCTTTCATCAGTCATTAAGAATTATTAACCTGACACCTAGATGTCTCTGTGGATAGAGCACTGGCCTTGGAGTGAGGAGGACAGGAGTTGGAATCCAGCCTCAGATACTTGCCACTTATTAGCTGTGTGTCCTTGGGCAAGTCACTTAACCATGATTGCCTCTCATTCAGGGACATTGCCAGTCATTCTGATTCATTTCTGGCCATTGGATCCATGTGGCTCTAGAGGAGAAAATGAGGCTGGAGACTTAGCATTGCACACACTCTCTCAAATCCAATTCATGTGCTTGTCATGTCATCACCTCACTGATTCCATGGTCTTTGAGAAAGAAGGACAAACATTATTAATAATTATCATTACTTCTTCATTTCAAAAAAGCACTTTTTGCAAATTTCTTGAACTTTACCCTGGGATACAGGATTTGTAAATATTTTTGTTATAACATAAAGATATTCATGAAAGGTACTCAAAAAAAGGAAGAGATATGGACAAGCTCAAAAGGTCCCTTTTAACTTTTTTAGTCCTAAGAACCTAAGAAGGAGATGGAGATCCAGTCCCTAAGAAAACTAACATCAGAGGAAACAAAGTGAGAAAATGAAGAGGAAAATAGAGTCAGAAAAAAAGACTGAAATTAAATAAAGATATCCAGAAAATAAAAACTGAAATACCTTGAATACAAGCAGTTAAATCGATAGGAAAAATAATAACAAAAGGGAAAAAATATGGTTTCCATGTTTATTAAATGAGTTCAGGCATTGAGAAATAAATAAAACAATGGTAAATAATGAAATGGAAACTAGCAAAACACTTGGTGAAATAGAAAATCCTGTAGTATGTAAGGTCATGAAACTAGAATATGTATTTCCTTAATAGTTCAAAAGGTAAATGAGAATTATTATGAGAGAAAAATTTAAGACTCATATACAAAAATAATGGGGCAATAAAAGAAAACTGGAAATGGAATTTGTAATGGCAATTTCATCAAAGAAGCAGATGAGAAAATAGTAGCGTATAAATACAGATCTGGAACTATAAATTATATTCTATGAGAAGAGAGGCAAAATATACTCATTATACAAAAGGAGTATTAAAGGGAATGCTCATTATACAAATAAAAGTGAAATCTCAAAGATAAGATTCAGAGAGACAACCTAAAAGTAAACAGCCTCCTAGAAGAATATGATTATCAACAAGAATGCAACTCATAATATCATAACAAAATAAAATAATATAAGAGCATTGTCCCAATCTTTAAAATATAGAAAATGAAACACTAATTGGAAGAATTCACAGATGTCCTACAGGAGGAAAAAAAAAGTGAACCTGCAAATCTCAAGATTCATGGCAGTTAAATTTTTCAATGCAATTCAGAAACAAATTCTACCCATGATCAGGAGAAAGACAAGGAAATTTAATGAATTAAAAACTATTTTGCATCCACAAGAAAATGTAGGAATTCTTGGAATATAATATGTTCTGAGGAACAATGCATCTCAGAATCCAACTCAGGGGGAAATACACTGTAAATCTGATCTCAACCATATATGGTAAAAGATGAATTTCAATAATAAATAAGCAATTAAGACATATTTAGAAAGTTATAACTGAAGAGATTATTTCTTAAATATTTCAAATGAGAAAAATGCATAAGTCAATAGATGCAGTTACCAAGGAAAACAGTAAAGTTAAAGCAGAGAAATAAGTTAAAAATAAAACAAAATAAAACCAAAAAAATTCTATGCGAATACAAGGAGATTTTTTTAATTTTGTTTTTCTATAATAAATACCTTGGGAAACATAATTACATTACAGGAAAAGGAGAGCAACCAGATAATTTAGAAGCCATGAATCAAAGAGTAAAGTTCTAAAGAATACTTAATAAAGAATGGATAATAAAGAGTGAAATAAATTCTTTTTTTTGTAAAACTGTCACTGCAAAAAAAACCCCAAAATTAATTAACAGAATTAATTGAATTGGCCAAGAGGAATGGAAATCTTCTTGACCATGTGAGAGTTATAAAAGGAGTTAATATTTATTTAACCAGACAAAAGCAGTTAAATAGGATAGAGATTTAAATTAATAAACAAAACTCAAGAGGAAAAGAGGGAAAATGAGAGTAAATTATCAGAAATGAGAGGAAGAAAGGTATTGGGGGAAAGGCCTCCTTAAGAAATGATTATGAGAGAAGATCTAGCCAAGACTGAGAAGTAATCAGATAGGTAGGATAAACAAGATAGAGTACCACTCAAACCATAGCAACAACCAAAAAGAGAGAGAGAGAGAGAGAGAGAGAGAGAGAGAGAGAGAGAGAGAGAGAGAGAGAGAAAGGAAAGTATGAGAAGTACAAAGTGGAAAAGTGTCATTTGCTTCACAGAAGTGAGGAAATAGGCTATGAGGACAATAAATCTGAATATTAGCTGAACAATGGAAAGAGAAATTTTAGTGTTTTGATGAAATTAAATTCAGATTATCAAGGACTTTAGAAGTAAGAGGAGAAAAGAGAAAATGAAGGTACTAAATTAAATGGCTCTGAAGAGTAATTTTTGTTGGAAGCTTGAAGAGAGAAATGATTTCAAATGACCACAGTGATGAGTAGAATCAATCAGTGAGAAGTATTTATATTTCTTTATTGTAGTACATGACTCAGTTGAGATTATAAAGCATAAATTTCCTATGGATCTAGTTATTCCAGTTTTGTTACCAATTCATTCTATTTATAAATCTCTTTGGAGGAGTAAAAAACATAGATGACAGTAACTCATAATTAAAGTTTTGGAAGGGATGACAAACAATAGTAAAAGGAAATAAGGGAATAGAAAAATGATAGTCTCTGGTTGAATTAGTTTACAATGAGACCAAAATTTACAGTGCAGGAGAACAAAAGAGATTGCTTCAACTCATAATAAGGAAAATTTAGTCAAGATTATAATGAGGACAAAGAAAAGATTTAGGCACCTAAAGAGAGAGAGAGAGAGAGATGAAGAGATTATAGTTGAATTAAGCATATTCAGAGATCTTGAACATGAAAGAGAAGAAAATGGTGAATGTTTGCAAGATCAATGGTCTGACCATACTGATGTGTGCCTGATATGGAATGAAAGAATAAATTTCATAAGTTGAATAGATTGAGGGATAGGTAACTTGATGATTTGAGAGAACAGAAACATGTATATTGAAATATCATAATAAAATGAAGAGCTGAAATGAAGGGGACAATAAATCAGCAAATTCATTGAGAAATGAGGGATGATATTCTAGAGGTTGCTCAATAATGGCAATCAGAATTTGTTTGGAGTTTAGAGTTGAATATGTTTGGAGTACATGAATCTCAAAGTACAGGTTTACTGATTAAGGTAGAGGGGGACCACAGAGTGATAATTGAGAAGTATTCTACAACAATTACAATTACCTCCTCCAGCATGAATAGTTAGTCAGGAAATATGGGTAAATGTGTACACATTATCAGAAATCAAATCCATGAACTCAGTGTTATCTAGAGAGTCAGGTCTAAGATTCCAGAAAAATGAGATGACTGAGACAGACAGCAAAGCAAGATGAAAGATTTGTTAATTTTAGCTCAAGTATTATAGAGGAAGAGGAATGCAGAAATGGAGTTAAAAAATAATGGGTGGTCACGATGATGATGATGATGATGATGATGATGATGATGATGATGATTTTTTTTTGTCCTTCATCCTGTAAGAAGACCATGACTTCAGGCGAGATGATGACATGATATGTAAATGAAATGGATTTTATGAAAGGAGTGTGCTGTGCTAAGTCACCAACTTCACTTTTTTCTCCAGAGTTATCTGGGTCCAGTGACCTAGTTATGAATCAGGATGACTGGAGATGACCCTGGATGCAAGGCAATCAAGGTTAAATGACTTGCCCAAAGTTACACAGCTAGTAAGTGTCAGGTGCCTGAGGCAAGATTCAAATTCCTGTCCTCCTGGCTTCAAGTCCAATATTCTATTCACTAAGCCACCTCACAGCCCTTAGGTGGTAGTGGATAGATTGGGAATGATGTAACAGATGGCTTCACCTGAGAGAGAAAGTTTGTTCTTTAGTATTTGGTGATTTGGTAGTACAGAGATAAAGAGAGTAAGACAGTTGTGACATTCTAACCATTGGGAAATATTAAATTATTTCTGCCATTCCTGTTATTACTCAATGAGTCCTCAATTGTGAGAACTTGGATGCTTAAGTGAGATTATACTAGCCTTGGTTATTCCTCGGGAAACTGACAAGCTCTCATGGCCTCGCTTTGTAAATAAAAATTAAGAGAATGGAGTAGACTATATTTAATGTAATTTTTTTCTCTTAAATTTTATGGTAATTGAAATCAAGAAATAGTCTATCATATGAGAAATGACTAAACAACTTATTTCATGAGAGATTGCATATACTCTGATATATTTATTTTATTAGTTGGATTTTGGTTAAATTTTCTTTGTTGGGAGGAAAGTTTGAATGTTTTACATTTGAAAATGGTGACAGTGTAAAAAAAATTAATAAATCATAAAATAAAACTAAAATTAACTAGTAATAGAATTCAAAAGTGGTCAGAAAAAATAAGACAGTTATTGTATAGTTAAAAATGCTACATAGAAATAAATAATTTTCATCTATCTCCTACTAACTCTGCCATTTGTCAAGTAGCTACTAATTAGATATCTATGAAAGGGTTTGATGTTTTTCCTCAATCTCAGAAAACATGTCTGTTATTGAGGTGTACAACAGATTTCTTTCATGTTCTAAAAGCTGTGAATTAAAAAAAAAAACAAAATTGGTTTCTTCAGAGGAAAAAGAAATTCAGACTAAACTCACAGAGTATTTTCATTATCAAAGCTACATTTTTAGTTGGTGGTATGTTTCTATAACAATAAATATAAAATAAAAGGGAACTAAAATTTTAACATTTAATAATTTAAAATGGCCAATATGAAAATGTTATTTTATAAAGACCACTGTCTGAATTCAAAAAACCTGGGCTTGCATTTTTCAGCATTGCCATTAACTAGTAATATTACCTTTGCAAATTCTCAAACTGTTTGAGCTTGTTTCCATGTTGAAATATGCCCTATATTATTTATCAATTTTTTATTTTTCCATACTCTTGTTTTTCCTTTCTCCCCTTATGTATCCTTCTCTACAAATAAGGAAAAGTTAATAGAGGAGTTTACTTAAGTTTTAAGTGATTTATTATATAACAGAATACTGATAAATTGGTACATTTGAATTTCAAATTTGAATTGATATGAATGAATTGATAATATTCTCTTTTGATGCCTTTTTCCTCTCCTTTTTGTGATGCCCCACTATTACTATAAGCTCAATTTTTTAAAAAAGATGTTTCCTTTTAATTATCTCTCCATACTCCATTCTACTTATACATATTCCCTCACTGGCCTGACATATTTCTTAAGGATATTTTCCCAAATAATTCTTTGATTCTTTTTATAGTTGAATATATTTTTCCACTAAATGGTATGTGTGTGTTGTTTGCATATGCTATTTTTTTTATTGAGTTGTGATGAAAGAAAGTTTCATGGGGAGCCTATTCTTTATCCCTTTATGTTGCTACACTACTTATCTTTGGCAGCTCTATCATGTTAGATACTAAGTTCCTTCCTTTTCTCCGCTTCTTTCTAATACATTCCCTTTCCCCTCCCTGTTAGCTCCTCATACGAAGATGATCAAAATAGTAAAAAAAAAAACATTTATAGACTCTCTGTCCAATTTAACTTCTTTATGACACATGGAAACAGAGTTTTGAGAGAACATTTAATCCTTCTCGTCCTGATAACAAATAATCTATCCAGTAGTAATATTTAATCAATGCTTCTTTCTTATTTCTATATTTCCCTAAGACTTTTTTACAATTCTGATCTTTTCATTAGGAAAGTATATAAATCTACTATTTCATTAGAGTCTATATTTTCCTCTCTCTTAGTTGATACTCAGCTTTCCTATATAGGTAATTTTTGGTTCTTAGTTTTTTTCTTTCAGCTTCCTGAAAAATATTTCAAACTACCTTCTCCTTCACAGTTCTATCTGCCCTGAACAGAGTGATCCTGACAATGTTTCATATTAATACTCATATTAATTTTTTAACATTGCTTCTAGTATCATTGTTTTCTTTGATGTGGAGTGTCTCAATTTTGACTGTGTTGTTAAGTATATTTTGGTTTGGGATTTGTTCTATTTTAATTTTTCCTTATGGTTTTATGAAACACTTATGGTTCCTTGAATTATATTATACAGGATTTTGGGGGGAATGAGGTGGCATGTTTTTGAGTTAATCAGAGATGCCTTGACAAATTTTTCAATTCAGTTCTTTTTAGTGCTGTTTCTTTTTCAGCATCTGATATTAATATTTCTTTTTTATTTCATGGAGTTATTTTATATTTGGTTCATTCTAATTTTAATGAATTAATCACTAACTTCTAAGCTATTAATTCTCTATGACATTATTTTCTCTCCACTTTTTATTTTATAATTCTTATTTCTTTTCTCCCAAGTACTAGTATTGTTTTGTGTGATATTGGTATCTCAACTTGCTTTTTCTTGAGACTATATTTGAGTTTGTTGTGCAACTGCTATCTTCTTTTGGGTTTTTATAAACCAAAATAATAGCAACAACAAAAAGGAGCAAAAATTATCATTTATATAAAACACTGATGTTTGCAAGTGCTTTGTATTTATAAAGTACTTTGATCATCACAACAATACTCTAAAGGCAGGTTTTATTATTATCCACATTATACATATGAGGAAACTGAGGCAGACAGTGGTTACGGAACTTAACCAGGGATATACAGCTAACAAAGGTCTGGGTTGGGGTTGGAATCCTGGGCTTCTTTCAGTTCACATTATTTCTTTATTGTGTTTGATTTATGTTTCCTGTATAGTCATATCTCTAGATTATTTTCTTTAGTGTGGCTTTTTCCTTAGGTCAGATTCTTTTTGTTTTGGATATTTTGGATGATATTATTGATTGGTGACAAAGTGACAAAGACTAGTCCTCACCTTCTGTTGGAATTGCTGAGTTTAAGCTCACATTCTTCATGGAATAACTCAGGATTTGATCACTTCTTGTTTATTTCAGAACTGATTAAGTGATTGCCACCCTTCATTATTGAAAAAGACTATGACATCAATTTTAATGATGAAATGACATGCACATTATGTTGATTAAAGTTTGAGTAAGATTGTGCAAAGGCATTCTTTTTACTGACTCTTCCAGATCCTTCTACATCCAGTGATCTGCTAGTATAAGAATCAGGATTAATGATGTTGATGTGTATACAAGGTGAAGCCTTGATCATTTAGACATGATTGCATATAATCAAGTCACCTTTGTGTTGAAGTAACACTGAGCAGAGCAACAATAAGATATTTTTGATGATAAATTTATAACATTATGGTAAAGCTAACTTGTCCATGGATGGTCTAAAATGTTAGTATGGTGATTTCTATGTTGATTCACTTTGAACAGTAGGATTAGGCAAAACCTACCATTTGATGTTCCACTCTTCAGTATGGCAATTTCATGGCAATGCGCTAACCTATCTCATGATGTGCTAATTTATCAATATGGTAATATTTGGTGACAAGGCTTTTTAGTAGGACAAAGTTAACTTCACTAAATGGTCTAAACTACTTTACTCTAATACTCTAAGCAAAGACTTTGGTTGCTTCAAAAGTTGCCTGTCTATTCATGGATATAAGGATCACTTATGGTTTGAATTAAGATAATATCCTTTGTCTTTCATTCTTTATTAATGAAAACATTCTTGGCAAATGCTTTTGCTCTAGTATATCAGAAATTTGTCCAAAAATTTTACAACTAGCAGCACAATATGAATCTCAGCCGTCACTCTTAATTATGGCCCAGTTTCAAAATCAACATTAATTCCTAGGTGGGGTCTTCAGGCAACCTGAGTCTGCTTTAAAAACTGAACTTGTTCAAAGTCAGTCTTAACCACCTCCAACAACTTATGGATGATTGTGTTTGGATCCGGTTTCCTATAAAGCTGTAGGAATTTTGCAATTCCAGGTACTGACTTGGCCTTTTCTTCTTTCATGGTTTGGTGTATATGCTGCCTGAGTTCTGATCTCTTACTCTCCTATAATTTTGTGAAGATATGAATTGCTTAGATTTTTCACTGACCACTAATTTATCTCTTTCTCTTGCACTAAGTCCATGATGCTTGCTAGCATTGTTCATATTTTTGTCCATCCATGTCTTCATTTTTCAGCAACTACTTTGCTTGATTTCAACTTCACCATCATCTTCAATAGGCCATTCCCAGGATAAATTTTTCACTAGAAAATCCCATCACCTGGAAGCTTATGATGATGGTAATTGCTTCAACTTTGTTATTTACACCACTCTCTAATTAAATGAAAATGGCTGAGTGCTTTGTGTCTATGACCCTTCTCTACTTTTTCCCTACAAGGACCTGAGAAATGTTGCCCCTATCTTCTCTAATAAGTGTGTGTCCAGAAGAAACAACTTCTTAATCAGATGGCGGAAGAGGAAGAAAGAATGGAGGGGAAAGGACAAATTACTCCCTATCTAATATTTACCGTAGTTGGACCATTTTTCTAAAAGTCTTTCTTTACCAAACTCTTACTTTCCCCCATTAAACCAAATATACCCAAGAAGTCAAGATTTTTAGGACTTTGTACAGCAAGATTTGACTAGCCACTAATTGTAATCTCTGCAGATAATACAGCAAGCAATCCACTCTTATTCAGCCTGGCAAAGAGAATGGAAGAGAGAAAGAAACAGAGACAGACCAACAGTGTGACAGAAAAAAGAGAGAAAGGTGAAGGTTCAATAAGTTTGGGAATAGAATGAGCCATAGCAAACAACCACCTTGAATAAGATTAGTTAAAGCATTTCTAATTTACACATCTTTTAGAAGAAAAGAATAAGTTCAGAAAGAATTGAAACTTGAATTAGGGAGAATAACTGAAATCTTTCTTGATTGATATTTTCTGGAAGCAAATTCAGAATATCTCCATGCTATATCTTCACCCTGTCCTTAAGGATTTCCCACTATTAATCTTTGGGTAAAATATCATAAATAATCATATCTTCTAACTCTGAATATTATATCTTTGGAAGGAAGATCTGCCTGTATAACTAATAGATTTGCATCATGGTTGTCTTCCTAGTTTAACCAGCAAAATCTGGATGACAGCAAATCATGTTCAAAGTAATCAGGGTGAAAAATTTTAAATTTCTGAAACTTTGACTAAAATTAATGAAGCCATTTTCCTTTTTTGGAAGAAATCAATATGACTATATAATTTTCTATCATGCACAATTAATTTTGTTTAAAATGGTAGCTTTTTTTCCTTTAAGAATTTGAAAGTTTGCCATGTAAAAGAAGATTTGTGCAGCTTAAACCCAGAAGGCAGAATCACATCTGGAGCAATGAGAAGCTGAATTGTTTTTTTTGCCAGGGCAAGTAAAAAGCAAACAAAATTCCTATAATCAGAGTTATCCAAATGTAACATGGGTTGCTTTAGGAGATAATGGTCTCAACTTCATTGTCTTCAGTTTTATTACAGAAGAGATTTGGGGATGGGGTACAATGTTTGTATAGGATGACCCTGAGTTCTTTCCAGATCTACCATTTAATGATAAAAGATAGGATTAAATAAGGGTGAGCATGTGCTCTTGTGATTGACTACAAACCTTTTGGTCCAGAATGTCACCAAAATTTGCTATATTGTCCTAATAGCCTCTGGGAAAACTAATTATATGGAGAACCAATTTGTCAAATCCTTTTATAACACCACTTTACTTAAGGACTTATTGATTGATCTGATGAACTAGACAAACAAAAAGACATTTTACCCCATTATTCCCCATATAATAAGATCATTTTAAATTGTTGGTACAAACCCTGCCCTTATCCCTACAGCTAAGAGTTCCAGGAAAACAAAACAAAACAAAACAAAACCCCATAAGGTCCTATTTACAGGGACACTAAGAATTAAATTTTCTAAATGTAATAAGTGCTACAATCAATCTTTTGCATTTAAAAGAGTTTAGAAGAAGAAAACAAAACCACATAATTCTTGAATATTACTGCTATGTGAGCTGCTATCTTTTAGTCCAATTGACTTACAAAAATTATTGAAATATGAACATGAATCACATTGTCTAAATAGCCAACAATAACAAAATTCACAATTAACTTGAAATATGATTTTTTTTAAAACTTCTATACCAAAACTTTCTCACAAATTGAGAAACAACAAGTCAGGCATAAGGAGTTAGAATTCATTTTGTTCAGGAAAGACCTGAAGAAGTGACTCAGATTTTGGTTGCATGGCTGGTAGAGACCCAACATATTTCATAGTCACTAACTGTACATACACACATACACACACACACACACACACACACACACACACACACACACACACACACAAATAGTGCAATTCACTATTTCATGTACTACAAATATATGCATATGAAAACATATATGAACAGCTAACCATATATAAGATTACATTCTGAAAATATATAATTCAATAAAATTATCAGATTTACTTTAGTACAAAGGAGAGCTCCCAATGATCAATTCCACTGGCAAATCACCTTAGAGAAACTACTTTTCTTGATTATCTGGATTTTTATATTGATATATAACCTTTAAACTTAATCTTCATGTTTAGTGACTGTAAAGAAAGTCACTGATATAGCAGAGGTACTACAGTTTACCTTAATACCTGCAATATAATGGAGACAAATGCTTTTTTTTGCTACATATGGAAGTCAAAAAGAGTGTTCCTTGGAGCTTGATACAGCAAAGGAGACCTCACATTGATCCCACAAAAAGTTAGCATTTGATGCCAAGAATTGCAAAATGTGAATACAGTTCAGGGAACAAGGAATAAAAAAATTCTCACAGAACCAGAAAAATTGGTCTATATGTATTCCTATTTTAATAAACTATTTCTTCTATGTATATGATCTGTATAGATTCTACATTGTTAATCTCCAGCACTATGGACAGATAATTCACATACTATGTCTTCATATATTTTTTAGGAAACATACATTTGAAGTATAAACATACCGAATGAAATGTCAAATCAAGGAAAATTGCAGCAAGGCAAAGAGAAGTTACAAAGAAGATCAAAAACAGAGCTGCTTGGGGTCACAAGATCCTTATTTTTTTCTATTCCTCATTATTACTCTGTATTAAATCTTCTTGAGGCAAAGTGATGTAAACAAATCTAGAGAACACTCATGATTAACTACTGAAAATTATTGTTAAAAACTCTGATTAATTCTTTTCCTTTACCTTCTCTTATTCCAATCTTGAGCATAAGACTAGGATCTGATGCATCCTGAAATCTTCCCTGGAGTGTAGCTTTCTTTTTCTGGTGTACAGAACGATTTATTGCTTCCTCTTACTGCCTGCTACATACAATTAGCTTCCTAAAGAAAGTAATGTAAACCATGTTCAGAACATGCAGCAGCATGCCTTTAGCAGAGGAGGTCAGAGAGCATAGAAAAGTTAATCAGTAAATCAATAAAATTTATTTAGAACCTACTATTTTCGGAGCTCTTCATTGGCTTTGAGAAAACAAGTACAAGTTACATTTAAAGGCTAACTAATTATATCAGAGACAACTAGTGATTGGGAAAAAGAGTAAATGAGTTCAAAGTACTATATTCAACATGTAAATAAGATATCACCCCAAAATATAAATATAACAGGATTTGAAATTATGTGATAATGTGTAGCAAATATAAACTGGAACTATTTCTAAATTTGAAGAACTAGGAAGTATAGCCATTATTTTCAACTAGAATCATTTTGAACTCGTGTAATTGTTACTTTAATGAATTTTCTGTAATCATTTCAGTCAATAGCTTTCTCCAAACTCAGTTCAGATGTCATCTTTTAAAACAAATATTTCTTAATTCTTGTGTACAAATTAATGCCCCACCTCTGAAGTCACTTTGTGTATGTATGAAGGAATATATTTATGTATCTGAATTATCTATTTAAACCTCTCAAGAGTAGGAGCTGATATAATTTAAGATTTGAATTCCAAGTTGTACAACAATGTCTTGAACACAGACACTTGCTATGTAAAGGAAAAAAATGCATTTTGAACTATAAATACATAAAAATGATATTTTTTTCTTTTTAATTTATGGAATTAAAGAAACATTTCCATTATATAGTATATTTAAAAAGATGCAAGTGTACTATGAAAAACTTGTTATTCATTTCAAATATACTTCAAAATTATCATGCACATATCTTTTTGTTCCCCTCATCCATCACTCACCTTGAAGATAACAGCAATTGGACTCAAATAGGTTGCCTATGTCTGTGTTACATGTATACATACACATATTTTATATGTAAAATTATTCTATGTACATTTCTATTTATCAATTCATTCTCTTGATGCATTGAAGGAAAAATATTTATCTAGCTTTTCTCATGTATCAGAACTATTTGTGCTTGTCTGATATTTTCTGAGGACTTCCTATGTACCCTTCCATTATTCAATGTAAGCCTCTAATCAAGTGTAAAGTCTGTCTTCCTTTCCATTGTTCCTTTCCATGGAAATTCACCAAGATAATAGAAAGCAACTTCAGCTCATTGCCCTATCCCTCCTCCACCTCCCTGGTTCTCAATCTTCCAAAGTAGCTTATGACCCCAGTCAGTCTAGGTGGGTCATTTTTTGACCCATCTGACTCCTCCCTGCAAAGAAAGGCAAGACTTTTCCATAAAGTCTTCCATATATGTTTGACCAGCACCATCCTACATGTTGGACCTATGTGGTCTAAACCCAATAATTTCTCCAAGGAATTCCTTTCTCTCTTTCTCCTCAAATATTTTAGACTAAATCTTTATAATTCAGTCTGCCTTAAGAAACTCACATTCTCTACAGAGGAGTTGAATTTGTGAACTACTTGTGATTATCTATGAATTACAGTCTGAGTCTATGTTACTTCCCAGGTTTTCCCTGAGATTTCTACTTAGAGCAAACCCAAAATTTAAGCCCTTTCCCTGAAGGCATCCATTTTTCCATCATCAGATCAGATATAGCAATGTTATTTTAATACTACAAAATGGTAACTCTATAATTCTATATCATTCATATAAATGATTTAAGTAGATAAAGGAAGTACTAGGTTTTAATAATGTTAATAGTCCTTATGTATGAGAACGGAGTATGAACAACAATATTTTTTTAACCTTTGAAGTAAATGTGACAGATGGTATTACCATGTAAGTTGTCCTTTCAGATATTGTTCTAACCTCCCAGTAACACTGTGTGCGACCCCTTTAATGCACCTGCTCTTCTAAATAAATGCCATGAGTCCCATCTTTAGAAAGGGCTACAAAGGTACGGCCTCAGGGAGAAAATGTTAGCAAGCTGCACTTTCTCTGTGATACTAGCAAAGTGCCATATCATTTAATCAACTGGGGCTGAAAGTATAACAGCTGTAACCTGCTACAGACAGCTTTTGAAATAGGGACTTTCAGAACTTCATATTAAGCTGGAAATTCCTAGTAGATCACAATGAAGCCATTAGTGGTGTTTTCTAAACATTTCCATGAAAAATAAAAGCTGCTGGGGGATTAGGGTCAGGATCATCCTGAAGTTTTAAAGAAGCTAACTTTTTTTTCTCCCTGTTATCAGTTTCCCTGTTTCTCTCTTTTATATTCATGATTCTTCCCTCAGCCAAGTATTTAGTGACTTCACAGTTCTCTAGAAATTCAGGAATTTTCCCTCCTGTGAATTCCCAAATCTGGACATGTTCGATTCTACTTCTCCTTCTTAGTCTTCTCCAGAAATCCTTTCCTTGGCCCTTCCTCCTCTTTTCTTCCATTCCCTTGGAACTTTGCTAGTTACTTAAAAAGATGACTCAATAAATTAATTTTGGACAGTGTTAATAAGTTAGTGCACTCCTGCAAAATATTATCATTTTAAAAATAAAGATCATCATGATTTTGTTCTTAAGAATGACATGCAATGTGAATTTCAGAGTACAGGTTCCAGACCCACAGTTGTTTGCTAATAACTGCAAGAGGATGCAAGGATTTCCTATGGTCTTTCTGAAGAAAACCATTGGGTCTGAATGATTCCTGACTTGAATAGATGATAAATAGCTGGATGGTAGATAGAAAGATAGATAAATATGTAGTAGAGGAAATATTGGACAAAGAAATACATTCTATTATTAATTTGTTCCTTCTGCATTGGCAATATACCTTATATTAACACTGATCCCCATCCCATTGTCCAAGCTATTAAGATTAACAATACTTTTAGTAAAGCACCTTGCCCTCCCTGATAAGGATTCAGTAAATCCCTGTTTCCAGGAACAAGACAAGCCCCTATCAACAAAACAATGGGTTCCTGCCTTAGTCTGAAAGGTTTAAGTCTTTGAATTTTGCCCCTCATCTACATTTCCCTCACTATTTCATCTCTATTCTCTGAGTTATTGTCCCAATCCACTTAATTACCTCATTTTCCTACCCCTTTAAAATCTCACTCACTGCTCAGTTGAGTTGCTCCTCTTCCTTTGGGAAGCAAGTCTTTTCTTCTGGAGTATAATTTCACAGAAAAACTCTCATGACCCTATATCCTTCTTTTGCTGATCACAGCAAAGGATTAGTTGTTGCTGCTGCTAATCTCTCTCTTCCCTTACTTTCTGCTATCCACAGAAATACCTAAAGAAACTTTGTTTTGTCTCTAAATTCTTCTGAGTCAGAGTCCATACTTTAATTAGTAAACTCTCCCAGTCACTTGAATTTTTTTTAATTATTCATTTTAAAAATTCTAATATTAAAATATTAAGTGTTCTATTGGTTCTGATTCTGCCATTCATTAAATTATACAAGGTTTTTCACATGTCTGTACCTATTATTCATCATGTCTTGATGTATAATACTATATTCATATACTATCATTTAATTCATCCATTTCCCAAATTATTAAGTACAAAACTCTTTTGTGTTTTGGAGCTTTATCCTACTTTCCCCAATATTTAAAGCATATTTTCTGTTAAAATGTTGATTGCTTAAGTTATGCCCTACTACTATCTGGTGCTCTGGACAATTTGTCTTTGTAAACCCCTGAATTTCATTATAGTTTCTGTTTCATTTCTTTTGTTTTTGTTTGCATTTAAGATCCTGCCCATCAAGTCATTGTCATTAAATCTGACAATATACTTCCTATTCCCTTATTCTATTCCTAAAGGAAATTATGTACACTTGATACTAGGGTGTAGCTTAGGTAGTTTAGGGAGAAGGAATGGGAGCACAATAAAAATCATATCCCATTATAAAATTATCTGATATTCTCATTGTGACATACTTGTTTCTTTCATTGGAGTTAACAGGAGATAAATATTTGACTCCAGAGAAATTTTCAAAGAGAGAGTCAGAAAAAGAATCTGTCACTATAATTACAGTTCATTATTTCACCCTATAAAACAGTTCCTTCAAATTTTAAGCCAATGTAGTAGTAACATATTCTTCTTGAATATAGTATCATTTGATTATAAATCTTCATCATTTGGAGTACGATTAGATCTTCATATTTTGTCATCAACAATATTCTCTTCAATACAAACATTCAATACAATATTCCAGATAGTATTAGTTGCTTGCCTATAGTCATCTTTTCCTTTCTTATTTTGATAGATACTTCTCTATGCTCCAGGATTAATTAAAATTGAACCCGTACAATTCAATCCAAGTAACTCCTATTATTTGTTTTTTTTTCCAGTCTCACAATCCTGAAATCTGTACAGAAGCAATTTATTTAGATGAATCCTCAAATTTTAAATTGTTATTTTTATTCTCATTTGTTTTTTATTTTAATTTTCTTATTTTAGCTAATGTTATATCAACATTTTTAAAAAGATTTTTTAATATTTACATTCCTGAGACTTATTGCTAATGGAAAATACTTTCCCTTCATTTGTATTATTATATAAGTTTATATTTCCTTATATTCAAATGTTAGAAGTAAAAAGTAGAAGTAAAATAGCAGCTTGAGCAGCCATTCAGTTAAACCTACCAAAAATCAAGAAAAATGAGACTTAAACATGCAAAAGTTTTATATTTTTTGAATCCAGTCTTTAGTCACTTATTATTGGCTTGAGCTTCAGGAAAGTAGTTAGCATCTATCTTCCTCAATTTCCTTGTCTCTAAAAATGTAGATAATAATAGACTCAATCTCCTGGGTTGATATGAAGACAAATGAGGGACAACTAGGTAGAGTGATAGATAGATTTTAACAATGTTAAAAATTGTTTTTACATATAAATGGGGAAATAAGAAATAGGAAGAGGGTGAGAGAGAAACTGAGAGAACCAATAAGAAAGCTCATATAATAGTATAGGTAAGAAGAGAAAAAAAGTTTGAACCCAAAGGTAATTCTATGAATAGAGAATATGGAATAGTTCTATGGGGAAAGGAATGATAAAGAATCTAGGACAGTTCAGAAGTTGTGAATGTGGCTTCTTGGAAGAATGGTGATATTCTCACTTCAATAGAAAAGGGAAGTTAAGGCGAGGAATGGGCTTGGGTGGAAGTAGAAGCAATGAATTCTGTTTGAGACATTTTATTTGAGTGTAACATTCAGTTAGAGCTATTATCTAATAACTAATTTATGATTTAGCACTGAAGTTCAGGAAAGGAAAATTAGGAATGTATTTAAGTATAAATGAATGTAGCCTGCAGTGAAGTCATATTTGAAGCTGTGGGAGCTGATAAAAATAAGAGAGAGAAAAAACCCAGGATAAAAATCCAGCTTATACTCACTCATATAATAAGATAGGATGGGAATGATAATTCAGGAAAGGTGAGTGAAAGGGAGTGGTCAGACAGAATAAACACTTGAAACAGTCATAAAATCCTAATTTGAAAGATGAAGTCAAAAACAAGATCTTGAGTGGCTGAAAAAGCCCAGAAATGAAGGAGGTGAGACATATGTGGAATAACTTCAGGAGATCATATGATGAAATCAAGAGTTTTGTTTTGTTTTGCTTTTTTAGAATTAGGGGACCAGGATTTCACTTGAGGAAAACATTTTTTAAAAAGGAACGAAACACACAGCTTAAGCATGTACTATATTTCAGGTACTGTACTAAATACTTTAAAAAGATTATTTCATTTGATCTTCATAACAATTCTTTTGAGGAAGAAGCCATTATTATTCCAATTTAAAGTAAAGGAAACTGAAGCAAACTGAGATTAAGTGATGTTCTCAGGGTTACATAGGCAGTAGGTGACTGAAGCTAGATTTTAAACTCAGAACTTCCTGATTCTAGGTTCAACCAGGTATGTCCAAATCAAGACCATTCATGTGGCATTATTACATTTTATTATTAAATTTATGGGTAATATGGGTCACAAACTAATCTATATGTGGCCATTGAGAAGAATTTTGTTGGGTGATGCACCAAGTAGAGATAAAAAATTGGACATTCAGTCATCGTATTATTTTTTACTATTTTTTGAAAAGAAACAGTGGATAGAGGCATGAAAAATTAGGAAGGGCATGACTAAATCCCCAAGTTGAAGAAGAGCAGATGAGATCAAATGCACAACCAGAAGAGTTAACATTTTTAAGAACTACCCCTTCCCCATCAGTAAACTTATGCAACTTGAGCATGGAGAGCCACCTAGTGGTGTTCTTAGAAAGAGCAGCTTGAGCAGACACTGGTAAACCTACTAAATTATATTATAGAGATCAAGAAAAACTCTTCTAAATTGCTTTCTAAAACAGATCATATATCTTAGATCATAGAATTGACTGAAAGATGAGGGCAATGGATCAAACTCTGGGTTAATTTTTTTTTGTATTTTTAAATATTCAGAAGATCAAAATGAAGACTAAAAATATTATTTCCTTATAATTAATTTTGTGGAAAAGCTAAGTGGTTCAATGGATAGAGCACCAACAATGTAGTCAAGAGGACCTAAATTAATATTTGGACTCAGACACTTAATAACTGTGTGACCCTGCGCAAATTTCTTAATCCCAACTGCCTCAAAACAACAGCAATAATAATTTTTCATGCCTAAGTGAAGATCATGATCATCTAATAATCTTTCCATCATTTACATTAAAAAGCTATATAAAAAGAACTCATGACTGGCAAAGATAGTCTTGTTGTACAAGGAACTGTATCAATTACATCTAATCATCATGATGTTTTCCCAGCATTCTTCATGATTATAGGGAGTAGTTAGGTAGCATGATTGACAGATTCCAATGGCCTTGGAATCAAAAGGATAGGGATTTGAATGTGGCTTCTGAACTTGACACCAACTGCTATGTCCAGTCATCCTGATTCAAGTTGACTACAGATCTATTTGGCTCTGGAGAAAAAACTGAGGCTGGTGGTATAGCACAACAACCACTCACTCAAATCCAATTCATGTAATTGCCATGGCATTACCTCCCCTGATGTCATGATCTTCTTTGAAAATGAAGGACAAAAATCATCACCCATGATTACTCAAAATCAAACAAAAAAAAGATGCAAAAATGCCTAATTTCCCAACATGACATTAAATTTAAATAATTATCAAGTCATTGTATAAACATGCAAACAAACACATTCTCTCTTATGTAAGGCCAAAGAAAAAAAAAGATTAACTCAATTTAGGAAAACTAACTGGATTTTGTTTAAAGAAATTGCTGCAGTTTTAAAACTGTCTTCTCCTCCAACACATAGATGCATTAGAAAGAACACACTCATGGAAAAATATCTTTAAAAAATATCAATGATTTCCCAGATGCTTACGCATGATCACATATTTTGAACCACCTCAGTCTCTGAAGAATCACTTTTATGAGTGACACAAAAATTAATGGAGAGACAAATGATTGAAAAAAATTGGCAGAAATATACTTTTCATTAGGTCCAAGAAATTATATATATATATATATGATATAATCTAATATATATATATATATATTCAGAAAATAAGGTGAGCTATTTCTACAACAAGAGGAAAAGTTAAGAGACAGAAAGTCAAGTTAAAGATGAACTTATCATGTTGGCAAAACAGACATTTAGTACACAAAATAATCTTTTTTTAGTAGACAGTTTTTGTCTAATAAAATTTTAGTCAGCTTATATTTCATACCACATCTGTGATTGTCCCCTTCTTTGTTCAGAGAAAGTGAAATTTATCCAAGTCTGAGTCAAATCATTAAAATTACTCTGTAATTTAGAAACTACAGTGTAATTTTAATGGTGCTCTCATGTATGTTAATTAAGTCATTTTATGTTTGGTTCTATATCACTAATAGAGTCTTCCCATATTTATCTGAATCCTCACTATTATCATTTCCTATAGCACCATAATATTCCATGACACATAATACAATTTGGTGAGCCATTTTCTACTCAAATGGCATCGATTCTGTTTATTTTAAAAATATCTGATCTTATGTACAATATGACAGTAAGTCTATTTGTGCTCTGAGTTCCTTCCAACAATATAGATTATAACTCATCTATGCTAACATATTCTGTGGAACTCTCATCTAAATTCTTACACAAATTTACCATGTGAGTCCCAAAGAATATTCTGAGTTTTTCTCCCCACATTATATAAGATAATAGTTGACAATACTATTTGTCTCTTATCTCTTGCTTTCTTGATGTGACCGGACAATCTTTCTTTTATTTCACACATCCTTTATGTTTGTTATTCTTTAGATTTTTCCAATGCATATATATTAGAAAACAAGTGTTTTTTATTTCTCTCTGCATGAATGCTTTTCATTTTTCATTCTTCAGAAGTAATGTTCTAGCTCTTCCTAGTCCAGTGTTGCTCTTTTTAAAAATGTTGTTGCTCTAGATATGAATGAAAATAGGGTGTTGATTTTTTATGTTATTTTTTATTAAATTTTGTTTAATGATATCATCGCCATCTCCAAGGTTGAATCCATCCTTGTGATAAAAAGTTAAATAAATTAAATTTAGAAGTCCATCCTACTTAGAGATTAACACATTATTCTGTTCTACTATCCCCACATGAAGATGAGATATATTTCATTATTTCTTTTTTAATTGTTTTATTTTAATTGTCCAATTATATGCAATGATAAATTTTAATATTCATCCATTTGCAAATTTTTGAGTTCCATATTTTTCTATCTCTTTCCCTTTCTATTTCCCCTCCCCATAATGACAAACAGTCTGGTAAAAGTTCATATTTAAGGGATCTACGTAAGAGTAATATTGTGAAAGAGAACTTAGAGGTAAGAAAAAAACCATGAGAAAGAAAGGAAAAACATAAAAGAAGTTTTTTTTTTTAAGTGAAGACAGTATGCTTTGTTCTTCTCTTAGACTACATACTTTTTTCCTTTGGATGTGGATAGTGTTGCCCATAGCAGATCTCTCAGGATTTTCTTTGACCTTAGAATAACTGAAAGGAGTTGCTCCATCAGAATTGATAGACTAACTTTATTGCTGTCAAGGTGTATGAAGTTCTCTCAGTTCTGCTCAGTTCACTCAGCATCAGTTATTTCAAGTCATGGTTTGCTTATTTGTTTGTTTGTTTACTAAAAGCAGGAGCTTTTATTTTTTCATTATATCCTAAGTACCTTGCAGAGAGCAGACACAATAAATGTGTTACATTGGGTTATCACTAGGGGATTATTCCCTATACCTTTTTATATAATGATGAATCTACAATGAAATAATAGAATCTAACAGCTTTAGTCCACAGGAATAGGGTGCCTGCAGTCCAGGTGAGAAGCAATGCTGTCTGTTGTTGTTTTTTAATATTTTACGTTATTTTTCCAATTACATGTTATGAAAGTTTTTCAACATTTATCAACTTGCATTTTTTTAAGTTACCCATTTTTCACTCTCCCTTTCTTCCCACTCCCCTCACCCCCCACAATGTCAAGCAATCTGGTAAAAGTTGTACATATACCCTTGTGTTTAATATGTTTACATGTAAGTAATTTTGTGTTTGAGGAATTAGGATAAGGGAAAAAGAAGAAAACCATGGGATAGAAAAGAAAAAACATAAGAGCAGTGTTTTTTTAAAAAAGTGAACATGGGGGCAGTTAGATAGCACAATGAATAGAGTACCGACCCTGGAATCAGTAATACTTGTGTTCAAATCAGCCTCAGACACTAGCCCCTTTTCTTTGTTTTTTTGGTTGTGGTTTTTCTCCCCACTAGATATGAATGGTGTTGTCCATAAACAGATTTCCAAGAATTGCCCCACATCTCTCAACTGTTTATTTATTTATTTATTTTGCAAATCAATGGGGTCACAAAGCTAAGTAATTATTAAGTGTCTGAGTTTAGATTTAAACTCAGGTCATCTTGACTCCAGGGCTCATGTTCTATCCATTGTGCCACCTAGCTCTCCATAGCATAGAAGTTTCTTCATCCTGTGTTATTCTGACTATGATGCCATAATATTTGAATTATTTCATTTTGTTTACCTGCATTAATTTCTCCAAGCTGTTAACTCTTTTTATAATTCTTTTTTCTTTTAGGTTTTTGCAAGGCAAATGGGGTAGTGTCTGAGACCAGATTTGAACCCAGGTACTCCTGACTCCAAGGCCGGTGCTCTATCCACTATGCCACCTAGCCACCCCTTTATAATTCTTTATAATTCTCTTTCATCATTTTCATTTCTTTTCTCATTTTTCTAATTTATCTCTTATTATTTTAATGTCCTTTTTGAGCCTTTCTATGATTTGTTTCTGGTTACAAGATATGGGATTTCATCATTTTTGATTCTTCATGTAGTGACACTGTTTCAGTATAGCCATGGGGAAAATGAGAAACACTCTACCATCCTCAGCACATACCAGATACATCCACTAGGACCTCAGTTCAGTACTAGGCAAGCTGACAGACCCCTATGTTCTCCAAAAGAGCTAATCATGCTTGACTTCATCCCTTCAGTACGACACCAGACATGAGAATTCCATGTAGGACTCTGGGCAACCAACATAGCACCAGGTAAACAACCAATGTGTGAAGTCATTGAGACAAGAATCCTGAGACCCCTTCAACCCTAGCTCATATTTTTTTTTTAAAAAGAAAAAGATCATGGGCAGGTAGGTGGCACAGTGGATAGAGCACCGGCCGTGGAGTCAGGAGTACCTGAGTTCAAATCTGGCCTCAGACACTTAATAATTACCTAGCTGTGTGGTCTTGGGTAAACCACTTAAACCCATTGCCTAGCAAAAAAAAAAAAAAAAAAGATCAGAAGAAGATGAATGAAAAACAACAACAGCAACAAAAAAGAATCTGAACATAGAAAGGTATTACATTATAAGGGAAGACCAAGAAACAAATGTGAAAAAGGACAATAATGTCAAAATACCTATAGACAAATTCCCAAAGAAAAACAGGAAGCAGTCTCAAGCCCAGAAAGAAAATATAGAAAAGCTCAGAAAAGACATTAAAATAATATAAAAGAATTTAGAAAAATGAGAAAAGGAATGAGAATGATAAAAGAGAATTATGAACAAACAGCTTGAAAAACTATTTAAAAATAAAATTGGCCAAATGCAAAAGAAGATAAAGAAAATCATTGAAGATACTTCTTAATAGCATAATTGAAAAAGATTTTGAAGGAATTGCAAATGCTAATTGAGAAAACACACCTTAAAAGCTAGAAATGGGCAGTGGAAACTAATGCCTCTATCCAACTCCATCCAACTCCATCAAACAAGTTCAAAAGAGTGAAAAAAAATGGAAGACAATGTAAAATATCTAATGGGAAAAACAATTGCCTTGGAAAATAGAACCAGGAGAAACAATATCAGAATCACTAGCCCTTCTGAAAACCACAATCAAAGGGAAGTCCTAGATAACATTCTTCAAGAAATTATCAAGGAAAATTGTTATTAAAAACTAGTGGACAAAATAAGAATTGAAAGAGTCCACCAATTCAGGAAAAATCTAAAAATAAAAATTCCAAAGAACAATGTAGTCAAATTTCTGAATTACCAGATCAAAGAACAAATATTGGTGAGTCAGAATTAACATTACCAAGGAATTGACAGCTGATTAAAGAATCATACATGCAAAATAATATTCAGGAAGACAAAGGAACTAGGACTATAACTAAGATTCACTTATTAAGCAAAGTGGGGAAATGGTCATTCAATGAAGGATTTCAAATTTTCAAAAGCAAAAGACAAGAACTAAACCAAAAATTTGACCTACAATATCAAGAGATATAGAGAATTTTTTTTTAAAAAAGGAAAAGAAGGGGGTGGCTAGGTGGTGCAGTGGATAGAGCACCAGCCCTGGAGTCAGGAGTACCTGAGTTCAAATCCAACCTCAGACACTTAATGATTACCTAGCTGTGTGGTCTTGGGCAAGCCACTTAACCCCATTTGCCTTGCAAAAAACCTAAAAAAAAAGGAAAAGAAAACATAGAGCATGGAGAATGGATACAGATAAATGTATATACACATTATGGAAGTTGTTTTACTTTTTTCCTTTTTTTAATTCATAAAGTATCTCAGATATATAGATTTCTTCTGTGCTCCTTATAGAGTCTTGAAGCTTCCTTTTCTAGATAGGTTTAACCAGGATTTATACCTTCATCCCTTGAATCTTGACTCTAGATTTAGGGCTATTTCTACTATAGCACATTGTTTAATAAAAATAATTTCAAGTTAATCAGTAGCCAAAGCTATTGAAGAGCATAATTCTATCGTTTCTATTTCTTATTATCTATTTGTCTATCAAATAAAGTTATATAAAAGAACTAAATATGTAGGTATATATAAGTGTGTGTGTGTGTATACATATGCATATATGCCTCTTATGTGAAACAAATTAACCCTATCAGTTTCTGAAGGAAATGAAGTTGGAACAAATGGAAAGGGAAATTGGGTGAATTTGGGAGGGCAAGAAGATCAAGAAAAGAAAATTTTTCTACAGTCTCAAAATTTAACAGTGCTACTTTTTCTCCAAGGCAGATTCAGAGAAGGTTTTGAAGTTAACCTAAAAGACATATAGTCATTTGAAAGATTTGAGAAAAAAAATTTCATACTTCTAGCAAACATGCCTACTTTTTTGTAAAAATCTGTTCAGCCCAAAGAAGGCAAGGAAAATATTATTGTATAAAAAGGAAGGAAATGGCAACTTTAATCCAAAATTAAAAATAAAAAATTATTTTTCCTTCAATACCAGATTCTGTGGTATAAAAGAAGGTTCATATAATTTAAAAAGTATACAAGCTCTAACATATGTGTGAGAATAATTAAGGAAACAAGAGCATGTAATATTTTATTTAATTCACTTTTAAAATTATCTTGTGCATCCTAACAATTGTCCTGTAATACAACTTATTAAATCTCTTTATAAAACTATTCATGAAGATATTAGAGATGTGCTTAGTCTCAATATACAATCAAGTTAAAGAATGTGCTATAATCTCATGATTCATAAGGAGTACACTTAAAGTGTGTCCAAGGGATAATGGGAGGTCATTTGTATTCTGTTTATTTAGAATTCAACTGATATTCTGATATTATCTTCATAGCTGAGTTAATATTCATGGTTTTATGTGAAGTTAAGAGACTAGAGTATGTTTTTTTTTTGTCTAGGCAATGGGGTTAAGTGACTTGCCCAAGGTCACACAGGTAATTATTAAATGTCTGAGGTCATATTTGAACTCAGGACCTTGAAACTCCAGAGCCAGTGCTCTATTCACTGTGCCAACTAGCTGCCCCAAGAGACTAGAATATGAAGTGAAAAATTATATAATTATTTGAGATTTTTTTTAATGCAACATAAGAGGACTAAATTAAGAGAATATGAAACAGTTATAACTTGAACAGGTAATCGATTAAACTAATGAAAAATTTGAGACAAATGGGTTGAATTAAATTCAATACAAAATAATTAATAGTAGAATCGTGACTGTTTTTATAAGACTCGCATAAAATGTGGAAAGAATTTAATATGTGGTAATAAACAATATATATTTTTTACTGAAAGTAGATTAAAGTAATATTTTATTTTATGGAAATTTGATGTGACAAAATAGCATTTAGACTCAAAAAGTATAAAAAAATTTAATGTACTACAAAAAGAAAGCACACTGAAGGTTTGGGGTTTAAATGTGAAGGGAAAATTGCATCAATAAAAGAAGCCAAAGGAGACATCAAGTTATCAAGAAGGAAGTACAGTCTATATAGGCTCAAAAAATGACTGGAATTCTGAGATAAAGTTTAATTGAAAGAATACACTTAGAATAGTTTATACCTATATAATACTAACACTAACATGCATCTTTTGGCATGTTAGAAAAGATGATAATTCTAGAAATTTTCTGAATAAAATATATATAATTTCTTTTGTTTGCTTAAAAATTACTTATTTTGAACATTCATTAATGTTAATTGAGTTCCAAATTCTCTCATTCCCACTCTTTTTTGTACACTTTGAGAAGAGAGGCAATCTAAGATTGATTATACATGCAAAATCATTCAAAAATATTTCCATAATGCCTGTTAGAAAAAAAAAGAAAAATAAAGAATTCAATTTTCACTCAGTTCATTTCTTTCTTTCTATGGAGATAGATAGAATTTCCCATCATGTATCCTTCATAATTTTTCAGTTATTTATACATTCATTTATTCATTCATTTGTTTTTTTCAACTACATGAAATAGTAGTTTTCAAAAATCCTTTTTTGTTACATTTTGAGTTTTGTATAAAATATATATGATCTTAATGAAATTTAAAGTTTATCATCACCCAAAGCAGCTATAGAAAATTACTATCTCATTTTTAAAAAAAGTCCAAACCTTGCAAGAATATCCCCAGAGCACATGATAAAAGTTTAAAGAAATACTTTAGTAGCAAATAGACTATTGCTTCTCAAAGAAGTATTAAAAACTGGCAACAAATGTCCACTGATAGATTTATTTTGTGCACTGGAAGGTGATTTGTTTCTGAATGGAACCTATAGAAATTGCAAAGATTAAAGACAGGGAACAAAAAACCTTAAAAAGTCAACTGAAAATGCATTAAATCCAAAGACATTTTCACATAAATGTAGAAAAAATAATTGGCACATATGCATGAATCATAATTTTAAAATGGGAGTGGGGGGTTTAAGTTGGAAATTCCAGATTAATATAAAAGTATCACTCCCAGATATGATGGAAAAGGAAGAAAAGGGGTAATGTCACAGATACTCAACATAATAATTATATCTTTCAGCTATGAGTGACTTCACTTCTTTCAGTGCTGAAGACAAGTGACTCAGTTATAGCTTTTAAAAATTTGTTCCTCAAGATCTTTAATGACTACATCATTTCTAAAAAAATCATTCTTTGAAGATTGACTAGATGATTTGTTAAGTTTCTTTTTTCTTTGAAATTTGATGAATGGGGAAACAGAGCAAGCATGCTAGAATGAAGGCAGAGACTTTCTTGAGCTTTACCCCAATTCCCTGCAAAAGAACTTTAAAAATAATACCAGTGGATCTAGGTTCATCCTCCCCCCCTTCTGATATAGACCTTTCCTAATGATCTCTTAAGTTGCTCTAGACTGGGAAAATCATTTTACTTCAATCTTTTTTTGAGTCTCTACCTCCTGAATTTAGAAAAAAGAGATGACCTGGAAAATAATTCCAAGAAAGATAATACAATAAATATAGAAACATTTGAAAGTCATAATGAAAAAAAAAATGAGTCCAGAAATCATATTATCAAAAAAATTGGGCAACTAGGTGTTTCAATGGATAGCATGCTGGGTCTTAAATAATGAAGACATCTTCATAATTTCAAATCTGATGTAAATATGTACTAGCTTGTGACCTCGAGCAAGACATTTAAGTTTGTTTGCCTCAGTTGCTCATCTGTAAAATAAACTGGAGAAGAAAATAGCAAACCATACCAGTATTTTTGCCAAGAAAACTCCAAATGCGATTACAAAGTGTTGGACATAACTAAGAAACTGAGGAACAGAAAAATACAACCAAATAAAAGAAAAATGTTCTGATTATCCTAAAACAAGAGGGAATATAGAAATTGAAAGCATCTAATAGTCACCTCCTGAAAGTCATTTCAAAATGAAAACTCCCAAGAATACTATAGGCAAATATATCTCCCAGATCAAAGAGAAAATATTGTAAGCATCCAGAAAGGAATAATTTAAATTTCATGGAGATTCTGTCAGAATGAAAAAAGAGAAAAGGAAATCCAAATTGAAGTCACAAAGGGAGGACATAAGCCAACATATCTGAAGATGCAAATACAGAACAAGCTTGTAAGTAAGAAAAAAGGAAAAAAGGGCTTCAAAATTGAAATGGAAAAAGTTGTATTTTGTGCAAAAGACAATTAAAGACCAGCAAAGCTTCTTGACCAATGAAGTGGCTTGGTCAAATATGCTCTAAGCATATGTAGGTAATGATAATCTGATTTTTCAGCAATACATACACAGAAACACATATATGAACACATACACATATATAGAAAAATATATGTACACACATATATAGTGTGTGTGAGGGTGTATGTGTGTGTATGTGTATGTTTGGGTATCACATAGGTTTTTTTTTTGTCTTTTTATCACTTATGTCTACTGATGCCTGGAATTATAAGATCTTAATGCTTGCTTAAAGGATGAATGAATGAGTGCTTTGGATTTAAATCTCTGTACATATCATTTAATATATGCATTTTTTGAATTTTTTGCCTTGTTAGCTCTATTAAAGTGATCTCGTGTGTAAAGTTCATTTAAAAAAAAAAACTACCTAAAATAGTTATTCCTCAACTATTCATTAAATAGTTCACCAGAACAAGGCTAAAGGAAGAAGTCCCTATCCCTATCATGTGGATCTCTTCCCAGCCCTATTTTAATTCATTGAGTAATCAACACTTTGTGGAGAGTTCAACTGACTGTAATGTCAAATAAGACATCATTTGGAACATATTTTGCCACCTTATCCAAAAGGTATCTTCAGAAACCTTAAAAATATTTGGTTCACATCTAACTTCACTGACTTTATGAAAGTAACAACATAAGATCTTTTAGGAAGAACATTTTTGAAATTTATTTTAGACACAAATCTACAATGGTAATTCTGTGTCAAGGGTATGCATAGTTTTCTCCCTTTTGGCCAGTTACAAATTGCTCTTCAGAAAGAATGGGATAACTTCACAATTAGCCTCAACCTCAATTTGAATTAATGATATGAGGGAACTGTTAATCAAGGTCATAGGTTCTGACTATTTATTTAAGAATATAGTGTTGCTTTAATGAAAAATGATAATCCTGATGTTCATTCTATTCTACAATAGTCTAACCACATGTGGACTATAGTATCCAATTATATTCATCATGAATTATATTCATCTTTAAAAAAAGAGACAAACTGAGAAGCAGTATGAACTAAGGAAGAGATTAAAGCTCATCCTCTCAGGAAGATCTTGATTCAAATGCTGGCTCGGCCATTCACTCCCTAAGGAATGATGAGCACACCACTTAAACTACTGTGAATCTTAAGCAACTAGTTAAAACTTATCATTAAGTTACAGAAGGATTTTGATTTCCTTTGTTGAAAGATCTTTATTCCTACTGAATATTATATATCTATTATGTATCAATGTACTTATAAACTGGAAAAAGTCTGCTATATTTGTGTAGAGAGAACTTGGAGGTATGTGATGAAGGACCTTTTATTATAAAAGAAAATTTCGAAAACAATGAGAATTTAAGGAGTTTAAAGGGAGACATGATAGTGGTCTACAAATATTAAAAAACCTAACAATCAGAGAAATGAGTAGATTCTATGTGGCTCTAGTCAGTCAATCAATAAATATGTTTTAAGTTCCTTCTATGTGTCTAGAATTGTCCCATGCACTAGATATACATAGAAAGACATTTTGCTCTCAAGGATTTCAGTCTAATTGGGAGACAACTTGCAACACACACACACACAAACACGTGTGTGTGTTCCTTGTACATTGTACATATTTGTATATGCATGTATACATATATATGCATCATTGTATACAAATATTATCCAATGAGAGTTATTATTTTCTTATTGATAAATATTAATAATGATTTAATTTAGTTTCTAAAAATCCTTTTCACAGGTAGACCCTAAACTGAGAATCAAAAAGAATGAAGCAACTAGAGTAATTCATTTCAATCTTGACAGAACTGTATTCTTTTCCTGACCTGTAACACTTGCCCGTGTTAAGCGAATGAATCAAAAAACTGTGTAACTTGGTCTGTACCCAAATGAACTCACAAGAATAAACAATCACATACCATAGGACTCAAGGATACCTGAATTATAGTACTTGAATGGTCACAACTCCCAAAACACATAGTAAATATTGCATTATTTTTTACTGGTGGGCTTATCCTGGGAAAATCACTCATACCTTGATACTGATTTTTCTATGATTCACCTCCCTTTCCCATTATGCTCATATATATATATATATAATATCTGTTTCCACCACAGGATGGTGGAGCTCCAATCAGGAGAGAAATCCTGAGATTTTCAAATCTCTTCCTTGCAACGAAAGCAATTAATTAAATTGCTATCTGATTACTGGCAGTCTGTCTCTGGTCTGCTTAGTCATGCCCTGGTAGGACATTGGTTTAGTAAATGTTCCATGAATATCTGCATATCTACTTACAAAAATACAAATACAAACATATATGCATTTATATATATATATATATATATATATATATATATATATATCATATGGAAATGGAAGACAGTTAGTTGATTTAGAGGATAGAGTATCAGCCCTAGAGTCAGTAATATTTGAGTTCAAATCTAGTCTCAGACACTAACTAATGTGTAACTCTGGTCATGTCATTTAACTTTGTTTATCTCAGTTTCTTCATTTGTAAAATTACCAGCAGAAGGCAAAACAAACTGCTATAGTATCTTTAGCAAGAAAACCTCATGAAATATCAGACATGACTGAACAAACTAGAAAATAATGACAACTATCATCAAGGAGGATTGGGAAAGACTTGCCATAGAAGATCACGTTTTCCTGGGATTTGAAAGAAGTCAGGGAAGATTGCAAAATGTAGAACTAGGGAATATTTTCATTTCAAGTGAGGAATAATTACCTGAAAATAATTACATTTCTTTATCTCATGACATATATCCTTATCATATCCTCTAGAAATCGGTAGTCAGAATCCAAGACACCTAAGGGATAAATGAAGAATTATTACAGCAGCCGCAATGGGAGAAAAAAAAAATCCTGTGACTGGGAAGAATGAGGCTTAGAGAATGGTTGGAAGAAAAGGAGGGTGGTGTGAGTCCATGGAGGTCATCTCAACATCTTACCACAACCTATTAACTAGAACTACAATAAATCATTACAGAATGAGTGGCACTAACCTAAGTGAAAATATTGGAGCAGACTGGCAAAACTACCCTCTTTCTTTTTTGAGCAGCAGTCTAATTCAGATCTATCTCTTTGAAGTAACTGAACTGTAGCATAGTAGAAGTAGAGCTCTCTTGGACTTTTTCAGGTCTTCTAAACAATATACAAACAATATACAAATGCTCCTTATGAGATTATGGGGTTAACAAAGTTTAATGATTGTATTTCTTTTTAAGGATGAAGGAGACCTGAAAAAGTTTTTAAGCAATATGAAAGCACCCAGAACATATGGAATGACTGAAAATTAGAAGGGATAGTATTAATAAGAAGGTCAATATCTGGAGGAGATGGAAATGCAGAAGCTGAAAGATTACAGGGTGTGTGCAAAGGAATAAGTTTCGGTAAGGAAAAGGTCAGCCTCTTCAGAAACTTGAGCATTCTAGTTCTTATTAGAGGAATGAGAGATGAAGTTACAGAAAAACAACACAGAGAAAGTAGCTAAGGAAAAACCCATCATTTAAATAAAATATAAAGTGATCGGGTTCTAAACTAGGATTGTGGTAGTAGACATTGAAGAGAGATAGAGAAAAAAGGAAAAAAATAGAATACTAAGATAATTAAATAAAATACTAAATGTAGACAGCCACTGCTATTTTTATGAATATGTAATCTTTTTTACATAATTATGCTCATTCTTAATAATTTGACCTCTTGCATATATTTCCCTGAAACACCCTTGCACAAGATGAGCAATTTTCACTTTTGTCAGCTTATACCTGATATTAGAAAATGTGGTAACCATCAATAAAAATATTCAGAATTGCTTTTTTGACATTATAAAATGATTTTCTTTAAGTAGAGAGCTTTTGAAGCCATTTCTTTATTTTGGAAACTTCATCAATGATATTTTCAAAGTAACATGAATGTCTTTTTTTTCCTTTCTATAAATTTGTTTTAGTGATAATAGGTACAGAGTACCAGGGAGCATGATGTGCTCAGGTTCTGACATAAATATCTCAGCTATTTGGAAGAGATAAAGGAGATTCCATGGAAAATGTTATATGGATGAATTTTCTTACTGTGTTTATTATTTAAGTAGCTACAATCTCTGAAATGCCATGATGGTCTCCAAGTTTCCTTTCCATGAAAGATTTAACTGTTATTTTAAAAAAATAATAAAATGGAGAATATTTTTGGAGAATATTTTCTTGGAGTTATTTTTCATTTGATTGGTTTAACAAAAAAAAAACACACTAACACATAGAACCAAGTTTGTTTCCATAATGTGTTCAGACTTTAATAGGAAAAAAAGAGGTGATAGAAGTTATGCTGTTAATGCATTCATTTTTAGAAAGTGTGATAGTAATTGAAGCTCCTGGTAAAAGTTGCTAAAGGTTTTTTTGTGATTTTATGGAATTGTTCTATATTTAGAGTCTACATATTTGCTAATGCATCTCATGAATGAATTTCAATCATTCCTCTTTTAATATGTTAACCAATAGGAAAATGTAGCTTTCTTTGGAGAAAAAAAAATTCCTACTGTGCCAATACACACTAAATGAGCACTATTTCTTGAGAAGTACCATTAATATAAGTTACTATCATTAACTTCAGAGGGAGATTCTTTTCTGTGTTGCTTGATATTAAGAATCTAATGGAAGTAGGTCACAATATCAAATGATAATTTATCTTCATCATGTTTCAAAAAAGCTTTCCAAATTAACCACTGGAGCAGTTATGTGAATGCTAGTGCAAAGGCACTAAGTTTCTTGATTCCCCATCACCTAGTGATCAAACTAATTGGCACCCATGTCAACATCAAAGATAGAAAGAATGGGCCCATGAATTAAGCAATATCATTAATTGGGCATTGACAGAACAAAGTATAATATATAGCTATAATGAAATATTATTTTGTTGAAATATGATTAATATGATATATTATGAAGGATATATTATATGAAATAAAAGACCATATTCTGTGTATGTTATAATGAGTATTTCATTTTAATAATGATTAGCCTACATAGTTCTTTCAAAAATGCATTTAGGTAGCACAGTGTTTACAATAATGAATTTGGATTTAGGGAATTTTTTAAAATTAAGCTTTAGACAGTTATTGGTTGTGTGACCCTGCCTGGTAATTCATTTAAACTTTAAATGCCTCTGACATCTCATATGTAAAATGAGTTAAAAAATAGTACTTATCTTTTAGAGTTATTGTGAGGATAAGAGATAGTACTTTTTTTGTTTTCGTTTTTGCAAGGCAAATGGGATTAAGTGATTTGCCCAAAGTTACAGAGCTAAGAAATTAACTGTCTAAGACTGGATTTGAACTCAACTTCTCCTGACTCCAGGAACTGTGCTCTATCCATTGAAACACCTAGAATGTGCTCCAAGATAGTATTTTTAAAATAGTTTTTATATCTTAAAGCACTGCACAAATTTTGTTGTGGCTATTGATTACTATTTACCATCCAAATCTAAAATTTTGTGATTACGTTAACTAAGGAAGCACAAAGTAGGTAAAATTGAAACAAATATATATATATATATATATATATATATATATATATATATATATATACACAGTATCAACAATGATGTAAACAAAAATACACTCAATGATAGCTAAGTTCTGAATATTTGAAGTGATAAATCTTATTTCCTCCTCCCAGCAGAAAAGTGAGTCTAAAAGTGCATACTATGCTATAATAGTCAAACTGAATCACTGTGGGTTCTTTTCACTGAGCTGTTTTTGCTTTTTGTTTTTCAATGTTTCAAAATTAACTCCCTTGTTTGGCTTTGCTATAGAGATATCTCTGTTGTGTATCGAGTTCAATGAAGCAACTGGTCAAAAATGAAAGGTAATAAAATGCTGATACATATCTACTCATGTATAACTATATCTATTTATATGTATACATACCTTCTGGTTTGTTACTACATCAAGAGATAAAGGATCTATGATATATATTCTTTATCTCTTGATGTAGTAACAAATCAGAATATATGCATACATACATATATATGCTATATCTAATATGCATATTGTAAATACATGTATACATATCCAAAAGAAAAAAAAAAGATTAAGACTCCAGTTACATTTTCAGTTTCATCAGGAAGAGAAATCAGAAAGAAATTGTATTTTCCTGAAGGGAAAAAAATGTAACTTTTAAGTGAGACATCCCTCTTACTCTATTAAACCATTGGCATGGGTTTTAACCTACCTACTTCTTTTCAATAATCTAGTCTTGACAACTTGACAATGAACTCAATTTTAGCATCCTAAAAGATAATAAGTTTCAGGAAAACATTTGTGTTTGCCCCTGGTATACCTTGATTATTTCCTGCTTTCCATTTCATTGCCAGGGGGAAAAAAACCTGACAACAATCGTTAAGTACTCTAGCATTATACTTCCCCATCATAGAATCTGGAACTTTAGAGTTAGAGATCTCCTGCTTCAAAAGCTTCATTTTGTACATAAAAATATACTCAGAAAGAGAAAAAGTGATCACTTACTTAGGGGAAAATATCCACAATTTATCCCAAGCAATGTTTATTTTCACTCCTGTTGCAAAAATACAGTAGCAAAAGATACGATAGATTATTGAAAGATGAATACATATGCAAGGTAACACAAGGTAAGATCAAAATTAATTCACTACATACACAAAAAAAGAGATAGTGCAAAAAATGAAGAACAAGGAATATATAAATATTCATACATATATGCAATTATATATGTCTATATATTTACAAATATATGTGCTCATATATACTCTCAGATTTTATGGATAGGTACACAATCTATAAGTAAACAGAGGATAGAGAACAGTGTGAGGTGTAAAATGAATAATTTTGATTAAATTGGAAGGTTTTTTCCAAAGAAAAATGTATTCAAGATCAAATAAGAAAAAAATAAATTGGAGGAATAAATACACACACACACACACACACACACACACACACACACACACACACACACACAAACACAGAGATTCTCAGGAAAAAGGTCTCATGCCCCAAATAAATAATGTTGTCAAATCTAGAATAAAAATCATTCCCTAACTGATCAAAGCATATGAATAGGTAATTTTTTGATTCAGAAGCCAAAAATCATTATTGAGTAGAGAAATACAAATTAAAACAAACTTGAGATATCATTTTATGTCTATCAGATTGACTAAAATGTTTAGACTGGAAAAGAACAAATGTTGGAAGAGATGTAGAAAAAAATTGAGACACCAATTCATTGTAGGTAGAACTATGAACTCTTCCAACCATTTTGTAAATCAATGTGGAATTACACCCAAAGTCTTATTAATCTGCTACTGACACAGCCTATTTATTGGTTCTGTTAACCAAGGTGATCAGGGGAAAGGGAAAAGAACCTATATATTTTAAAATATTTATAGCATCACTTTTTGTTGCAATAAAGAACTGGAAATTGTATAGATGCTCATCAATTGGGAAATGGCTGAACAAATTTTGGTATATGATTGGGATGGAATACTATTGCGCTATAAGAAATGATGGGTTTGCTGATCTTAGGGGGAAAAAAGAACAATCACATAGATAGACTTGCACAAAATAATAAAGCAAAAATGAGTCAAACCAAGAGAACACTGTATTTTTTAAGAGCAACTTGCAGTGGCTAACTCAAAATGACTATAAAAGAAATATGAAGGAAAAATTATCTGTATTCAGAGAAAGAACTGATAACATGATGTATGTATATGATGGTTTTAGGTATATACAAATGTGTTTAATGATAGTTGTCTCTAGGGCAGGGACAGGATGAAAAAAAGGAAAAAAAGAAAGTTACATAATAGCTTTATCATATATGTTGAAAAGGAATAGAAAGTTGTCCAAAATCGATTTACAGTTTAAATTACAATCATGTTTTCTAATTTTCTATATTTTGGGAATATGTATTTCATATATTCACAATAAACTAAATACAAAATTAAAATGCATAAATAGGAAAAACAAGTTAAATGTATGGAGAAACTGATTTGATTTTTTTATTCCTTGTCCTGAATCATGTGGCTTTTGTCTATTCAAAAAAGGGAGCTTGTGGTGATTTATAATAATCTGATCAAAACATTCAGCATCTGCAATATTACATACATATATTTCCTTTATCTCCACTCATATACAAATTCAATATACTCCTCACCCCAACTCAGTTCAATGCCCCCCAATACCTCACTTTGGAAATATTGCATAGCTTTCCAATTATTCTTCCTGTCTTTAACCTCTCCCCTTTCTAATTGCTTATCTAATTGGAAAATTGACTTGTTGAAAGAGTGGATTACATAAATTTCTGTAAACATTTTCATTAAAATATGCATTTTTTCCTAATGCTCTGATGGAAATAGTCTTGTCTACTCCAATTGAGACATGAGTTCCTTATATTCAAACCCTGAAACTCAGAAATCACTGGCAAAGAAATTGAGGCTGTAAGGGTCGTCCTTACAGTCAGAAAACTAAAGACAATAATATTATTGTAATGGTTTTTAAATTTCATATTATATATAATCTCATAAATGTCAAAATAAAAAAAATAGAAGGCAAACTATGGGAAATCCAATAGGATAAGTGTTTAATTTCTTACTTGCCACCTGGAAAGACTGGGATGTAGAGATCTTTAGGAGTTTAACTGCCCTGGAAACTGGCAAGTCTTTAATTAGTCATCAGTTCACAAAGGAGACAAGTCAGAGCTACTTGTTAAAGTTGCTAATTATATCAAACATTTTTAAAGGATTTTTTTAGGGTTTTCCAAGCATGCTATTGTAGCATCTGCAAAGAGTGAGAGTTTTGTGTCCTCATTGCCTATTGTAAACCCCTCTGTTTCTTTTTATTCTCATATTGGTAAAACGAATATTTCTAATACAATGATGAATAATAGTGGTGATAATGGGAATCCTTGTTTCATTACTGATCTTATTGGGATTGCTTCTACTTTATCCTCTTAAATATAATGCTGGCTGATAGTTTTAGATAGATTCTGCATCTCATTTTAATGAAAATTTCATTTATTCCTATATTTTCTAGTGTTTTAATAGTAATGTGTTGTATTTTGTTAAATGTTTGTTCAACATATATATATATATATATATTCAATTTATTTCTGTTAATTTGTTATTGATTTTGTCAATTATGCTGATTTTTTCTAATATTGAACCATTCCTGCAAATCTAGTATAAATCATATTTGACCATAGCATATTTTCCTAGTGATAACTAGAAATCTCTGCTAATATCTTATTTAAAATGCTTGTATAACTATCCATTAGGGATATTAGTCTATACTTTTCTTTTTCTGTTTTGGATCTTCCTAGGTTAGATATCAGCACCATGTTTGTGTCATAAAATGAATTTGACAAAACTTCACAAATTTTTCAAATGTTTTTTTTTTTTTTATAATTGGAATTGTCCTTTTAAATGTTTGGTAGAATTCACTTGAAAATCCATCTGGCACTGAACATTTAATTTGTTTTAGTTTATTGCTGAGTTCTTCCTTTTCTTTTTTTTTTCTGAAATGAGGTTAAGTATTCTATTTTCTTTTCTGTTATCAAGGGAGTTTATATTTTTATAAAAATCTATTTCACTTTTATTGTCAGATTTGTTGACATATGGTTAGGTAAAACAGCTCTGAATTATTGTTTTAATTTCCTTCTCTTTGGTAGTAAGTTAACCCTTTTAAGTTTTAATAGTAGTAATTTAATTTTCTGAATTTTTAAAAATATCATCTATTTATTTATTTGTTTATTTGTTTGTTTGTTTGTTTAGTTTTTAAAATATTTTTCAAGGCAGTGGGGTTGAGTGACTTGTTCAACATCACAGCTACATAATTATTAAATGTTTGAGGCCGGATTTGAACTCAAATCATCCTGTCTCAAGGGGCAGTCCTCTATCCACTGCACCATCTAACTTCCTCTTTTTAAAAAAAAATCACATTCAAAAAGGTTTATCTACCTTATTTTCCCCCAGAAATCCAATTCTTAGTGTTATTTACTTTTTCTATAGGTTTTTCTTTTGATTTTATTAATTTATTCGTTGAATTTAGCATTTCCAATATGATATTTAATTAAGGATTTCTAATTTTTTTCTTTTTCTAGCTTTTTTTAGTGGCATGTCCAATTCTGTAATCATCTCTTTATTTAATTCATAAAAGCCTTTAAAGTCATAAAATTTCCCTTAATAACTATTTTTGCTCTATACCACAAGATTTGCCAGGATGTTACATCATCATTGCTTTAGATTAAATTATTGATAATTTCTTTTGTCTGTTGTTTGAGTCACTCATTTGTTAAAATTAGGTTATTTTATTTCAAATTCATTTTAATTTATTTCCCATTCCCTTTATTATATGTTATTTTTAATATAACATGACCTAAGATGGATACATCTCATATTTTTGCTTTACTGCATCTGATTGTGAAGATTTATGTCCTGATACATTGTCATTTTTGGGTAGGTGTCATGTGCCACTAAGAGCAAGATATAATCATTTCTAAACCTAGTTGGGAATGTGCATTATTCCTTCATTGAATCAAGTATGTCAAGAGTAAAATTTACTCAAGGCACATACACTCCCTTCTTTTCCTCTCCTATATTGCGTCCTTTGTGGTTCTTCATGTAGTGTTATTTATCCTTTAGTGTCTCTGTCTTTTTCTCTCAGTAAAATCATTTGTTATGTCATAGTTGTTTTATACCTTCTTTGTACCCAAAACCTCTATCAAAGTATCTTCCTTTCAGGAGTCCTGATGTAAGTATAATTCTCAACGGTCATAAGGGTTACAAGCAGGATTGTCATATCAATTTATAACCATACCCTCTGTCCAAGCACACTTTGTTAACCTGTTCCAATAGAAGGTAATTCTCAAGAGTTATAAATATCTTTGTAATAAATTTATGCCCTCACCTTCTATATAAGTCAATATTCCTAAGAGAAATGCACAAGAAGTATTGAATTCCCATGCAGGAATATAGATATTTAATTCTTATTGGTTAACATTTTTTTATTGCCGTTTTACTCATCTCTTGAATTGTGTTTTTGAAGATCAAATTTTCTATTCATTTCTAATCTTTCTATCAGGTAAATTTGAAAGACCTTAATTTTTCTGGAATTTTGTCTTTTCCCCTGAAAGAATACTGAAATTTGCAAGGTAGTTAGGTTTTGGCTGTAATCCAAGCTCCTTTGCCACCAGAATATCATATTTCAGGTCATCTTTTCTTTTACATTTTAAAGCTGACAAGTCCTGTATAATCTTGATTGTGGATCCCTGGTATATAAATTGCTTCTTTTTGACTTCTTGCAGTCTTTTCTCCTTTAGCTGAGAATTCTGAAATTGGTTACAAAATTCTTTAGAATTTTTATTTTGGGATCTCTTTCTGGAGGTGAGCAACAGATTCCTTCAAGGACAGTTTAATTTTCATGTTGTAGGACATCAGAGCTGTTTTCCATGATCATTTCCTAAAAGATATTGTCTAGTTTTTTTTTTCTGATTTTGACTTTCAAGTAGATCAATAATTCCTAAATTATCTTTCTTGGATCTGTTTTTCAAAGTCAGTCTCTTTTACATAAGGTACTTTACATTTGCTTCTATTTTTAAAGTATTTTGGTTTTGATTGATTAAATTTTGATGTCTCAAAGAGTCATCAGTTACTATTGGTCTAATTCTAATTTTTATGGTTTTATATTCTTCAATTTGTTTCTTTTTCCAATTGGTTAATTTTAGTTTAAATATTTTTTTTCCTTTTTTCTAGTTGGTCTATTTTACTTTTAAAAGAGTTTTTTTCTTTTTTTTTTCCATTTGGGCAATTTTACTTTTGTTTCCTTTTTTTTTTTTTGACAATTTTACATTTAAAGGTTATATTTTTTTCATTCAATTTTTCTTAATTCTCCTGTATGACTGCATTTCTTTCCTCAAAGTTTGCCTTCATTTTTTATTTGGTTTTTAAAATTCTTTTTTAACTATTCAAAGAGGTCTTTCTGGATTTGAAATTAATTCATAATCCCTTTTGAAGTTTCACTTTTACCCCTTTGATACCCTTTTGAGATGCATTTTGCCACTACTTTCCTCTTCTGAGATGACATTTTTATCTTCTCCATCAGAAAAGTAGCTTTCTACGCTTATTGCTTTTTTTTTGCTACTTTTGATAATTGGGCTCTGGTGCACAGGGGTTATATTCCCAAACATTTTTGTGGTAGGGGCTAGAGGCCTGGTCCTGACTTTTCACTCTGAAATTTTAGTTTCTCTCAGTTTGTTCTCTGAGAAAGGGTAGCCTACCCAATCCCACCTGTTGCACCAATATTCCCAGACTCAAAACTTCACCTTCTGAGCTCCTGTTAGTACCCTCCCCACTGGTCTGCTCTGCTATTGGTCTGCTGAGGAAGGACCTGAACTGTGCTGTGGCTTAGAAACACCCACTGACTTCACAAATCTCCCACCTATGCTGGGTTACACTTCCCTTTTACCTACATGAGACAAATCCTTTCTGAAATTCCTCCAAGATATCTTGAGTTGATAATCTATTCCACTGAGTTCTGTTGCTTTAGGGTCTGCTTAGAGACTCCATTTAAAATTGCTTCAGAAAAACTGTAGGAGATTATTATTCTATCTTGATTCTGCAAGCGCTACCCTTTTAAGAAGGACATTTTCTTCCTTCCATTGATGTTCCCTAGAGTTAATTTGAAGTCTGATGTTTTTATTGTCATTCTCATTGATTTTTATCATGATCTTTTAGCATTTTCCTTATCTTTGTTGTGTTTTCAAATATTTATTTGAATTTATTATACACATAATTTCTTTTGTATAATAACATTATGTTACATTATTATGCCACAATTTTTCAGGCATTTCTTAGTTGATAGAAGGGCTAATTTATTTTTAGTTTTTCAATTACTGCTTGGTTTGTTTCTTTTTTAATTTTAGTACTGTACAAAATTATGGTTAACAATATATTGGCATGCATGAATTCTACCCTTGACATTTTTGGGCAATGTCCAGTAAATGTATGACTTCTCAAAGGATCTCAACTGTTTAGTCACTTTTCCAAAGGAGACAATTTTAATATTTTAGAACCTCAATATATATATATATATATATATATATGTATATGTATATATGCATATATATATATATAATTTTGTTCTCTATTCAGGTTCAAAATAAACAATAGATATATAATTTGGAATTCAGAAATTATTGTCCTAGTTTTCCATTCATGAGTAAATACATTTCCTCTGTCTCACACATATTCAGACTGAATTTTCTCTTCACTTAAAATGTTTGTGTTCTAAAGAGTTGTATACCCAGAATATCTAAAGGGAACATTTGTGTGCTTCCATAATTTCCTGAATATACTAGCAAATAATGTTTTCCCCCCAGATAAAGGAATTTATAAGAAAAATTTTAAAAGATTCTTAAGTTGGATTTAATGGAGCTTGACAGCAAGCAACTCAAAGATAGAATCAAAGCTGACATATTTAGAACAACCAATAGAACCCTTGACAAAGTCAATAAATAATTATAACTTGAATATGTCTTTAAGTGGTTGTCTTGTGAATTCTAAAAACGATGATAATAGATGCATTAAGGAGTGGAATCAACTAGTTAATTCTAAACAACAGCAAGAATAAAAAAATCATTATGAAAATTTAAGTAGATTGATTGATTCTACTAATAATTGCTCTTTTTTGCAAGGCAGTGGGATTAAGTGACTTGCCCAAGGTCACACAGCTAGGTAATTATTAACTGTCTGAGTTGGATTTAAATGCAGGTCCTTCTGACTCCAGGACCAGTTCTTCCAGATCCTGTGTAATCCACTGCACCACCTAACCATCCCTGATTAATTCCACTAAAAGATATTTCCAGTTATTGTTATGAGATATTCTAAGAGGAATCTTAGCCACTAATACTTATGAATATAATACTTATGATCTAGATAAGTTAAATTGGGCTTTTTTGAAATTAATGAAAATTTTATATTTTCATGGTACAACATAAAAATCTTGCAAATCAAAGTAAAGCTATTTACAACAATAAAATAGTTTTCATGACAAATAAGATTTCTTAAGGGAAATGATGTTGCCATTAATCAAAATTCTTATATATACAGTTAAAAGGAATGTCAAATATTATGACTATAATCTTAGTGAAATTATTTTATGAAAATCAGTGAAATTTGTTAAAGTATGATTATAAATTAATTGTTTTGAAGAATAGAAAAATTTAACAACTATTTAATATAGTTCTTATATTTAAAAAAATCATAGTAACATGGTCAAGGCATTCAAAGTCTGATAGAATAGACACATATATCTGGATGTAGTATGTTTCATCATATACTAGAAGACAATAGCAAAGAATTCAATTTTAGAGATTAGATTAAGAATGAAAATTCTTTGACTTGAGCCATATATTACCTGGGCATTGCCCAATAAAGTCAAATATAGAAATCATTTGTATTTTCATTCAAATGGAGCTGTCTCACAGGTAAATATGGGTCATATTATTTATTCGAAATGTAAATAGAATAAAGACTCAAAAGTTTCCCTGTAATGAAATGGCAATTAATTGTTTGGTACAGGATATTTATCACTCAAGACTTTTGCATCCTCTAAGTAAAATTATAAGGCATCTTTCATCTAAAAACATTGTACAGGATTTTCTGAAGGTTATATGCAAAACTGGGCAGCATAAACAAAGATAAAATGGAAAACTCACCAAAGAGATTACATTCACATAATATATTATTTTGGCAAAAACTTACCTGAGTTTCTTACTTTCTTTTTATAGTTTTACCTTTTATAATATGTAATTGTCTAAGAGCTCATCAAGTGTTTCAGGTTTCTTCTCCTTTTTTATTTGTAATTTCAGATAAAAGAATGGAAGATTTAGAAGTATAACTAGGGGATCCCAGAGGCCCTAGAGAGTCTCCCAGGGGGAAAAACGAGATTTTGGAGGACCTTCACAGGATATTCCAAGTCCTACAAACCCTTAATGCACATGCTACTAAGAACTGTGTAATCCTTACTGTAGTGCCTTGATATTTGAATTGTTTCTCTCTGTCCACTTGTAATATTTTCTCTTGGATTTGGGGATTCTGGAATTTGGCTACAATAATGATGGGAATTAAATTTTTGGATATCTTTCAAGAAGAGATTAGTGGATTCTCTCAATTTCTATTTTATCCTCTGCTTCTAGGATCTCAGGGCAATTTTTCTATGAATTTATTTAAAACTGTAGTGAATTCTCTCTTCCTGTTCGTGACTTTCAGGTAGTCCCTTAATTATTAAATTATCTCTTTTGGATCTGTTTTTCCAGGTTTGTTGTTTTTCCAATGAAAAATTTCATATTCTCTTCTAGTTTTCATTATTTTGGTGTTGTTTTATTGCTTTTTGATTTCTCACAAAGTCATCAGATTCCTTTAGATCTGTTCTACATTTGAAGCAGTTGTCTTATTCAGAGAGCTTTCTTATTTCCTTTTCCATCTTCTAATTCTGCTTTGTAAGGTATTCTTCTCCTTGTTATCGTTTTGGACTGCTTTTTCCATTTGATCTAAACTGGATTTTAACATGTTATTTTCTTTGGCAGTTTTTGAATCTCCTTGACTAAGGTGCTGACTTTGTTTTTATGTTTTTCGCTCTTATTTCTCTTCCAAATTTTACTTCTACCGCCCTTACTTTATTTTCAAAATCTTCTTTGAGTTCTTTCATAGCCTGAGTCCAATTCCTATTTTTCTTAGAGGCTTTAGATATAGAAACACTAACTTTGTAATTCTCTGAGTGTGTGTTTTGATCATTCATGGGACCAAAATAATTATCTGTGGTCAGGTTATTTTTTCTGTTTACTCATTTCTCCAGTCTGTGCCCTAGTTTTGAGGTAATTCCCAAGCTTTTGAGTGTTATGCAGACACCCCCAAAAGGACCTCAGCTCCATCAAGGTCTTATGAGAGCCTCTGACTACTCTCCTGGTCTGTGATATGCTCTGTGGATGGCCACAAGCCCTCTCCTCTGCCCTGGAGTTTTGAGGAGGGTCCCTGTTCTATGGCAATGATGTGCCCCAGGCATAAATGAAGCCACAGAGTATTTTCTCAGGGTTAGTGGAGACACTTTGGCAGGCTCCCCCCATTGCCTTACCTTCTGTGCTCTGTAAGCAGCTGCCTGGCAGCTCCCTGCTGGGTGATTCCACAAGCCTGCTCTCTTTCTCAGACCAGGACTACTCTGTGGGCTATGACTGTACTGTGGGTCATGATTGTGCTGGCCTGGGCTCCAGGTTCATTCTGGCAGTTTACCTGCTGATCTTCCAAGTTTTGCTTGGTAATCCCTGGGTTGAGAAGTCTGGAAAATGTTTCTGCTGCCTTGAGCTGGCATCCCCCAGGGATCCAGATGCTGTGTCAGCTGTTACTGGAAGACCTGAGCTGTTCACTCAGGCCCAGCCATGTGTGGCATGACCCTGGCTGCACTTCCTGTCTTCTGACACTGGTGGAACAGAGCCTTCCCCTGGATAGTCAGGTTACCTAGGGCTAGAGAATTATTTCATTGGGTCTTTTCTGCCTCTCTAAATTTTAGATAGATTTATAATTTAAAAATTTTTTGAATATTTTGGAAGAGAGCTTCTGGGAACTCGTGCCTTCATGTTGTCATCTTGACTTTCCCACTTTCCCCACCACCACCCTCCCCCCCCCCTCAGGGCCTTCACAGCATGCTAATTAATACCTAGACTTGATTCTTCATGGATTTTTCATGGATGTTTGGAGAGTTCAATTTATTTTGAGTATATATATATATATATATATATATATATATATATATATATAGTATATATAGTATATGTATATATATATTTATATATTTATATATATATTTATATATATATATTTCTGTGAATGGAAATTTGGTTTAAATTTTACAGCACCATTTGAGGAGTAGCATTTTACAACACCATTTGAGGAGGTAGAGAGAAGCAAGTTTGAAATGCATATGTGGAATGGATTATGACAGTTGTGGTAAAGAAAGTAGTTTGGATCTAAAACAATCTGAATTATCACCTATTGATAGTTGGCAGTAATGAAAATCTATTTTTTTCCATTTTTCCTCTCTGTATTTCTTTATTTTATATATATATATATATATATATATATATATATATATATATATTTCTTTATTATATATATATTTCTTTATTATATATATATTTCTTTATTTTATATATATATATGTGTGTGTGTGTGTGTGTGAGTGTGTGTATCTGTAAACACATGGATGTGACATATATAGAAAGATATATATACATACACATATATACAAATAAATATATATACATATATGAATATATATATATATATATATATATATATATATATATACACACTTTACCCCCAATTACATTTGAAAATAATTTTTTTAACATTTGGGTTTTTCTTGTTTTTTTTTTAATTTCTCAGTTTTAAATTATATCCTTCCTTCCTTCCTCCCCCAGCTTTGAGATGGTAAAAAATTAATAAAGTTATGTATATGCAATCATGCAAAACATTTCTATATTGATCAATTTGAATAAGAAGATTAGAAAAGAGTAAAAGAAGGAAAGAAAAAATGAGCAATAGCATCCTTCAGTCTGTATTTGCAGATTTTTTGAGTTTACTTTCATCTAAGGGGATAAAAGATATAGACAAATGAGTAAATGCTAAACATATCAAATAGATCCTTCCCACCCCTCTTTTCTCATGTCATTGAGACAGTGACCCAATGGTGGCATTTCTGAATTACATGGTAAGCATGCTATATAATGTATTTTTAAATTTCTCTAAGTTATTTAATTTTGATTGATGAAAACAATCATCCTCATTTTCCCAAAGAAAATTTTTGCACAGTGAATGAACCAAGAATGAATGATTAGCACTGATTTTGCCAATTTCCAGGCTTTTTCCTAATTCATAATTCCCATTTCCATGCTACTTGAATATCTGGATTGACTTTAGTACATAGGACTTGTCAAGAAATGAGATGTCTTTGATACAATACAATACAAAGAAACAGATGGTAGAATTGAGAGACTTAAAATTAATGATGATCTTCAGTGGATAAATTTGAATATGATTAGAAAAATAAAACTGGAAATCTGTAAACATAGATTTGAGTCAAAAAGGGGGAATAATTAAGTTGAAAATGGATTATTTTATTAATGTGAGTGCATTAAGAGAAAAATACAGAAAGAGAAATAACAATGGAAATAACATTATGAACAGGAAGATCAAGACTTTCTGTAAAGAAATTGTTTTGAGTTTTCTGGGGAGATTATTTATTTTATATTATTATAATGATCTTGTTGTGAGAATAAACACAAAACACCCCTCCTCCCCCCAAAAAGATGAGAAACCTCAAGAATAGTGAAAGAGAAAAAATATACTTCAGTCTGTGTTCAGATTCCATTGCCTCTGTTTCTGGGATGAGTGGCCTTCTTTATCGTAAGTTCACCAAAGAAGTTGCTTCAATATTCTTCCCAGAGTTGCTATTACTAGCTGTATTTTCCTTCAGTCTATTCCTTCCCCCTCTCATTTATTCTATTCTCTCTCCTTTCACCCTGTCCCTGTTCAAAAGTCTTTTGTATCTCAGTAAACTTTCCCAGGATCTTCCCTCTCTTCTATCACCTATTTACCTCTTCACTCCCCCATTCCCCTTATCCCATTCCTTTTCTCTCATTTTTCTCTAGGGTAAGATAGATTTCTCTACCCATTTCCTCTCTGAGCCATTTCTGATAAGAAAGAAGGTTCACTCATTCCCCCCAACTGCCTCCCCCCTTTCCACTCCATTAAAAAAGCTTTTTATTGACTCTTATGTGAAATATCTTAGCCCCTTCTTCCTTCCTCCCAGTACTTACCTTTATCACCCATTGACTCTATCTTCTTTTTATAATATACCATTATATTCAGTTCCTTCCTGTGCCTTAACTATATATGCTTCTTCTGTTGTATGAATGAGAAAGTTCATATGAGTTATCAGTATATTCTTCCCATACAGGAATGCAAACAGTTCAACATCATTACCTTCCCCATAATTAGTTCTTCCCTTCCACCTCCCTCTATGGTTCACTTGAGTTCTGTACTTGGAGGTCAAACTTTCTGTTGAACTCTGATTGTTTCAGTAGGAAAGTTTGAAAGCCCCTTGCTTCATTGAAAGTTCAAACTTTCCTCTGAAGCAGGATGTTCAGTTTTGCTGGGTAGTTGATTCTCGAATGTAAACTAAGCTCTTTTGCCTCCCAAGCCCTAAGAGCTCTTAATGTAGATGCTGCCAGATTCTGCATAATCTTAACTATAAAACCACAGTAGTTTAATTTATTGTTTTTGGCAGCTTTTAGTATTTTCTCTTTGACTTGAGAGTTTTGGAATTTGGCTATAATATTCCTGGAAGTTTTTGTTTTGAGGTATCTTTCAGGATATGATCACTGAATTCCCTAAATTTTTATTTTATCCTCTGCTTCTAGGATCTCAGGGCATTTTTGCTGTATTATTTCTTGAAGAATGAAAACTAGGCTCTTTTCCTAATCACAACTTTCAGGTAGCTCAGTAATTATAAAATTATCTGTCATGAATCTGTTTTTGAGGTTGGTTGTTTTTCTAATGAAATATTTTACATTTTCTTTGAATTTTTTGGAACAGTTTTATTTCTTCCTGATTTCTCACAAAGTCATCAGCTTCCTTTAGTTTCATTCTGCATTTGAAAGCATTATTTTACTCAGAGAGCTTTTTTTATTTCCTTTTCCAGCTGGCCAGTTCTTCTTTTTAAAGCATTCTCCTCATTTGACTTTTGTTTTGCTTTTCCCATTTGCATTAAACTAGTTTTTAATGTATTATTTTCTTCAGTATTTTTTTGTATTTCTTTCACCAAGTTACTGATTTGGCTTTCATGTTTTATCTGCATCATTCTCATTTTTCTTCCTAATTTTTCCTCTACCTCCCTTAAATTGCTTTTCAAAGTCTTTTTTGAGCTCATCCATAGCTTGAACCCATTTTCTATTTCTCTTAGAGGTTTTTGGATACAGAAGCTTTGATTTTGTCATCTTCTGAATCTTCCATCCGACCAAAATAATTTCCATAGTCAGATTTTTCTTTTTCTTTTGTTTGCTCATTTTCTCAGCCTACGATCTATTTACCACACTTCCAATGCTTTGGGTGGTTTTGGGACAACCCACAGGAACTTTAATTCGTCCCAGGTCTTATGAGAGGCTCTGACTACTCTCTTGCCTGTGCTTTGGTATGTGGATGGCAACAGGACATCCCCTCTGCCCTAGAGCTGTGAGGATGGTCCTTGCTTGGCTATGGTGGTACGAGGGGCCAGACTGTAACTCTGGATCTGAGTGTGGGCAAACAGCTGAGTCCTGCCACAGGGAGATCAGAGAGAACTCTGCAGCCTCCCTGACTCCTTTACCTTCTGTGGGCTGTGTCCTGGAGATGTAGGCAGGCTTCCCCAATTCCTGCTGCAGGTTGTCACTGCAGGGATACCCTGAAGGCATTTGCTCCGCACTCACTCTGGTGATGTAGAGTTCTCTCACTACTCCTTTAAGCTGTTTCTCATGATCTCTGGGCCAGGAGATCTGGAAACTGCCCCCTGCCATGAAGCTAAGTGCCCCAAGGGATCTAGGCACCAAGTCCAGCTGTCCTGTGTTGTGGCTGAACTCATCACTGCTTTTTCTACCTCCTGATCCTGTGAAACAGACTTTCCTGTGGAACTTCTAAGTTGTCTTGGACTGGGAAATTGTATCACTCAGTCTTTCTGTGGGTTCTTCCCCTCTAAATTTTGGCTAGTGTCATAATTTGATGGCTTTTGGAGTTTTGGGGAGAATGAGCTTCTGGGAATTCCTGCCTTCATGTTACCATCTTGGTTCTGCACTGTGAAAAAACTGTTAAAGAAGATTAAGTAAAATCAGGATATGGTTCTAAATTTGAGATTCATATTCATAAAGTTGACCATTGAAGGAATGGGATTAAATGATATCATCTAGGAGAAAACTGTCAAAAGAAAGAGGACTGTGATTTAGAAAATTATGATATAGCTATTGAATGAGAAATTTCCTACAATTAAGTAAGGGTTAACAGAGTGGTAAAAGCCTTGAACTAATTGAAGAATTGATAAAAAGTCATTTTATTAAAAGTAATTTATGGTCTTCAGAAATACATAATGGAAAATAAATGAGCCTAACTGTAATTACTTAAGAAGCTTATAATGAGAGGATATTTGATGGCAAGGGGAAGTGGGTAGTTGGCAGTGAAGTAAATAAATTCATAGGATAATTTGAAATAGCATAATAATTTAAAAATCTTCCTGTCCATACAAAATACACATATATTTTGGTTGCTTTGCTGAGGTTGGTGGTCTAACAAGTCAATATAACATGTTGCCAAGAAAATGGAATTTAAAAAGGAGTTCACAAGACATTTAATCATTTTCAGAAAAAATAAAGAATAATTGGTTTCATATGGAATAAACTTTACTTTTACTGAGTATCTTACTTTTTTGTATTTTGACAGAGTTATGTTTATTAAAATATACATTCATGTGTAACTATGCGTGTCAGCCTCTGGTTTTGTTCATCTTTGTTGTGTTATTTATTTCTCAACACAATCATTTGAGTCCCAGGCCTCATTTTCCTTCCTTTCAGCCCCACATTGTTGACCCCTGACACTTTGCCTTCCCAGTTTTCCTTTTACTAGTCCTAAAAGAGATTTCTAGACTGTTAGGATTTTCTCCTTTAAAAGATAACCATCAGTGACCTGCAGAAAGGGAAGATTCTTCAGGACAGCAGTAACTTTGAAGGAGCTTGGGACTAGGATAACTGTTTGCAAATGTCAACTGTTTCTTATGCCATCACCTGTCAAGATTTCATATTTTAAAACCAAAAGGCACCCAGACTATAGATCTTGGGCTATGTCATCAAAACTTGGTTAAAAATATTAGAGAGAAACTCAAAATAACTTAATTCTTCAGTCAGTGTTTGTGAATAACTTACTTTTTAAAAATTGTATTGTTATAATTTTGTTTGCTTCTTTTATTATGTTTAAAACTTCTAGTTATTTTAGCATTATCTACTTTCTATATATGCTGATTTAAAAGTTCATGTAACTGAGATGGACTATGCAAAATCCAGCAAAAGACATAATATTCCTCTTTTTTTCTTAGTAGATAATAAACTATAAATTCCTAGAGAAAATTTTAGGACAGATTTTCATACATAACTAAGGCAATTAGGTTCACTAACCATTCAAACTTGATATTGTCACTGTTGGAGTGAATAGTTGTATGAATTAAGCTACAAATGTGCAAGTATTGAAGTAACTTGGCAAACATATGGTATATAATTAACATGTTATAAATGTAGTATCTCTACCTGGAGAATATGATACAACAGTTAGACTTCTGGAAACTCCCAATATTTAATGCTTTTTGAGTTAACTTTATAAAGAGTATTGCAAATAACAAATTTGCTTATACAGCTTATACAACAACACATTGAGGAAGCCTAGGACAGACATTCATATAAAGAATTTGTCCATACAACATCAAATAAATGCTTGGGAAACACAAAAATATCATTAGTATCAGTTTAGTATACAAATGCCTATACCAAGATGATTTCATTTTAACTTGCTTTCTTTCAGTTGAGTTAAATTATTTTTCCCTTTCATCAAATTATTTCAAGGCTCTTCCATTTAATTCTGATTAGGGACTTAATTTAGGTATCACTATATAGAAATAATGATCTGCTGCATTTTAATTGACTTAACAAATAATTCTTTTTCACTAGATGGCACAATAGAATATGGAACTAGGAGTCAAGAATACCTGAGTTTGAATAATGAGTCAGGTTCTAACTATGTATATCTGGGTAAATCCTTTAATTTTTTTAATGTCTCTATTTTATTTTCTTTAAAATGGTAATAATAATAGCAACTAACTCGAGATTGTGTGAGAATCAAATTTTGTTAATATAAATGAATCAAACAAAGCTTAAAGGGCATATATAGGGCTTTGCAAACTTTAAAGGGCTACATAAATGTTACATGTTGTTGCTATTATTGTCTGCAAATAGAGAAAACATTCATTAAACTTTTCATTTGGAGAATAGCAACAGCCACAACCATAAAACACCTCTTACCGATAAGGAAATCCAATATATGGAACACCTGTTTGCTTCATTAAGAACAAGGTATAATTCACCTGTTTTAGTATTGATGGTGAGTACCTTCCATGAACTAATAGCTAAGATTTTGAGAAACATATGTTCTTAAGGGGTGTTATTTTACTGCCACTTTGATTTTCTCTCATTAAAACGTATGCCTTCCCTATACAATATAAAAAATTATTCTAGTGCAGTGGAATTTCAAAAGATAAGATACTCATTTATATCTATGAGATCATTGCACCCTTTGGTTTTATTTAATTGTATTATTTTCAGTGTCTCTGTTTCCTAATTGTAGATGCTTGTCCTTCATTCTCACAAAAGACCATGACATTAGGGAAGTGATGTCATGACAAGTCCATGAATTGGATTTGAGTGAGAAATACTGTGCTAAGTCTCCATTCTCACTTTCTCTTCCAAAGCAATCTGGATTTAGTGATATTAGGACCTGATCAAAGTATTCATGATTGTGGGGATAAAAGTATGCTTCATGTAGGAGGTGGCAACTGATATGAGTCTGAATGTGAATCTAAATTTAGGTTTTTGCAAGGCAAATGGGGTTAAGTGGCTTGCCCAAGGCCACACAGACAGGTAATTATTAAGTGTCTGAGACCGGATTTGAACCCGGGTACTCCTGATTCCAGGGCCGGTGCTTTATCCACCTAGCCGCCCTGGAAAAGGAGTATTTCAAAGATGATTTGTAGCCTTTACGTGATTAGGAAATCAGTGGACAATGGACCCCAGAGGGTCAATGGATACATTTTAGGAATACTTATGAACTTGGAAGGGGAAAATATATTTTTATTTTTACTCATCTTCAGTTTCTTTTGAAATCTTAAATGTTTTCCATTTAAAATACTATTCTGAGAAGGGTCTATGAGCTTCAACAGTTAGTCAGGCATGCAAACATACATAGATACACACACACACACACACACACACACACACACACACACAAACACACACACCTGAGCCTTTATTTTAAGGAGAATTGCAAATATACCAAATAATCAAGTTTGACTTAAAGTTTGAATATCTAAGAATGAGTAATGGGGAATATTTTGAAAATAGATGCTATAGTTATGTTATAAACATCTTTAAATGCTTAAAGAGTTTATATTTTAAATGTTTTTTAATTTAAAGAATTTATAGGGGCTTCTGACTCTATGCCAAAGCAAGAATGAATCTTTTCAAATCTTGGGGTTTTTAGAAGATAAATTTCAGTGCTTCTTGATCTCTTACTCAGAGACAAATTCTGTCCTTAAAATTAATTTTTTAAGTATGACAGAAGACTGCTTCTCCAAAATTCTTTGACTTTTTTATTGAAGTCTCAAAAAAATACAATGTGTATAGTTACCAATAATATAACATTTCAGTTCTTTGATGAATCAGCAATCACCTTTACATGGGCTTATCCTCCAACAATGTGAATAGAAAAATATCCATGCCACTTCCTACTGGGTACTACTTGTTCTTCCATCAACCTTCTACATGCAGCTTGCCCATCTTGATGAATTTCTTCCTCTAGGTCTTAACATTGCAAGAGTACCGATGTAACACATTGGTTGTACATCTGTTATAACTTGCTCCCTCTGTGTGACTGGCCCACCTCTTATCCTAATCATTCATTTTCTGGATGATATCTTTTATACCACAATTTATCATAAGGAATATGTTGCAGACTGTTATACCCACCATATGTCTCTCCATTGTCCTTTTGGTGACCTGCAATTTTGTTTTTCTGAGCTTGTGAGCCATATAGAAGCCAACTTTAATGCAAATAAATCAAAGAGGATTAGACTTGGTTGGCTTTGAAAGGAAAACCTCATAGAAATGCCAAGTACCATATTACTCCCAAAACCCTGCCCCCAGATTTGACATCATGTAGTTTAGTAGAAATAGATCTGAAATGTAATCAATGGATCTAAATTTCAACTCTAACTCTACCATTTGCTTCCTGTGTAAATTTTGGGAAGAATTTTTTTCCTCTTTATGCTTCCATTTAGCCATATTTAAATGGGGTTAAACTGACTGATCTTGAAAGTTCTTTCAAACTCTAAGTGTACTATTATCTGATGTATCATAATGTGCAACCATAAGGCAGAACATTATATTAAAATATTGGCTTTGGGGGATGGGTGAGGGAGAAACTGCATTATCAAAAGTAATAGACAATTTCTTAATTGAAACTTACTTATTTCAAATCTTGTTCCAGTTTATTCATATTCATATCCATATTCATATATTCTATATATTCATATACAATGGATGGGAATATTTACTCTCCATTGACTTGATTAGATAGTCTGTAATTTAAGGACATAAGTATGAGAAAAATAGAACTTCAGTATTTAGAAATGTAGGTAACTCCTCTGAAAGGTAACTTTGTATGAGTCTGTATTGAAACCTATATTAACTTGGTTTTTAAAAGGCAACTTCTTTCAAGCTCCCATAGTTTGGGACCAAAGGGATTTAACAAGTTTATACAAATGATTTATATACCCTGGTGATATTTAATGACATTTTACTCTAACTGAAGTGCAGAGTTCCTGCAGGAAACTCAGCAATGGAAAGATGAAACTCCCATCTTATTAAAAGTAATCATTTAGATGCTGATAATACTCATGCTATTCCATGTCAGTTGGATTGTATTTGAAATGTCACATTCATCCTTTAGTATCATGCTTTAGGTCATTGCCAAAATGTACAAGAACTGATACAAAGTGAAGTGAGCAGAACCAGAACATTTTACACAGTACCATCCACATTGTACAATGGTCAACTGTCGATTCCTCAGTAAAAACAACAATCTAAGTTAATTCTGATGGACTTATGATGAAAAATACAATCTTAACTCTAGAGAAAGAACTCTGATGGAATCAGAATGCAGATCAAATCAGATTTGTTAAAGTTTGGTTTTCTTGTTTTGTTTTTCTTTGTTTTCTTTTACAACATGGCTTATATGGAAATATGCATTGCATGACTATATATGTATAATCTGTATCAAACTGCATTCAAAAGGAAGGGAAGAAGACAATTTAGAATTAAATATTTAAAAAGACTTTTAAAATTATGCTACATGCAATTGAAAAATATTTGCATATGGTTATATGTGTGTATATGTGGGCATATTTACATACATGTGGGTATATAGATATAAATATATTCACACATATATCCTACTTGGGTAGGTATATTGTACTTAGTTTTAGAGATTAAAAAATGTAGTACTTTCTCTTTAAATTTTTTCATTAAAATAAGAGCACCTTGAGGGGAGTAGTTTTTGAAAATTTTCTCTATGCCTAGTACTTAGTATAATTTCTGTCATATTGTAGGCTCTTATATATCAAATAATTTGGGGAGGGTGAGAACAGCTAGGCTCAATTAGGCTATGATACCTGAGTTATGTTTTGAAGGAAACCAGAAAGATGTGAGGAATGAATCCACACTAACACAAGATTTTGTTTAAATCCCTTGGTTAATGTATTTAACTTTTAGAAAAATGAAAACTCAACAACCACATAGCAGATTTTGTTACACAGAAGTGCATTTGAATAGGAAACCTTTTTTGGCCTTCATAATTTAATGCAGCATTTTATTCCCATTTAAATAAAGGGCACTTTTCCAATAGGATTTCCTGAAAGAAAGAAGCATTGTATTTAGAAAGCTGTGGAAACCTGTCAATAATACCCATGTGTCCTATAAAATGTTTTTATTTCTTTCATGGTATGTTATGCTTCATCAATTTCCTTAATCCAAGCTGCAGTTCACGTTGCCATCCTGAAACACCTCACTGAGCAGTAATTTATCTCCTGACTCAGGCATAACAACCACAAATGCAGGTTATTCTGGGAACTGGGATTTGCAATGCATAAACCGTATTTTAAAAAATCATTTTAAATGAGATTAATTCATGATAGGGAAATTATTCTTCTATTTTTGGATTCAACTTCTAAGAGATGTGATGACTGAACCTGGAGTGTTTGGTTGAGTATAGGACAGAATCTTCATCTGAGGATTACAGAGTTCTCAGAGAAGTACAATCACAAGAGAAATGAGAAGATTCTTCCCTCTATTTGTTGTAATACCCTTTTACAAACTGGCATTAGGGAAGATAATGACAGATTGTATCTTAGAATTCATCATCTATGTCCTCCATGGCTTGTATTACTTTCCAATTAGACTGACTGGTTTAGTTTACTTGCAGATCACCAATATTGTTGGAAAGATATTGATGGGTATATTAAAATGAGCAGAAAATTCAAACTGAAGGATTATGGCTGTTCTCCTCACTTAGGAAGAAAACTTCTCAACTGTAAGTTGTTGTTGCAGTTTCTTTTGCTGCTGCTGCTTCTGCTGCTACTTTTACTGACTTTTTTTTTCTTTTAGGGAAGTCCAGGTGAGTATAACTTCCTTTTTTTGAAATTTTTCAGCAACTTATGGTCATGGAATGACTTTATGAGAATTTACTTTATCATGTTGAAAGTGGAAATGACAAATCTCTTAGTAACACAACTTTGCTAAGATCACTCAAGGCTATCTTCTATAGAATGGTCCATTTAAGGAGCTCATTGAATGCAATAAACTGTCCTTTTAAAATAAAATGTCATAAATTAAGCTCATTAATGGGTGATGCATTGTTGCCTAAGGAATTGAAAACTAAATGACTTACCCAGGGCCATTCAGAATTAGGACTGAACAAAGTTCCTTTTGATCTGATGAAGCTCATTTTATAAGTACTATTCCCTGCTGCTACTTACCCTGAATCAATATATAATTTTCTATTTTTTAATTAAAAAGACTAGATCCATTTTAATAGATATGCTTATTATTGAAACAGGTAAAACAGCATGCTTTTATATTAAAAATCTTCCTCCAATCACCTGCCCAAATGACCAAATTATGTGTGGCCTGGGTTTAAATATTACAAGAAAAAGATCGCCCAAGTGAGATGAGCAAGGTGAAAAATAGATCATGAAATATGAACTATTCAAACTGTGGATACAGTTTTTTAATCATAGTTGAAGCAAGACTATCAATATTAATTGTTCTTGAGCACCGAAGCTGACTTGAATTTTAATACTGGGATTGCTCGGAGCTTTGAGGATTTGACATCATCACTATGATTTAAAACTATTTCTCACAATTATTTACTATAGATTCTTTAATTTATCAAGATTCCTGTCCTCCAACCTTTCCACCATCCTGAAAGTCATAACTGAAGTGATATGATCTATATTCTGTTTTTCACAAGAAACAAAATTCTACAGCTACTACTATTGTGAGTGAAATGTCATCTTATTTTGTTTTTTTGTTCACACTGGTCAAAAATCTTAATCTCAAAAATTAATTCTAGGAGATAATATTTTTTAAAAACTACACATTTTAAAAATATAGTATAAGCTTGTACTATAATCTGAGTTTTTCCCAAAAGGTGGAAAAGAAAAAAAAAGTGTGAGGATGCTACCATATTAAACCCATGATATTTTGTTGTCAATTCTGTTATTCTTGCCACCTACTCATCTTCTTATCAAAGATATTAAGGTCTAGTGTGAGTTCACTTGCCATTGCCTTCTATTGAACTGTGTGTATTTGAAACCCCATTTCATTTAAAATCTGAGACACTCCATCCAACTATGTGTTTAGTACCTTATCTATAAAAAATGAAAAGTACATAAAAATGTTCTATTTCTGTACAGCTAATAATTCATACTTTATTTGAAATTTACAGATGCTAAATAATATCAGGAGATCAAACATATTTGCTAATATTATTTTAATAATGTAGCAGGGATTGATTTGAAAGCCAAATTCCTGTTTAAATAAGTTACTATAATACTTTATCCAAGTTTGCCAGTTTTAATGATACTAATTCTGGGTCTAATAATATATTATGTCGCTAATCATGTTATAATTAAAATTTTAGTACGCTGCCCATTGCAAACTAGTGGCATCTGACTTATGAAAATTTACTTTATTATGTTGAAAGTGGAAATGACAAATCTCTTAGTAACACAGTTTTGCTAAAGTTACTCAAGGCTATCTTCTAAAGAATGGTCCAGTTATGGAGCTCACTGAAACCAATAAATTGCCCTTTCTAAATAAAATATCATAAATTATACCCAATTAATAGAGGTGTCACAGTGGTCCTTTAGCTTATATTATGCTACTAATGTTCTTTTGCCTAAAAAGTTTTTATTGTGGGTGGGGCTGAGATGGTGGCTTGAGAACAACCTTTGCTAGGAGCTCTCTCCAAAATATGCCAAAAACCTTAAAATTTTTGAGAGACAGAACCCACAGAAAGATCCAGTGAGGCAATTCTCCAGTCCAAGGAAACATGGAAGATCTTGGGAAAGCTCTGTTCCATAGAGGTAGAAGGGGCAACAGTACAACCGGGAATATCATCTTGGAGTGAAGGAGCTCCATTCTTCTGGGAACAGCCTGCTGTGTGCCTGTGTGCCTGGATCTGTGGGAATATTGGTTTCCTGACCTGTAACCCAGGGGACACCAAGCACAACTTGGAAGATAAGCAGGGAAACCTCTAGCAGAGAAAGCGGGAAGCCCAGGTCAACTTGGCCCTCCTCAGCACAGTCATGCCCTAGCACAGCTCAGATCTCAGGAAATTGAAGCAGGTATCTCATTGAAAAAAAAATGGATCTGGGAAAACAGAACTAAGAGAGAATTTAAAAATTATTGGACTACTGAAAGTCATGATCAGGAAAAGAGCCTCGATCTCATTTTAAAAGGATTATTACAGGAAAATTGCCCAGATATCCTAGAAGCAAAGGGCAAAATAGAAATTGAGAGAATCCACTGATTTCCTGCTGAGAGAGATTAAAGAAAGAATACCCAGGAATATAATAGCCAAGTTCCTAAACTCCCAAGTCAAAGAAAAAAATATTGCAAGCAGTCAGAACAAAACAATTCAAATATCATGGAGCTTTAGTCAGGATCACACAGGATTTAGTAGCATCCACAGTAAGGGCTCTGAGGTCTTGGAATATAATATTCCAGAAGGCAAAAGAGTTTGGAATGCAAGTAATAATCAACTACCTAGCAAAACTGAATATCCTTTTCCAGGGGAAAAGATGGACTTTCAGTGAAACACAGGAATTTTAAATGGTCCTTTTGAAATGACCAGAGTTGAACAGAAAGTTTGATCTTCAAGTACAGGACTCAGGTGAAGCATAGAGAGGGTGGACCAGAAGGGTAAATTATGAGGGATTTAATGATGATGAACTATGTGTATTACTGTATGGGAAGATGATGCTGATAATACTCATATGAACCTTCTCATTTATTAGAGCAGTTAGAAGAAGTTTATATAGATAAAGTATAGGAGAGAGCTGAATTTGAAGGTAGAATATATTTTTTTTTTAAATGGAGTCAATGGATGAAAAGGGAATGCACTGGGAAAAAGGAAAGGAGAGGTAGAATAGACTAAGTTATTTGATGTAAAAGAGACAAGAAATAGCTTTTTGCAATAGTATGGAAGGGAGGGAAGGTAAGGGGGAATGAGGGAGCCTTCATTTTCATTGGAAATGATTCAGAAAGGAAACTATATATGTGTATATATATATATATATATATATATATATATATATATATATACTTAATAGGGCATATAAATCTAGAAGATAAAGGAAAGAAAGGGAAAGAGAGAAGGGAGGAGGGATAAGGGGATACAGGAGAGGATAGTCAGATAGAACACATTTTCTTTTTTTGCTTTTTGCAAGGTGGTGGGATTAGATGGACTGACTGGGATCAAGGGATGGGTGGTTACTGGGTCTCTGGGAGGGGAATGTAGGCTTGGGGCCTCTTGACTCCAGAACTGGTACTCTATCCACTGAACCACTGGGCTACCCCACAGCACACTTTTTAAGAGGGACAGAGTGAAAGGAAAGAGAAAATAAAATAATTGTAGTGAGGAGAAATGAATGGAGGGAATTACAAGCAGCAACAGCAACTGTGGAAAAATATGAAAGTAACTTCTCTCATGGACTTATGATAAAGAATGTGATCTTCCCCAGAGACAGAGCTGATGGTTTCGGGACACAGACTGAAACCCATTTTTTCCCTTCTTTCTTTAATTTTATTTCTTGTGAGGATTTTATTTTTGTGGAGGGGGATTATGTTTACTCTTAAAATAAGATTGTTTTAGTAATGTGTAAATAAATAAATAAAATCACAGAAAAAAAGCTTTTATTTTTGAAACAACATACATATTTCCCAGGATAATATGAGAAAAAAATTACAAAAAATTCCCTCCCAAAATAGTTAGCATGTGAATAGTTTTTTTTTTATTATTTTTTCTTTTTAGTTTTTCACAAGGCAGTGGGTTTAACTGGCTTGCCCAAGGTCACAAAGTTAGGTAATTATTAAGTTTCTGATGTCAGATTTGAACTCAGGTCTTCCTGAATCCAGGGCCAGTGCTTTATCCACTGCACCACCTAGCTGCCCCTGGAATAGAATTTTTATTCCACCCAAGTCCATTTCTTTTTCTCCTGAGGAAATAGGGTAAGAATTTATAACTGATGTTTTAACTTATCCCCCCCCCCCCCCAAAAAAAAAAAACCAAAGCTGATGTAGAAGAGAATGTATTATACCTGGATTCAAAAAATACCTAAAGTCAGTTTCAACCTCAGATACTTACTAGCTGTATGATCTTGATCAATTCAATTGTTTTCTGTTTGTCTCAGCTTCCTCAGGCTTGTTGTTAGAATCAGATGAAATCATATTGGTAAAGTGCTTAGTACAGAGTCTGACATATATTACATACCTAAAAAAAGATTCTTGTTTTCCTTTCTTCCTTCCTTCCTTCCTTCCTTCCTTCCTTCCTTCCTTCCTTCCTTGATCCTGTCCTTCCTTTGTTCTTTCCTTCCTCCCTTCCATCTTCCTTCCTTCCATCCTTCCTTCATCCTGTCCTTCCTTTGTTCTTTTCTTCCTCCATTCCATCCTTCTTCCCTCCCACCTTCCTTCCTTCTCTCCCTATTTCCTTCCTCTTTTCTTTACTATCTCCCTCCCTCCCTCCTTCCTTCCTTCCTTCTTCCTTCCCCCTCCATGGAATCAATTTTCAGTCTAAAAAGATACCCATTCCAAGGAAGCCTTCAATATAGTGCTTGTCCTCCATCACCAATTTATGTTAACTTATTTTGCCACAATCTAAATTGCACAAAATGAATCTTGGAATCCTTTAGTGAGATTTGAAAAGCATATTAACAATATTCTTTTTGTCTTTCTCTTATTTCGACTCATTGTCCAGTGTTCTTTCCTATACCTAAGCTGTTTCATAAATTTATATTGTGCTTTTTTTATTGGAATCAGCACCTCCTCCTTAATGATAACATTGTGATCATTTTTAGATTTATATCACAGTCATTTTGTTACTGTTTAGGAAGTATGATTTTTTCCTTCATTTTTCCTATTGTAAATAAATTCTAGAATTATACTGTGGAATCTCTCAGGGTTATGTTTAGAAAATGTTAACTTGCTCCATTTTAAAACACATTTTCATCCTGATTGAAAGTTATGCAAAATCTATGACCATGAAATCTATGAACTAGATAAACAGGCATGTACTTTATCCTCTTTAACAGAGATAATTATTGTTTGTTGTTATTATTTGTGATTAATGCTAATACAATTATTATGATTTTTCTGTTACATAGAACTCTATTTTTATTTCTCTCCCATGAGAGAGGTCATGTCACTTATCAGACTGTGCAATGGTAAAAATTAAAAAAAAATGAACAGCAACATCCTAGGTTTATTCTGTGAGAAATATTTGTGGTAGTTGGAAAATCACTACAATGCACTGAAACATTCAGAAGCTTCCTAAGCAGAAAAAAAATGGCAATGTTACCATTAGTGATGTTTATTCACTGTTCTATAAAACCTTGTTTAATTTTGAGAATTTCAAGGCATATTAAAGCAAATTTATATTCTTTTTACTGTAGATTTTGATGATATATTAGAGATCAGTTTCTGAGGAAAACATTTTCATAATCATATTTAAAAGTCAAGAAATCTATATGTAAACAAAACATATCTATTTCTGTTTATGTTGGGACTTGAATGTTTATTTGGGACAAATTGTTTACATTGAAAAAATCAAAATAATTATTAATCTTTTTAAAGAAATCATCATTGCATATATTATAGAACAATTCATTCATTCATCTGAACATATATTTACAAATATAAAGAAATGAATACAAATAATATCTTTAATAAAAATTAAAAAAGAAATGAATATACAGAAAAAGAAGATTCATCATTTTATATTATACTAAATTCTGAATTGTTACTGGTAGAACTGAAAGAACTTTAAGATATTTTCATATATATATATAAACATATATATATATATATATATATAAACATATATATATATATATATATATATATGTACATAGTTGCATACAGACCTATGTGGAATCTATTTTTATATGTGTATATGCATTCATGTTTTCAGGAATATATTTTTTTTTGAGGTGGAAAGGAATCTGAACCTACAAGTTTATCAATGTAAAAAACATATAATGACAAAATTATCTCTATTAATATAAATTGACCTCTCAGGTATTTCTATACTTCAAAAGAGTAAAAGCCTTTTATAAGTTAAAAGATTTATTTAGAAGAAGAAGCTATGTAGCCTCTCCTACAGGACAGACTGGATACAGGCACTAGAACTAATAGCTTTGACAGTCAATGGGATATGCTAGCAAATTAAGATCTAGAACTTCAAGACAGAAATCTTCAAACATTCAACTTTAGGTTACCTTAATTTTGGAATAAAAGAGACAAAAATGAAAACCTTTCCTACTCTCAGAGATTTATTTCTTCATAAGAGTTAACAAGCGCACATAGCCAAAGTAATAGGGGAGGGAATTACTGACAACTGATGGAGTCAGGAAAGACTGCCTAGATGTAAGTAGGTGACAGCATGAGTTCAACTCTGAATAAAGCTAAGATTCCAAAATTTAAAGCTGAGTTAGGAGAGCATTTCAGATATCTGGATGAGACAGAGAGAAAGACAGAGAAACAGAGACAGAAAGAGAAATAGATGCAGAGAGACAGAGGGAATCAGAGAGGGACAGAGACTAGACAGACACAGAGCTGGACAGACAGTGACAGAGTGAGACAAAGTGCCTATCAAAGAGAGAAAGGCACAGAGACAAACAGAGACAAGAGACAGTCATAAAGACAGAGACAGAAACAGAAAAAAGAGACAGCCAGACAGAGAGACAGAAAGACAGACTGAAAGACAGAACAGATAGATAAAGACAGAGACAAAGAATGATCTCCTTGGGTTACTGGAACCATGGTATTACAGCTTATTATTAACTAGAAAGGAAAGAAGTCTTAGTATAAATATTCAATTCAAGTGATAGAAAGCAATGAGTTTTGTATGAAAAAGGGGAACCACACCAAACTGTCTTCCTTTAGTTATTTCTGCCTAGGAGCAAAATATCATAGAGCAATTACAAGTGATAAAAAGTTGGTTGGAAGAAATGATAATAATCTCAAGAGGAAAAGTGTTACAACAAAAAACATGCTAGATTTCCATCCAATCACTTGAATTCAAATCTGTACTGTTTTTCCTATCTATATAATATCTTCTAAGTCATTTAGCCTCCATTTTTCCTTATTTGTACAATGATAATATTTGAATAAATGATCTATAAATTTAGTTTATAAATGATCTCCCTCCATAGCAGCAGATATATATTAAATAAAGATTTATTAGTTGATCAATCCTAGAGTGAAATATGATATAAGAAATAAAGTATATTTTGTTGATGTGTAGTAGGCTTCAGGCCTACCTGAAGCATGACTCTTATTGCATAGCTTGAAGAGAGATAGATGAGACATTTCTAATCTCTTCTTCCCCATCCCTTTCTCCAATGGGGGACTTTCACTTTTGTCAAAAGGGGCAAAGCTAAAAATACATCTATATGCTCTCATAAATATTGATTGTCTAGGAGGTGGGGCTGGGTTCCATTTAACTTTTGATCACTTTGTTATTTGGGAAAAAGAAGGGCTGTAATTTATATCCAGTTTTGCCTCCTAAAATCACTTCTACCTTAAACACACATTGGAAATAATAAAGAAAAATCTTTATCCAAATCATGGAAAATAAAAATCAGGGCAGTTACATAGGAGCATAAATACCAGGTAATACAAAGGGCAGAAGTTCTCATATTGGGAGAAAAGTGATTCAACAACAAGAGTCCCTGATCTCATCCAAGAGGAAACTCCTCCCTGCAATCTTGAGAGTAATAGACTGGTAATAGGAACATGATGGAGATTGCTATCTCCTGTCTCATGTCTTTCCTTCAAGCAAAAGTGTGAACCAGTAACATCTCAATGCTAAAAGAAAACTCTCATTTGGAAAACTCTCCAAAAGATATAATCTTAGGGTATTGGTGAAGACTAGAGCTCTGCAGTCTCTTGCTAATTCTATAGCACCCCTCACAGGGCAGAGCATTCATCTCCAGTAACGGAGTAATGGGCTTTGAAACAGAGGTTATACTATAATCTTTTATCATGGGGCGGGGTAGGCTGAGGGGCATATGTGTGAAGATCTGGAATCCTTGATTTTTCCCACTCTTTAAGACAAATAACTCTCACTGTTTCATAACCTAAAGTGCTTGAAAGTATTAACTCTCTCCACAATTAATCTCTCTCTCTCTCTCTCTCTCTCTCTCTCTCTCTCTCTCTCTCTCTCTCTCTCCCTCTCTCTTTCTCTGTCAATGGTGTCAGTTCTTCACTTTTAAGTGATCAGAAGATGCCATACTAATAAAGGTTTAATGTTGCATGTTCGAGGTGAAATGATTTTAGTAGATACTGATCGGGGTTATATGAACTAGCTGCATTGCAAGTCTAAAGATAAAGATGCATCTGTTCCCTAAGAAATCTTGAAAGTTCCAGGAGTATTAACTTAGCTCAATAATACAAAATTGACCAGGGACTTCACTTCATTGCTTGCATCAGAAACCATGCCAACCTTCTGATGTCAATTACTGCAGCCTAGTAAATAAGTCCTTATACCCATACATTACATGTAGTCCCTAAGTGAGTTAGGCTCATCATGTAAGATTAATCTCAATTGAAATCAATTTCTTTCACCTTGTCAAGATGTATTCGAATTAATAGGGGATTTTTTTCAGAATGCCCAGTGGGTTTTATCAGTTCTAGTTTTCAATGTCAGAGAGTGAATTTTTCAATTGAACTTCTATTGAGATCATTTTCAAATAGTTTTTTTTAAATTTGTTTCCATTCTTGATTAAACATAGAAACTGCATTCTCTGTGCCAGTTCATAAATGTAAAATATTTCTTTGTAATCATATTTTTATATTTTGGTTAAGATAATTAAATCTTTTAGGGAACTATGTTTGGGTTCTTCTGATCTTTTGATCATTGTAAAGCATGCTTTTAAACTTTCCACAATGTAAAAATAAATCACAATTGAAAAAGTTAAATTGAGAAAAAAGTTGAAATCAAGTCAAATTTTATTTCTGTCAGGATAAATATAGAAACCACCATGACAGTTATGTTACCTAGTTTTGAACAACAGACAATGGTTTAATAAATAATCCAGTTGTTAAATGAAATATTGGAAGAAAATTAGGAATATCTTTAGAATACTTATTGTAAGAAAATTAAACTAGGAATGAAAAGAATAATCTTTTTTTAGTTTTCTTTTTGTAAGGCAAATGGGGTTAAGTGGGTTGTCTAAGGCTACACAGCTAGGTAATTATTAAGTGTCTGCTACCAGATTTGAACCCAGGTACTCCTGACTCCAGGGCTGGTCCTTTTATCCACTACACTACCTAGCCACCCAAGAATAATCTTTATGCATACTTAAATTCAAGGAAAAACCTACTTGCATGCAATTGACTTATAAAACAAAAAGTAGTTTATCATTTACTCCATATAATTAACTCTAATATTTGTGATCTGATAATTACTTTTAATCACTAATAAAGAGAAAATGTTAAAATAATTGAAAATTGAAAATTAAAAGCATTTTGAATTGTGGAACTTGTTTGTTTTATTGTCATCATAGAGTTTTATAAAGAGAAATAGGCTGTGCCACAGTTCAAATGTGGTTATTCTTCACAAATCAAAATACCATTCTTTATGAGCTCTTTAAGTTATGTATAACAGATTTTTAGAAGGATCCTTGGAGTTCATTTAATCTAGTTCACTCATTTTTTTGAAAAGAAAATTGAACTGCAGACTGAGAAGTGATTTGATCAAAGTTGCAAAGTAAATAAGAAGCAGGAACTGGGATTCAAAACAAAATATTTTGAATAAAATTACCCCTATTTGAGTTTTTTTAGCTTTTTTATTGTTGTTTAGTTGTTTTCAGTCATAAATGATTCCTTGTGACCTCATTTGAGTTTCCTTTGCAAATGCACTGGAGATATTTGCCATTTATTTCTCCAGTACATTTTAAAAATGAGGAAACTGAGACATAGAGGATTAAGTGATTTTCCAGGGTCATACAGTCAGAAAAGTTCTGAGGCTAAATTTGCACTCACAGAGAAGAATTTTCTTGATTCCTAGTCCAGTAATTTTATTTATAGGGCACCTAGAAGCTCTTTTAATTTTGTAATATAGAATAAAATACAAGGGTGGCTAGATGGCACAGTGGATAGCACATCGGCCCTAGAGGCAGGAGTATCTGAGTTCAAATACAGAGTCAGACACTTAATAATTACCTAGCGGTGTGACCTTTGACAAGCCACTTAACCCCATTGCCTTAAATAAAATAAAACTAAAAAAACGTATTACTAATATAAAACAAAATATAAAGAGAAAATATTCTTTAAGTAAAATAGACTCTGTAAATGCTATTTGAATATTCTACAAGGTTCTTTTATCACCCTCTAATCTCCAAAAAGCTTCAGTTCCCTGTCACCAACTGTTTTTTGACTTATCTAACAGGTTATTCTTTAGATATATCAAGTTCAACATGCTCCAAAATGGAAACTGTTATTTTCCTCCCAATCTTTTCCTTTTCTGAAACTTTTTATTACTAGAAAGTGCATTATGACTTCATTACTCAGCCTCACAATTTTGAATTTTTTTTTGGTTTTTGCTAGGCAGTGGGGTTAAATGACTTGCCCAAGGTCACACCGCTAGGTAATTATTAAGTGTCTGAGGACGGATTTGAACCCAGGTACTCCTGACTCCAGGGCCGGTACTCTATCCACTATGCCACCTAGCTGCCCCCTAGGCTCACAATTTTGGAGTCCTTCTCAATTTTTCATTCACACTCCCCACAGATATCCATATTGTTGCTAAACCTGGTTGATTCAATGTTCACAACAACACATATACATTTCCATTGCTTTATCCATAGCCACTACCCTAAAACAGGTTCCTCATCACCTCTTGTATATACTCTTAGAATAACTAATTAGTATTTTTCCTTAAATCTTCCCCAGTCTAATTGAGCCTTCACAGCACATGCATGCTCCCATCATGCCCCCATTTAATAAACTTCAGTGAATATTTATTCTTTCAAAGATCAAATACAACATTCATGATTTGACAGCTACATCTCTTTAAAACATATCTTTTTTCTTCCTTTCTAGTTTTTTCACTGTTCCCCATTGATGGCTAAATTGCTTTCCTTATATGTAACACTTCTCTCATTTTGATGCCTTTTTCTTGCCTAAGTATAAAATCTAGAATCCCCATGGTCATCATCTTTATTTTCTAGGCAATTTGTCTTGCTTTAAGATTGTATTTAAATCCAACATTTAGTGGAACTTTCCAAAAGACCCTATCTGCTTCTGTCTTCCTCCTAAAGTTAATTTCCATTTATTTTTAACCTGTATTATTAATCAATATACATAACTTCTCTTACATTGTTGCTCCCATTTGAACATTAACTCCTTAATGTCAGAGACTATTTTTATCTTTACTTATAAGAAGCAGGAACTAACACCTAGCATATTGACTTAAAATGGATTAAAATATATTTTCCATACATTCAGAAGATTTGGATTTGAATCCCAGATCAGCTTTTGATTTACCTCTATGCATCTCAGTTTTCTCCTATGTAAAATGAAGGAGATGAATTAAATGAAGTGAATAGAACCAAGGAAACATTATATATAGTAATTGCAATATTGTGTGATGATAAACAATGATAGCTTAACTCATCTTAGAAATAAATTGATTAGGGGCAGCTAGGTGGAGTAGTGGATAAAGCACCGGCCTTGGAGTCAGGAGTACCTGGGTTCAAATCTGGTCTCAGACACTTAATAATTACCTAGCTCTGTGGCCTTGGGCAAGCCACATAACCCCATTTGCCTTGCAAAAAACCTAAAAAAAAAAGAAATTGATTAAATATGATTCCATAGGACTTGTGATGGAAATGCCATTGATATCCAGAGAAATTATTATTGAATGAAAATTATTGAATGAAAATTGAATGAAAATCAAAGAATACTGTTTTCAATTTAATTTGTTTTATTTTCTTTTTTCATAGTTTCCCCTTTTGTTCTGAATCTTCTTTCAAAACATGTTTAATATGGAAATATGCTAGCTTGATTATACATGTATAACCTTTATCAGATTACTTACAGTGTTAGGGAAGGGGAAGGACAGGAAGGAAGAGAGAAAAATTTAAAATCCAAATTTTACAAAAATGAATGTTCAAAATTATATTTACTTGCTATAAGAAAAAACATTAAGATAAAAATGTAATTTGATTTGGAAAATAACTTGGATTTATGGAAGAAATTATATATGAAATAAAGTCAGAAATGGAGGTAGACTGGAATAATGGGAAAAGAACTAGTTTTGAGACCAGAGCACCTGAATTCAGGATCCTTCCTTGAAGTACTTATTAATTAGCTGTGTAAATTTCAATAAGTCACTTATCTTCTTGGGGCATAGTTTACTCAACTCTAAAATGAGCAAAGTTTATCTATGTGATTCCTTCCAATTTTGAATCTGTAATTTTTTTGTATTATGTGATTAATCATTTCAAATACTTTCCCATTTTACCATAGCATCTTGAAATAAGTTTGCAGAATGATGTCATATCAATATTTTGTCTATATGAAGAGAAGCATTGGACTTTGATTCAAATTTCAGAAACTATGCTTAACAGCAATGTGTCCCTAAGTAAGTAAAAAATTTCAGTTTCTTAATTTCTAAAATTGGTATCTATTTCATAGGGTTGTTGTAAGAATCAAAATTATGAAAACTTTAAAATGACTATCTGAATATTTATCTAAATACCATTATTTTATCAGAGAAGGAGTACCCTATTATTTTGAGACTAGCATATCCTCCTGCTAGAATATTATAGTAACTATTGTAAATAGGGTATTTCTCTGCCTTTCTCTTTTCCGGATGTGAAGGGGAATCTTTTCAATCATAATTGCTCTTAGTTAGGAAACATAGAGGGATATTGAAGGAGGGGAATTTCATTATTCTAAACATATTTTTCTTATCATTTTATAAAGAATTAGTCACAGAAGTCAGCTGTTTAGAAGGCTGCTGCTCCTGGTATCATCTTATTTCTCTTCTCCACCCCCAATTCCATTGCTAGATCTTCAGGGCATTTCAGGAAGGCTGGGAACATTTTATTTCTTTCTGTTTTTTTTTTTTACTTGTTCCAGATTCTTTTCTTTTTTATTTTTTTCCAAAATAAAAACAGATCTGCCTGGCTACTATAGAATATCTGCCACCTGGTGGAATTTCCTAGAACTGAAAGTACAGTTAAAATTCAAATGTATTTTGTACAAAAACAAAAATACTTTTTTGAAAATAATCTACAAGAAACAAACAAAAAGCCTACTGAAATTTAAACACATCAACTTGGATATTAACATGAAAAAAATGGCAGAGAATATGATCTTTGTTTTTCATCTTCAAATGCTTTTGAAATAACCTTGAACAAAAGACAGTTTCCTTCTGCATAATGTTCTTCCCTATTTTTTCCCCACGAACTATTTCTGAAAATTAATTGAGTAATCAAATTCATGTGTTCTGCAGCACTTTTAAATCCCCAGAAGATGGGATTTAAATCCCAGAAGTTGGACCATGGCCATTAATAGATGTCTCCCACCTCAAGGAAGAACTGTTCATTGTCCTTTTCCTTAGTCTAGCATTTGCTGAATTCCACTCCAAAACAACCAATTGTACAACAGAGTTGATAACTAAGTGCAAGTACAGTCAGAGCAAGTCACCTTAGGATTTTTATAGAAAACCCTGCCTGGGGTCTATTATATCTTATAAAATGATAAGAAAATATGTATAGAATAATGAATAGAATATTGATATTATTACCTTAAATGTAAGGTGATAGTTTTCTATTTCCCACTGAAAACAGAGGGTAGTCTGGGGAAGGGTGTGTGAGAATTTTAGACAGGGAATAACCATTTAAATGGTTTTATTTTTGATTAATGACAATAGTTAATTTATACCTGAATCACAGCCTCTTAGCCTCTATCTTCAGCTCCCCCAACAAAAAAACTGGTAAAATAACATAGGAGGTAATGTGTGGAGGTATGTGTTTGTTTTCATTTTTGACTCTGAATTTAATTTAACATTCTCTCCCCAATCCGAATTAGAATATCTATGGACTTGGTAATTGACATAAACATTTTTTAACATTTTAACATTTTATTTGTTTACAAATTTTATACAATAGTAATATGTACCCATAATTTTTTGCAAGGCTCTGAATTATACAATTTTCCCCCCATCTTCCTTAGCTCCCCAACACAAGACTGTCTGATAGTCTCTACATTGTTTCCATGCCATACATTGCTGTAAATTGAATGTGTTATAAGATTAAAGATAAGAGTAAATATAAACCCCCTCCCCCCCAAGAAGATGAGAAACCTCAAGAATAGAGAGAGAGAGAAAAAAAATGTACTTCAGTTTGCATTCAGATTTCAATGGCTCTGTCTCTGGGGTGAGTTGCTTTCTTTATCATAAGCCCACCAGAGAAGTTTCTTCAATATTTTTCCCACAGTTGCTATTACTAGCTGTACCTCCACTCTATTTCTCTCCATTCTAATCTATTCTATTCTCTCTCTCTCTCTCTCTCTCTCTCTCTCTCTCTCTCTCTCTCTCTCTCTCGCTCTCTCTCTCTTTTCATCCTGGCCCTGTCCAAAAGTGTGCTGAATCTGAGTACCCTCTCCTTCGATCTTCCATCTCTTCTATCACCTATTCTCACCTTCTTTCCCACCATTCCCTCTTATCCTGTCCCTTTCTTCTTATTTTTCTCTAGGTTAAGATAGATTTCCTCACCCTATTAAGTGTGTATGTAATTTCCTCTCTGAGCCATTTCTGATGAGAATGAAGGCTCACTCATTCCCCCTTGCCTCCCCACTTTCCACTCCATTGAAAAAGCTTGTTGTTGACTCCTATGTGAAATTTCTTAGCTTCTTCTTCATCACCTTTTCCTTCCTCCCAGTACTTTCCTTTATTACCCATTGACTCCATCTTTTTACAATATTATACCATTGTATTCTGTTCCTTCCTATGCCCTGTCTATATATGCTCCTTCTAACAGCTCTTATAAATGAGAAAATTCATATGAGTTATCAATATCTTCCTCCCATGCAGGAATACAAACATTTCAATATCATTAAGATCCTCATAGTCCTTCTCTTCCACTCCCTCAATGGTTCACCAGAGTCCTGTAATTGGAGACCAAACTTTCTTTTCAGCTCTGGCTGTTTCAATAGGAAAGTGTGAAAGTCCCCTGTTTCATTGAAAGTTCACCTTTTCCCCTGAAAGAGAATGTTCAGTTTTGCTGGATAGTTGATTCTCAGTTGTAAGGAAAGATCTTTTGTCTCCCGGAATATCATATTCCAGTCCCTATAAGCCCTTGATGCAAATGCTGCCAGATCCTGTGTAATCCTGACTGTGGAGCCTCAGTAGTTTAATTGTTTGTTTCTGGAAGCTTTTAGAATTTTCTGTTTGATTTTGGAGTTTGGGAATTTGGCTATAATATTTCTGGAAGTTTTTCTTTTGGGATCTCTTTCAGGAGGTGACCGATGAATTCTCTCAATTTCTATTTTACCCTCTGCTTCTAGGATCTCAGGGCAATTTTGCTATATTATTTCATTTTTTTTAGGTTTTTGCAAGGTTAATTGGGTTAAGTGACTTGCCCAAGGCCATACAGATAGGTAATTATTAAGTATTGGAGGCCGGATTTGAAATCAGGTACTCCTGACTCCAGGGTCAGTGCTCTATCCATTGTGCCACCTAGCCACCCACTATATTATTTATTGAAAAATGAAGTCTAGGCTCTTCTCCTGGTCGTGGCTGTCAGATAGCCTAAGAATTTTTAAATTATTTCTTTTGGATCTATTTTTGAGGTCGGTTGTTTTTCCAGTGAGATATTTCACATTTTCTTCTAATTATTTTTTTTGTGGAAGAGTTTTATTTCTTACTGATTTCTTGCCAAGTCATCCTCTTCTTTTAGTTCCATTCTGCATTTGAAGGAGTTATTTTCTTTAGAGAGCTTTTTATTTCTTTTTCCAACTGACCAATTCTGTTTTTTAAGGCATTCTTTTCCTCATTTGCATTTTGTTTTGCTTTTTCCATTAGGCCTAAATGGGTTTTTAACATATTATCTTTTTCAATATTTTTTTGTATATCTTTCACTAAGCTTTTGATTTGGTTTTTATGATTTTTCTGCATAGCTTTCATTTCTCCTCCCATTTTTTCCTCCATCTCCCTTAATTGCTTTTCAAAGTCATTTTTGACCTCATCCATAGTCTGAGCCCATTTTCTATTTCTCTTGGAGGTTTTTGGATACGGAAGCTTCGATTTTGCCATCATCTGATTATGTGTTTTGATCTTCCATGGAACTAAAGTAATTCTCTGTGGTCAGATTCTTCTTTTTATGCTGTTTACTCATTTCCTCAGCCCAAGCCGGCACTTTTAAGGCTTTTATTTTGGGGGGGGGGATACCCCACTGGAATCTTTATTCCTTGAAGGTATTATGCTCTCTTGCCTGTGCTTTGATATGTAGATGACCCCTGTACTTCCCTCTGCCCTGGGAATATAAGGAGGAATCCTGCTATCTTAGTATGGAAACCTAAACTGTAACCTGGAACTGAGTGTAGGCAAACAGCAGAGTCCTACCCCAGGGAGAGCAAAGAAATCTCTGCAGACTTCCCTTACTGTCTCTGGGGGTGCGGGCTGCTTTCTCTAGATTTTCACTGCAGATTCTGCCTCCGTTGCTCCTCACTCCACACTCATTCTTGTGTAGCAGAGTTCTCTCCCTGCCATAAGCTGTTGCCAGTGATCTCTGAACTTGGCTGGGCTGAGCTGCACTGTGACCATGGCTTTTTTTCCAACCCCCAGTCCTGGTGAAACACACCTTTCCTGTGGAACTTCTAAGTTATCTTGGACTGGGAAAATGTATCACTCAGTCTTTCTGTGGATTCTTCCCCTCTAAATTTTGGCTAAAGTCATCATTTGTTTGTTTTTTTTGGAGTTTGGGGGGAAAGGAGTTCTCAGGAAGGGCTGCTTTCATGCTGCCATCTTGGCTCTACCCCTGACATAAACATTTTTTTTTAAATCCAGAAAGTTAATTACAGCATCTCATGGTTTTTACTGTAGTGAAGTTAAGTTTAATGGTTAGAGAATTGACTTTGGAGATAGAAGGACCTGGTTCAAAGTTAACCTCTGACTCAACCTATTGTGCCAGTAAGTCACTTAACTTCTCAGTGACCAGAGGCAACTTTCTATGGCCATGAATTATGGATGAGTTGCTGCTCTGCATCAACCCAGAAAGATTTTCTGTCCTTTTCTCACTTAGATTAAAAATACAAAGTGGGAACAAAAAAACTTCATATGATGACAATAGATAAGAATTTTATAGCACATTAAGCCAGATTCTTTGCACATATAATCTCATTTGAGCCTGTCAATAATCCTCCTAGATGAATATCATAACATTCCTGATTTATGGATAGTGAAAATCTTCTGTTGAATGATATAACAAGTAGGAACCAGAGGTGGAATTCAAATTTGAGTTGCACTGGACTCCAATTCCAGTCCTCATTTCACTACTATCTAGGATATAGAATAGGAACAATAAAAGACATTGATAGTTTTCAGTACTTCTCTTGCACTAGGAGAAAATGGCAGAATTAGCTTTGATTTTAATGGGCAAATCACTGGCGCAATTTGTGTCTAAGACTTACTATCCATTCATCATAGTCTTTTAATCAAAAAAAGTATAATGAGTGTCTCTAATTCAGAGGGAGTTTTTAAATTTTTTTTAAATGTAAGGTGATAGTTTTCTATTTCTCAATAAAAATAGATGGTAGTCTAGGGAAAGGGTGTGTAAATTCTAGACGGGAAATAACCATTAAAATGGTTTTATTTTTGTTTAATGACTATAATTAATTTATAACTATCAGAAAGTTTTAATTTCACCTTTCACCCCACTAACTCTCTACCATCAAGTAGGGGGAGGAGAAAATTAGAATAACAAAGTAGCATGAAGGTGGTATTGTAACCTTGGAGAAACCTTGCATAACCTTGCTCAGACAAATTATATTTTTAAAGTCTCCTTTTTTGCTTGAACTTGACTAATGGTGGACAGTAGATATAGTGGGATGGAAAGGGGAAAAGTTCAGATAACTCTCAACAGTCAAATAGGCTTTGGAGTCAGAAAGAAAATGATCAACTTCAAAACTTCAAAAGCAAGTAAAGGGTTTGGAGGCTATGTAGAATATACATTGATAATAATATCACAGATTTAAAAATAGAAGAGAGTTTGAACATATGGCACATTTGAATTATGCTGTATTGCCTCAAAATTTTGTAATTCTTTTTCTTTTTTAATTTCTGAAGTGGAGGGCAGATGAAGAAAAGTCAGAAAGGTAACTAAAGTCTGAATATTATTCCATTTAAGCATTAGCTGTGTTTTCAATTAATTTGATTGAGATGAGTGGTTACTTCAAATTCAGTTACCTTAGTCTGTTAAGTTACTTTTAATTGTTGCTCTCAATATGAATGAAGTACATAGACTAGTAGGTGTATATATGTATGCATATGTGTCTAAGTATGCATTTTCCAGAAATGGAACAAATCATCATAAGTAAAACCATTTTCAAAAAAGGAAGCTGAAGGGGAAAATGAAGGCATCTATAATGGATAAAATATAAAGGTATACAAATTGTAGACAGCTGGTTGAAGCAGTAGACAGAATGCCCCAGCCTGGGGCAATAAAGACCAATATTCTTGAGTGTAAATCTGAACTCACACATTTATCAGCAGTGTGACTGTGGGCAAATCCCTAAACTTTATTTGCCTCAGTTTCCTAACATGTAAAAAAAGCTGTAAAGGAAATGGCAAGCCACTCATTAAATTTGAATCTTCCCTTTATTCACAGAAGGGAAAAAACCCTACATCATCATCATCATATCATCATCATCATTATAATTAGTTGTAGTACTAGTAAGAAATAGCAGTAGAAGTAGTAGTGGTAGTAGCTATTGTTACAATTGCTTTTATTATCATTTAATGCTCCTTTCCAAGCATGAACTGATAGCATTTTTTCCAATGCTGTTGATTTGTTATATGATAGAAAAATTTGATTCACTATATGATAGAAAAATTCATCCATTTGCAAAGAATCTATTCCTAACTCGTACTGGGCATTTTTCTTTATGGTGTTATACAACAAATCCATGAAGTAATAGAATGATTCTTGTATCACCTTATTAACTCACTCAAACACCCTTTCTCACTTTCTAATCCTCAGTCTGTCATGTTTACATATTTGTCTATATGTTGTTTTTCAGTCTTCTTTCACAATTCATGTCCCTATGGACAATAGCAAACCAGGTTCTTCTATCCCACACTATTTCTCAAAGTCTTTCCAAGTTCATTTTTTCCACAACACTCTGAGTATCTCATCCTCTGCCAACCTCTATCACTTTTGTCTTCAGTCCTTATCAACAAAAGATCTTTTCCAATGAGTCCTGTCTTTTCATTATGTGACCAATGTATTGAAACTTTATATTCAACATTTGATCTTCTCCTAAACTAAACTATTTGCTTTTTGAGGAACTCTTAAAAGTCTTCTCCAGGACCACAATTTGAAAGTGTCAGTTATATAGTTCTCAACTTTCCTCATCATCTAACTCTCACAACCATACATTGCTATTAGGAAAAAATATAGGAATGGCTATATAGACCTTTGTCAGAAAGATGGTGCCTCAGCAAGATACTTTTTTAATATATATTGTACAGATTTCCAAGGAGAAATCCTCTTTTAATTTCATGGGTACAAATTTCATTGGCACCTGAAGTGATCTTTGAACCCAGGAATATAACATCTGTCATTCTTCCATTTATTCTCCCTCTGTTTGTAAAGAATTGATGAGATCAGTTGGGGATTTTTGTTTGTTTGTTTTGTGGTTTTTTGATGTGTAACTTCAAGAAAGCTTCTGCACTCTCCTCTTTCACTCTCATTAAGAGGCTTCTTAATTTCTCTTCACAATCTACCATTAGATTGGTATATGCACATCTGAGATTTTTGATATTTCTGGGTTTTGATTCTTCTCATATAGCATTTCATGAGATGTACTTTGCACATACATTAAATAAACATGATTACAATATATCACCTTGTTGCACTAGATAACCGATCTTAAATCAGTCAGTTATGTTATGTTTCCAACTGTTCTCACTGTTCATTCTTGGTCAATATACAAGTTGCTCAGAGACCAATAAAATAATCTGGTGCTCCTATCTCTTTAAGGACTTGTCACATTTTGATGTGATCTACACAGTGAAAGTCAAGAAATTGTAATCAATGAAGCAGACATAGGTATTTTTCTGTAACTTTTTTAATTGCACCACGATCCAATAAAAGTTATTTGATGTCTAGTTCTTTCTGCCTCTTTGAAAACTAGCCAGGTCTTCTGGTAATTCTCACATCATATAATGCTGAAGCCTAGCTTGTAAAATCTTAAACATAACATTGCTGACCTGTGAAATGAGTGCAATTGTTTGGTAATGTTCAAGTTTAACATTCCTTAGCATTACCTTTAGGACTGGGATTCAAACTGATTTTCTTCCCAAATTTGTTTGCATATTTGAGTATAACAATGTCAACTGGAGAAATCTGAAATTATGCAACTGTCAGGAATTAATGAATTTATTGGTTCATCAATTAACTGATTATAAACTATTTACTGAGCACTTATTTTAAATGCCAAGACATATGTTAAGTTCTAGAGAGAGAGGTATAAAAACCAGGAAGTCTTTGATAAAAAAGAACTCGTTCTAATTTGGGAAGATGAATTAGTTAGATTCTTCTGAAGATTGAATGAAAAGATCCAGTGGTCATTGCTATTTTCAAAAACATTACATTTTCTGGCTCCTTAACTTTGAATTCACATGAAATGTCATATACCTCTGTATTCAGAGATTGGTAGTCTGGGAGTTCTGGAAGACTTAAACACTTAACCATTAGGAACCAGGAATTGATCCAAGGATTCAAATGAATGCCTAATACTAAAAGTCAACAAGTATATTGTTGGAAGTTCATTGTAAATGGAATTTATATTCCACTTTATCTTTGGATAAATGATTACTGAGATCTGATACAGTTATGAGATTTCAGGTTATCCCCCTCCCCAAATGAGAATAAACAATAAAATGATACTAACATTATTATAATAAGCAAAAATATTTTAAATTCTAGGAGTTATCTTTTATTCCTTTTGCTTACTTATTTCCTGTTTCAATCTCAATGTCCATTCTTGCTTATTCTCATTTTTTGCTAATATGATACCTAACATTGATAAGATTTTTTCTTAATAGATTGCTGATTTGTTTTCCTATTCTTACTTTCTTTTCCCTTCTCTAACCCATGCTACATGTAATAGAGAAATTCATTTCCACAAGAGAATGATATAATTTAATAACCTTCAGGGACTCCTCTTTTCCTATCAAGAAATGACTCAACTTATTAAAATTGTCATATAAAAACCTTTAACTCCAATTCATATATCTAATCAGATATCTACCTAACATTTATATATAATCTTAAAGTTAACAATGAACTTTTAAAATAGTATTTTGCTTTATCCTCAAAATAGTCCAGGGGAGTTGAAGCTATTATTGTTCTTATTTTAGAGTTTGGAAATTATGGCTGAGAAAATTTCACAAACATTTCCAAGGAAACACACAGGTATTTGAACTCAAATCCTTTTGACTTTAGGTCCAGCACTTTCTAATGTGCCAACAAACTACTGATTTACGATTTTTTACCACAATATTAAATCCCATAAAATTAAACTGATTCTTGAACATACTTGAACTTGCTTTCTGTGTGCGAAATGAGTTTGCTCAATCAAAAACATAGATCAGATGCCATTTCAAAGAGGAAACTTTCTCTAATATTCTTCTAGAAATGATTTCTTTTTCTAAATTTTTATAGCCAGTTATTTGTGTCATAAAGATGGAAATCACCACTTAATACATTTCACTGCCTTATTTTTTTTCACTGTCACATCAACCCTCCTCCTTAATTTCTTTGGAGCAAGACATATGTCTTACCAAGGTTTATGGACTCCACAATCAGAGCATCTACTTCCCAGGGCTATTATAAGTATAAAATGAGATAATATTTGCAAATCAAATTGCCAACCTTAAAACACTGTGTAAATGCTAGTCTTTCATATAGTGAACACTATTTGTTTTTTTTTTTATTTAATGACTGAATATAAAAGGTAGAGATAGAATTATGCATATAGATCTCTAGATAGGTCCATTAGTCAATCTATAAATGGATATTTATATATCTATATAAATCTATCTATATCAATGTTTATTATATATGAGAGATTTTCATGCATGGAAAAGATAAGTATTTTTTATTTTTATTTGATATAGAAACAGCAAAGTTGAATACAGGAAATATTGGAATGAATAAGGACTCAGAGACAATTCAAAACTTGTTCAACATAGATTATAAATTTAAAAATTAGTATCTTTTCTATTTTCTTGACTTTGAATTTGGGATACTATGTCATTTAGAAAGTAGATTGACTTGTTTATTTGTATTTTTTAAAAGAATTCTTTAGTGACATCTCACAAGAAATTTTCTTCTTTTGGTGAATTTTGAAGATATTCAGACAATGTTAAAACCAGGGATTGAGAACCTAACCTTTCCTTATCTCTATTCATTATATTTTTACCACAAATAAAATATTTACCAATTATGAAATGACCTATCAAATACAATACATTATATACTATAGACTCTAGAAAAGATTCTTCTTTGGATATTCCAGAATTGAAAATGAACAAAGACAGAGCAGTTGTAATAATAGATGTGAAAATGTGGCTAGCTAATTTCCTTTACCCTTCAATAGCAGTGGAATTTCTTTTGCATTTGAAGGAAGCATGATAATATTAAAATTAATAAATATCCTTCTAGTTATTCCTTGCTACAAAGATATTGCTAAGTCATTTTATTAGTATTCCAAATCTTAGAGATAGTGTTTGTTCTTTAATTTTAACTCCAATATAGTCAGGACCATAATCAAGCTTCTTAGTAAAGAGAATATTGAAATCAAAAATCACTATTCTAAAATCCTCACCAGTTACTTCATCTTTAAATTGGGGATAATAATAGAACCCATTTTTTGAAGTTCTGGTGAGACTAAAAGGAGATCATGTATAATAGATTTTTGCAAAACTGAAAAAGCTATGTTAATTATTATGACTAGCCATGATTGTTGTTCCAGGAGCAAATTGGGATCTAAAGAGGACTGGAAGAAGACAAGCCACATGACAGACAAAAGGTCATCCTTCTGAAGGTATAATCAAGGTAGAAGATAGAGAAACATAGGAAGAAGTTATAAATGGAACCCAGGAGAAAGCACCATGGCAGTGGAAGGGAAGAATTGTCTAAGATTTATTAGACCACTGAAGGTCTAAGAAATACCAAGTCTATAGGCTGGAAAATATGGCTATAGGAGGAAAATCAATTTTCCCACCTCAGACTCTTAAATTCACAATCAATCTAGAAAAAAATCTTCATTTATCCATATACTATTTTCAGGTCTGGCCTATAATCAAAGATAAAAGTCCAATAAATAATCACCAGTCCTTTGATTTGTTATTTTATTTTTTACTTAATATTCTGTTTGTGAAAGTTGGATTGATAAAGTCCTGGAAGATTTCACTCAGTTTCTAGCATTTATCACCATTTTCTATCATTGTCATTTAGAGCTTGTTAAAAGAATTCATTGCTGTTGCAATTTGCATATTTACATAATAAATGTGTATTTATAAAGAAGTTTAAAAACACAAAAAATTATCTTTAGAACATATGACCAAACTTTGAGGAGACAGAATAAAGGAAGTATAGATGATTGCCTATTTTGGATTATTAATGTCTGGGTTCATTCCATTTGAAACCATAAATGTGAATATATTATTATTTTTTAAATTAATGCACAAAACCAAAACCAAACTATTACAAGTTTCCTCAGTGACTTTAGAAATTGACCTTGAACTCATATTTTCAAAACTTCATAGTCTTCATTTGTAAAATAAGGATAATAATGCTTACTCACCTCACAGGGGTGTTTTGAAGCTTAATTATGTTTACAAAGCTCATTAAGAGGCTGTAAAAATGCAAAGCACTAAGTATGAATGAAAGAAAATGCAGTTGTTCTAAAAATATTAAGCCCAATGGAACTGGTTAGACTTATCATTTTTACATGGGGAGAAAAATCAAACTGAGGATTTTGTATTGTATAAAAGATCAATGAAATGTACTTATTCATTCCTGGTCACTTTCTTTTTCTGTTCTTTCTCAAAAATTTCTTTATAAAAATGATTAACACCCAGTGCATATGGCAAATTATATATCTTATTACAGATTCTCATAATTTTGTAGCTAAAAAGTATGCTATTCAGCATCTAATGCAGTTAATAACCCTTCTACCTAATACACATACACATATCTTATTTACTTTTCTCAACAATATAACTAAAAGTGATAATCTATTCATTATTTGGAAAAAAATATCTCTGTTTTATATATTGGGAAAAAAAGGACGAGTCTTGTGAATCTATGGTCTACTTTTACCTAATTCCTTCTTTAACATGACAATTCTTTACATGTGAAAATAGCTAAGATTGCCTATATCTCCTATTCTTCAGAAGAAAAATCCCAATTTCTTTAACAAGAATTGCATAGGGTAAAAATTGGGATTTCTTTACTAGTTTGGTCTGGGCATTTGTAACTTCACAACTGACTTTCTAGACTATAGTACCTAGAACTGAACACAAAACTTCAGACAGAGTATAATTGGACTATAACCTTCTTATTCCTGGAAAATGTACCTCCCTTGATGTAATCAAGACTATATTGCCATTTTTGGTTGCCATCTCACAAAACTGGCAGACTAGCCTACTTAAAGCAAAAGGTCATCTTACAGAAAATGGAAGAGAACATGTTCAATTCAAATGATCATCATCACTTTGACAGCAATTTTCTCTCAGACCCTTATAGAGACATTACAGAAGTTTAAACTCAGTAGACTTTTGAATTGTAATACTTCTAGCCTATTTTGCACAACCTTTATCTTGAAAAGTAACGCAAATGAAGATGTAACTGGCAACTATTCCTGCATAGGCCATAGATACATCTATTGAAGATCCAGAAAAGAAAATGTACTTAATCCAATTCCTTGGAACTTACAAATCATTCTTCAGAATTTAATATGATCTAATTAGTGAAAACTACATTAATTAAGAACCACTATCAACGATTTTGCTACTGCAATCTCAGGACTATGGGATCTTTCCGTCTGGCAACTGAAACCCATGATTGTTGCCCTCCTCATTAGAACATGAGATCTTTGAGAAAGTATATTTTTTTTCTATTTGTATCTCTTGCATTTACTGTACTCCACTGAGTATAATGGATTGCATTATGCCCTTGGTTGGTTTATTGAGCTTTCTATACACTAAAACTATAAAGATTGTTCTCATACAAAGTACTCTTTAGCTATAATACCTATTTCTTATACCTATGTAAATTTTTTAAATTTGATGAATGTTCACCTTTCAATTCAGTTGTCTTTCAGTCATGTCTAATGCCTTGTGTACCCATTTAGAGTTTTCTTGGCAACGATACTGAAGTTGTTTGACATTTATTTTTTCAGTTCACTTTATAGATGAAGAAACTGAAGCAAACAGGGTTAACTGACTTGCCCAAGGTTACACATTTAAGAATTATCTGAGACTAGATTGAACTCAAGTGAGTTTTCCTGACTCCAGGTCTAGTAAGTACTTTATTCATTGCTGTACTCAACTACCCACACACTTATATTCTATTCCACATATTAAAGGAATGTATCAGAAGGATTTCATACATATTAATCACATACATATTATACATATAATAAGTTTATAATATACATAGAATATTATACATATTATACATAGAATAAGTTTAAATGTTTTTTCCTTCTAAATCCATCATTAAAGCACAAGCATTATTTATCTGCCAGTTCAAATTTGTGAGCAAATTTTGATCAGGGCCTAAGTATAATTTCTTTGATATATTGATCACATTCAATATAAGAGAAAGATGTAATATATTAAATATATAAACATAAATAGAAATGATCTATCTTGGAATCAGAAGATTTAGTATCTTAGCTTTTTTTCACATACCTAACCATTGTGAAAAAATAACTGATAGCCAATACCCCAAGTAATTTTCAAAGATAATTGTTTTATGGTTTTTTTGTGAACTCAATATATCAATAAATGAAAATTTCAATAAATAAGAACAGAATTAATATAATGTTAAAAAACTGTCATTTTTATTCCTGTCAAAGATTCTTTTATTATTTCATTGATGTTTATTTCTTTATTTTATTTTTTTTAGAATTGTCATCAACCAACTTTATGTCCCAAATTATTCTCTTTTAATAACTTAATAAAGTCAAAATACTCTACATATTTGTCATCAAAAGTTATTTGTTGGGGCAACAAGGTGGTACCGTGGATAGAGCACTAGCCCTGAAGTCAGGAGTACCTGAGTTCAAATCTGACCTCAGAAATTCAATAATTATCTAGCTGGGTGTCATTGCGCAAGCCACTTGACCCCATTGCCTTGCAAAAACCTAAAAAAAAGTTATTTTTCTCATTTTGCATCCCAAGTCCATAATTTCTTTGCCTTAGACAGAACGAATTAAAATTTTATAATCAGTTTTTGTAAGGCACTATATAGTTCAGAATTATAGAGCTTGCAGGTGGAATAAAGAAGACTCCCAGGAGCTCTCCCCTAAATGAAAAAAGATACCTTTAAACAATGACTCTAACCAAATTGGAGAGTGGCAGAACCCAAAAAATAGCTGAGTCAAACAATATTTCAGCCAAAGACAACTTGGATCCAGGGGAAGAGTCTGCTAAACCAGGGTTATAAAGTGACCACAGCATAACCCAAGCTGTTCTGAAGCAAATGAACTCCATGCAACCAGGAAACAGACCACAAGGCATCTGGGTCCCGAGCAGCAGAAGCAGTTTCCAAAGCTCTCAGCCTAGGGATTGCGAAAGACAACTTGGAAGCTCAGTAGGAAAACTCTGCCCCACCAGAGTAAGAGCAGAGCCCAGTCCATCAATGTAGACCCAGCCCCCAAGGACCAGGAGCAAGCCTGGGGATCCAGCTCTCAGAGAGTCATCCAGCAGCTGTATCCAGAGATCTCAGTCAACAGGTTATATGGGGGATTGGGGGAGATTGCAGAGATCTCTTTGCTATCTCTGAGGCAGGACTCTGTTGCTTTGTCACAGTCTGGAGCCCCAATCTCAGGAAAAATAGTAGAAGTCCAACATAGTATACAGCCTGCAGCCTCCTCACAGTTCCAATACATAAAAGAGTACTTGGAGTCACCCACAGAGCAGAGCACAGACCAGGATAGCAGTCAGAGTCTCTCTTAAAATCTTTGAGGAACTGAGAAATTTCAGGTGTCTGAAGTCCCTGAAAACCGCTGCAAAAACCCTCAAAAACTTGGGACAATGAATCCTCCCTTTAGAAGCAGAGTTCCACCTTAACAAAGTTAAAAATAAAGTCATAAATTGAGAGAACTGAGCAAACAACATAAGGAAAAAGTCTGACCATAAACAATTATTTTTATCCTATGTAGGATCAAAAATACACACTTAGAACATAACAAAGTCAAAGTGTCTGTATCCAAAAGCTCCAAGAAAATATGAATTGCTCTCAGCTTATGGAAGAACACAAAAAAAGATTTCAAAAATAAAGCAAGAGAGGTAAAGGAAAAGTTGGGAAGAGAAATAAAGAGCAATGTGGGGAAAGCATGAAAACCAAGCCAACAGCTTTGTGAAGGTGATACACAAATAATACTGAAGAAAAATAACATCATAAAAATCATTTTGGGTCAAATGGGAAAAAAAATTCCAAAAGGTCAATGAGGAGAAGAATGCTTTAAAAAACAAGGCAAGGAGATATAAAAGTTCTCCAAAAATAATCCCTTCCTATGTAGAATGGTGATAGGAGAAGCTGATGACTTTGTGAGAAATCAAGAAGCAATAAAGCAAAACCACAAGAATGAAAAACTAGAAGAAAATATGAAATATCTCAGTGGAAAAACAACTGACCTGGAAAATAGATCTAGAAAAGATAATTTTAAAATTATTGGACTTTACTGATGACAATAATGTGTCAAGACATCGATTTTCAATATATTTTCTAGGAAATATATTGAAATATATTTCTGCCCTAATATCCTAGAAGCAGAAGGTAAAATAGAAATTGAAAGAATTCGCAGATCACTTCCTGAAAGATATACCCAAATGAAAACTGCCAGCAATATTAAAGTCACATTTCAGAACTCCCAAGTCAGGAAGATAATATTACAAACAACCAAAATGAAACAATTCAAATATCCTGGAGTTACAATCAGGATAGCACAATATTTGGTAGCTTCTACATTAAAGACTCATAGAGCACAGAAGGATTCTAGAAGTCAAAAGAGCTTCGATTACAACCAAAAATCAACTATCCAGCAAAACTGATCATATTTCAGGGGAAAAGATGGACATTCAGTGACATAGGGGACTTTCAAAATTTTTTGATGAAATGACCAGAGCTAAACAGAAAGTTTGATCTTCATGTATCGCACATAGGTCATATAGTGGGTAGGTGGGAAGGCCAAATTGTGGGGGAATTAATGATGTTGAATTGCTTGGATTCCTGCATAGAAAGATGATATTGATAACTCATATGAACCTTCTCATTTATTAGGGTGGTTAGTTATATAGACAAGGCACAGGTGGGAGTTGAATTTGAATGTATAAGATATTGAAAAGATTGGAATAATAGAGGAGAATGGAATGTGCTGGGAAAGAGAAAGGAGATGGAGAATGGGATAAGTTATTTCATATAAAAGAGGCAAGAAAAATCTTTTGCAATAGAGTGGAAAAGGAACAAGGATAGGGAGAGTGAGGAAGTCTTATTCTCATTGGAAGTGACTCAGAGAGAGAATAACATACACACTCAATTGCATTTAGAAATTTATATTACCCTAGAGGAAAATAGGAGAAGAGAGGTATGGGAGAAGTGAGACAGAGGGAGAGGAGGGGAGTGTAGGTGACAGAAAAGAGTGAAGTTCATGGGGGAGGGTAGTCAGATAAAGGGGATGGGGGAATAGGACTGAGTAAAATTCAACTAGCAATAAAAGTTGTAGGAAAAAGTGTTGAAGGAATTTCTCTGTTGTATTTATGATAAAGAATGCTATCCATCCTATGCTTTTTTTTTTCTCACTTTATTGTTCTTGAGGTTTCTCTTTCTCTGTGGGGGGCAGTTATATTTTCTTTTACAACATGACTACTTGCAGTAATGTTTCTCATGACTACATATTTTTAACCTACAGAAAGTAACTTGTTTTTTCAATAGAGGGAGTAGGGTGGGAGGAAGGGAGAGAATTTGGAACTCAAGGTTTTGAGAGTAAATGTCGAAACTCACTTTTGCATGTACCTTGGGGAAAAATTTAAAAATAAAATAAATTTTTAAAAAGATATTAAAAATAGAAGTACAGAGCCCAAGGTATAAGTTGCAGGGGAGTAGTCAATCTAAGCTTATAGAGTTTTTCACAGAGGTAGGTAGGTCCCTATACCAATTAAGTCTCATGTTTCTAAGTTCATGGACAAAAATCCAGTAAACTTATGAATTCCTTTTCAATCATCTTACAAACTTCAATCTATCTTTTCAGCCAAACTCATGAATTAAGAAAGAAAAGCATTTGCATTAATTTCAAAAGTATATTCTACATTGCTGAAGATTTCACAACTCAGGGTTGATAATCATTATTCTGATATTTCAACAAAGATATATGCATTTTATAAATGAACAAATCACTTTCTTGTTTATGGATTCTACAAATATTATGATTTCTCTTATTTTAAGCCTCTTGATAATGTGAACATTCATTTTTAAACTATAAAACATCAGATTATTGAAATTATCCCATGTAAAATTTCATCATTGAATTGTTTGGTGCTGCTAAAGTGAAGACAAAGTCTTTATCAGTTCATTATGTGATAAAATCCATGACAAAATCAAAGAAATAGAACACTATTGTGGCAAAATTGATGCTTATGTGCTACATCTGCACAGAGAATGGAAAAAGTCTTTAAAGAACATGACAGAATTCCCCAAACCAATTCAACAATTCAACCAATTCATAATCAGAGATATTAATGTGAAGCTCAATATTGGGAGAAAATTGAGAAAAAAACTTTTGATTTAGACTTTAGAAATTTAAGAGTTCAGAGGTTACTTCAAACCTGGCTATTATGAATTTTTCATGAAGATATTCAGAAAGTACACAGCATTACAAAGCAGGAAACTAAAAAACATCCTGTATCAAAGATAAGAAATAACTTGGGAGTATTGGAAAAAAATGGAAGCAGACTACTAATTAGAAAAAAAAAGTTTTACTTAAGCTCATCTACAATTTTTAGATTTCTAGAAAAAAATATTCTATATTCATCATTCCCCCCCACACACACACTTTCTTTTTCTCACCTCTATTAGATCAAACATAACTTCATTGCTAAAATGGAATTGCCCTCTCCAAAATTACTGGCAACCTCTGAAATGCCAAATTCCTTTTTCAATTCTTGACTTTCTTGACTTCTCTGAAACATTTGACATTAATTACCCTGTCTACTTTGATATACTTTCTTTTCTGTGTACTAGTAATATTACTTTTTCCTAGTTCTCATACTACCTAACTACTCTTTCTCAGTCTCTTTTGCTCTATATTTTCCAAATATTAGTACAATGCTAGGCTTTGTCTTGAGTACTCCTCTCTCTACCCAATCTCTCAATAATCTCATCAACTCTTCTCAGTCAAATTGACATTTTTATGTTAGTGACGTAATGGTCTATGCATTCAGATTTAATTTCTTGAGTTATGTTCCTACATCAAAAATTATTAGACATTTCAAAGTGAAAAAATCCTATATACATCTCAAAACGTATATAACCATATTAAAAACTTATCTTTTCCACCAAATCGACCTCTTTTTCACTTCCCTATGTCTGAATGACCATTATTCTGCTAATCTAAAATACTCAAAATTTCACTTTTGTGACCCCGCATTTCCAAATAGGTGCCTTGTTATGTTTACTTGCACAATATCATTAACATTTATTCCTTTTCTTTACTCACATAGTCAATACTTATGTTTAAGCCTTGATCAGTTTTCATCTAACCTCTTCTAAGGGTCTCCTCCTTGTAGGTTTCAAATCCACCCTCAATACATTCTCCACACAGTTCAAAAACCTGTTTTGTTTTGTTTTAGCATAGATTTTACTTAAATGTTGCCTTCTTCTGAAAATCTTTCCCAAGTCCTGCAAATACTGTTGCCCTTTCTCTCTAACTACCTTGTACTAACTACCTAGCATTTACTATTTATTCTATATTAATTTCATATATATGTATAAAATTTCTTTATATATAATATTTTTATAAAATACATTATTATTTATTATTTATATATTTTAAATTTTTGCTCTAAAACTATATTCACACCTATCTTCGCTGGTAAAATGTTATTTCCTTGAAAGTAGAAATTTTTTTCTTGTCTTGATATTTCAAAAACAATATCTTCCATATAAGAGGAACTTAATAAACATTTATTGATTAGTTGATTGATCAAGGCTCAAGTTCTTAATATCCCTTGAAATTATATTTACTTTATATATAGTTAGTATTTAATCATTCACCTGTTGCCTTTTCCTATCTAGGTCCTTTAGTTAAGTTTTTTCCTATGTAACTTTGATGCCTAAGAGGCACTTAATAATTTTTGTTGATTGATTATTGAATGAATGATTGAATGAATAAATGAAAACCAGAAAGGTTATATCCTTAGAATATTCCATTATAATTTTCTTTCAACATTGGCATGTAGTCATTCACTGTGATTATTTATTATAATTGATTATAATTATTATATTTTATTATATATTAACTATATATTATATATATATTAACAGTTTTTCCTTTCCCTCCGTCTTCATCACATTTTGTGATCTATTTGTTATATTTTGCAAGCTCATCTCTGAGGTTCTCCATCTGATCTGGAGATGTATATTATACTTGGAAGAAAGTATCACTTTTCATTCTCTCCCACCATTGACATTTAAATATTATCCATTTTTCTTCTGTTATTCAGCTTATGAATCTTTTTTTTTATTTGAATATGCAACTCAAAAATCCCATTATAATTTTCATTTTTAAAACATATTTCAAAGTTATTTTAGTCATAAGCCTCATCACACTAAAACTTATTGGTTTCTGAGAAGTTTGATTTACTTGTGATATTTCTTAAATTCACTTCCTTGTTATAAATCTTATATGGATTCCAGTTATGGTGCTTTTGAAAAGTTTTTTCTTGAGAATTGTTGATCTATTGCATTATTAATAAAGATGTCACTTTTGAGATTGTTTTCAATTTAAATTGATCTTTATAATAATTTCCATTTACATAGTTGAAAATTTTTAGAGATTAAAAGTACCTTAGAGTCCTCCAGTTCATTTTTTAAGGTTTTTGTTAGGCAGTGGGGTTAAGTGGCTTGTCCAAGGCCACAGAACTAGGTAATTATTAAGCATCTGAGGCCACATTTGAACTTAGGTACTTCTGACTCCAGGGCCGGTGTTCTATCCACTATGGAACTTTGCCACTCCGCCAGTTCATTTTTGAATGAGGAGTGAGAAATAATATGACATTTCCACTGTCAAGCAATTAAATTCAATAATAATAATAATAACTATAATTTTTATTATGGAAAAAATCTGAGTTTATGTACTTTAAAAAGTGTGTTGTGTACTTCATTAGTAGTTGTAAATGGTTATATGTTTATGCAACAGACAGAATAATGTCAGTCAATAAAGATTTATTAAGTTTATGGAATTTAAAAAAAGCTTAAGAAACAAATTTCTGTGTAATTTAATCATTTTACAAATAATGTCAGTATTTAAATATTTTTTAAATTAAGTAATTAATTGATTGATTTTAATTCCATATGCACATGTATATTTTTAAGCTACAAAATTTCCTTCCACTCTCCTTTCTCACCCTCTCCCCTCAGCGGTGGTCAAGTGAGTATTGTACATACATATTTCTGATAAGCATGTTTACAGATTAGTTATGTTCAGTATGTGGAATTACGAGTAAGGGAAAGAGATACATGAGATAATTTGGTCATCAAATTTTGAAGGGTTTGCTTTTTGGTTTTGTTTTTGGGGGTTGTTTTGTTTTGTTTTTCTTCTTCTGGATAGGAATAACATTGTCCAGAGTCAGTCTAATACAGTTCTCCTAGCTCTCTGGACTGCTGAGAGATGCTGCTTCTATCAAGGTTATGCATCTCACAATTCTGCTGTTAGTGTGTCCTTTGTTCTCTTGGTTCTATTCTTTTCTCTCAGCATGAGATCCCATAAGTCATTCCATGCTTCTCTAGAGTCTGATCATTTATGTTTTCTTTTATGACAATAGAATTTAATCATATTGATTTGCCATAACTTGTTTAGACATTCCTTTTTCTTTTTCTTTTTTTTTTTAGTTTTTTGCAAGGCAAATGGGGTTAAGTGGCTTGCCCAAGGCCACACAGCTAGGTAATGTTTAAGTGTCTGAGACCGGATTTGAAACCAGGTACTCCTGACTCCAAGGCTGATGATGCTTTATCCACTGCGTCACCTAGCTGCCCCTAGACATTCCTTAATTGATGGGCATCCCCTTAATTTCCAATTCTTTGCCATTACAAAAATAGCTGTTATGAATATTTTGGAATATGTGGGACATTTGCCTTTTTTTATAATTTCTTCTGATTATAGACCTAGAATTGCAATTACTGGGTCAAAGGGTATCAACAGTTTTATTACTCTTTGGACATAGTTCCTTATTTCGCTCCAGAAAAGTAAAATTCATTAACAACTCCATCAGCAATGTATCAATGTCCCAATTCTCCTACAACCTCTCTAACATTGATGATTTTGCCCCTTTTTTTTTCATATTGGCCAATATGATGTGGGAAGTGATACCGCGTTGTTGTTTTAATTTGCATTTCACCAATCAATAATAATTTGGAGCATTTTTTTCATAGGCTAATATATAGGCTCAAATTCTTCATTTGAAAACTGTTCATATCCTATGGTCATATGACTTACAAGCTTACAAATATGAGACAATTCTCTATGTATTTTAGAAATGAGACCTTTATCAGAACACTTAGTTGTGAAGATTGTTTCCCAGTTTTCTGCTTTCCTTCTAATTTTGGCAATATTGATTTTATTAGTGAAAAACCTTTTTAATTTAAGATAGTCAAAATTATTTCTTTTGCAGTTTATAATGTGCTCTAATTCTTGTTTAGTCATGAATTTATCCTTTTCCATAGATCAAATAGATAGAGTATTTCTTGGTCTATTAATTTATCTATGGTGTCACCCTTTGGCTAAATCCTGTACCCATTTTGACTTTATTTGGTATCAGGAGTGAGATGAGGATCTATGCCTAGTTTTTCCCATACTATTTTCCAGTTTTCCCAACAATTTTTGTCAAATAGTGAGTTCTTATCTATGTCTTTGAGTTTGTCAAATAGCAGATTGTTGTAGTAATTTATGACTGAATCTATATTAATGCACTGATCCATTACTCTAGTTCTTAACCAGTACCAGGTAGTTTTGAAGAATGCTGCTTCATAGTATAAGATCTGATAGACCTAGGCCATCTGCCTTTACATAGTTTTTTTCATCAGTTCCCTTGACATTCTAGACCTTTTGTTGCTCAGATGAATTTTCTTATTATTTTTTCTAGTAATTAATAAAAGTTTGGCTTTTAGCAGTCTCTCTCTAAGAGCAAAGATAATCATGGTGGCAGACTCAAAGTTTATACACCCTTCAAAGTGTAAGTGTTCCCTTGGGGGGGGCATCAAGCCTGAGTGTTTAAAAATTAAAACTAGAATAAATATTTTTATGAAAGAGAACTAATATTTTAACGGACATGAATTTTGATTTTAATCTATTTCTAAACTTCCCCCCCCAGGGGAGGCAGAATTAATAGGGCACAGTGGATAGAGCCATGACCTTGGAGTCAGGAGGACCTAAGTTCAAATCCAACATCAGACACTTAATAATTACCTAGCTGTGTGACCCTGGGAAAGTCCCTTATGCCCATTGTCTTGCAAAAAAAAGAATTAATGCCCCACACAAGTCTGAGTAGAACACTATGACTGTCCTACCTGGTTAAAGTCTAGAGAGAGAAGATGGTTTACCTTCTGCAGATGAACTTTTTAAATTAGGATTTAAGAAAAAAGGGAACTCTGGATCTTCCCAAATCACTTGTTATTAATAACCAATTCCTCTGAATAACAATATTTTAAAGAAATTATACTACTCATAATAGATGCAAAAAATGTCAATAGAAAAAAGACTATCCTGCTTTCAAGATGCTCTCAATCTAATGTAAAACATAAAAATAATTATCTACAAAAATAGCTCCATACATCATAATTTATAAATAATCACAAAGAGAAGTCATTAGAATTAAAAGTATAGAACATAACTTCCTGTTAAGTTGGGATTTTAGCTGAAATTTTGGAAGCAGCCAGTGAAACCAGGAGGAGAGGAGAAGGTAGAACATACTGTTCTCATGGGAAAATCAATGCCAATATCACGAGTCAGGACACAGAATGTCTTATTTTAGAATCTTAAAGAAGACTAATGTAACCAGATTATGGAGTGCAACATCAGGAAAATGAGTTTAGTCGAGAAGGAGGAGATTGTAAGAAGATTGGATAGATGGTGGGGGACAGGTCCTTTTTTAGTTTCTTGTTATAGTTCACAATGAAGCAGAGTTCAGAAATTTAGTCTTTAGCCTAAAAATCATAAGCAGTCAAAGGGCATCAAATCATTACTAATCTCACTGCAAAGTAGATATAGGAATTCTGTGTCAACTGACAGGAATGAGCAAGTATACCTGAGAAGCAACAACTATTATTCAAAGACTGAATTTTCATTCATTCCTTCATTTATTTATTCAATCTATCAACAATGGATTATTAAACATTCACTATATAAAGTTTAAGAAACCTAATCCTGAAACATGTTCTATTTGGAAGATGCATCCATTACAAGGTTAAAGAAAGAGACAGAGAGAACAAAGAAATAGAAAGATAAAGAAAAGTTTATTTTGGAATATTATATCCACATTGATCCTGGAAATGAAGTAAAGATTCAGAGGTAGAGGGGAAGGAGCGCCATGAAGACAAACATTGGTTTGGCACAGGGATGCCCTGGTTCAGAGAACAGTAAACAACACAAATTGGATGAAAACATTATATAGTTATAGGGGAATAATCTATAATAAATCATGAAAGCCAGGGTATTAGGTAATTTTGAAATTTGTAAACACCTACTTAATAATTTTGCATAGGTGTCTGAAAGGGAATAGAAAACTATGCTTAGAATCAAGACCTGAGTTTAAATTGATCCTCAGAATCATACTTGCTATACTACTTGGGCAAGTCACTCAACCTTCTCATTTTCCTTATATGTAAAATGAGTGAAGAAAGAAATGAAAATAAAACCCTAGATAGGATAATTAATAATTGGTCTCTACCAAACAACAAACAATTTTAACTTAGAGTCAATTGGGAGCCATTAAAAATCTTTTGAGTAAGGAGATGACATGATAAGATTTGTGCTTTTCTAGCTTTCCACTACCCTTCTCTATTTTCTTACTCATATCTGCTTTTGACCTCCTTCATTGCTTACTGTGGCTTCCTTTGGAAATCATGTAAGCTTCTTTTTTCACCTCCTCTGGTCATCCCTACATATTTTCTAGGAAAAATTCCAGTTACATTTACTATATGAAGCTTTCCTTATTTAATCCAAATGTTAATCTCTCTCTCTCTCTCTCTCTCTCTCTCTCTCTCTCTCTCTCTCTCTCACACACACACACACACACACACACACACACATTCATACTACATTTTTATTTGTTTTGTACAGATTTTGTAGTTACTTGTTCACACACATTTTACTTATATCTCAGTTAAAAATAAATTCCTAGAATTTAGTGAGCAATGGGATTGTTTAGCTTTTATTTTTCTATCCCTAGACACTAGGCAATGTGCTAATGATGATGATGACGATAAGTGATATTTATACAGTAGTATGTATTAATCATCATCCTAAGCACTTTACATTTATCTCTCATTTAACACTAACATTGGAAACAACTATTTATTCGTATATTCATTTTACAGATGAAAAATACTGAGGAAAAACTGAGGCTAATTGACAAGCCCAGGGTCACTGAACTAGCAAGTTCCTGAGCTCAGATTTGAACTCAGATTTTCTGAACACCAAGTGAAACACTGTATCTACTGTACTCCTGGCTTCCCCTAAAATATAGACTATTGTTAATAAATACTATATAGAAAGAAACAAAAAAGAAGGAAGGAAAAAAGAAGAGAAAAAAAAGCAGGAGCAGGAAGAAGATGAGAATTAAGAGAAGGAAGAGGAAGACTAGGAGGAGAAAGAAAAAAGAGATAATGAAATTGATGAAAAGTTGAAATAGAAAGATTATAAGAGGAATAGAAGAAACCCATCAGAGAGAATAACAAACAAACAAATAAACAAATAGTTAACATCTCAGGGTGGCTAGGTGGTGCAGTGAGGGGTGGCTAGGTGGTGCAGTGGATAGAGCACTGGTCCTGGAGTCAGGAGTATCTGAGTTCAAATGTGGCCTCAGACACTTAATTATTACCTAGCTGTGTGGCTTTGGGAAAACCACTTAAACCCCATTGCCTTGTGAAAAACCTAAAATAAAATAACGAACATCTACTTGTTCATTTTGCTGAATTGTTCGTAAATATGAGGAAGATTTAATGGGTAAGATAAGGAAAAGAGACTAGAATTACTAGGTCATGCATTCAGGGCTAATTTCTGTTATTCTTAAATACCATTTTTTTCACTCTGGAACATTGCTCTCTGATGTGTGGCTATTCAATAAACAGTGACAGTTTTGTCCTCATCTGCTTTACTTGGAATCAGAAGAGCTCCAGGTACCTTTTGTTATAATCATTTGAATACAAAATAAATGAGGTTTCACTATTGTGGAGTGTTTTCATTCAAAATTGGTGATATTTCTAACTAGGACTGCTCTGATCTCTCTTGTTCAAAGCTCCTTTCTACAGAGATTGTAGTCTAACAGTTTAAATCAAATTATTAGGGAACTGTTTAAAATACCAGCTGTTTTCAAGCTCATAAAAATCCTATAGGACCCATTTATAAATAATCATTTGATGTGTTAATTACAAATCAATCTTCGCTATTTGCTAAAGCAAGTTTCTTAAAGAACTCTTTTAGGGAACACTATATTTGAAATAAAACTTGAAGTATTTCCCATGGAATGAACTCATTCTTTCAATCCAGTGTGAGGAAAAGAAGGTTTTCTCTAAATATGGAGGACTTAGTTGTATTATTTTAGTCTCAGTTACATTATTTTTAAAATGAGGATATTGGTCTAACATACCTGCTAAGTTTTTCTTAGCTCTAAATATAAAATCATTGCTTTACTAATTAGTAGTTTTTGAAAATTCAAACTGTACTGATAATATTGATTTTCACACTCAATAACTTAGAAAAAAAGACATTATTAGTCAATTAAAATATTTATTGAGAATCTTCTAAGTAACACTGTTGTGCTTTGCTTCATTTCAGCACAAATTTCTTCATAGGAAAAATCTCCCATTAAATGCTGTTGCATAAGTTAAAAGCATTTGGTGTGCCACTTATTCTCTTTAGGACTCAGTTTACTAATTTACAAAATGACAACAAAGGACAAGATGTTCTTTTTTGCAGGCCAAAATTTTTAATTTTTTTTAATTAGGCGAGGCCAAGATGATGGTATTTATTCTGAATTTTTTGCAACTTTGCCTTATAATAATATTTTTTTTAATTTCTCCTTATCTCCCTCCCCAGGATGGAAGATTTATATGAGCAATTTAGTTCTTTTTAGTTGATCTTGCAAGAGAAAAGACGAGAACTAATGGAAAAAAATGCTTATTTCTAGTTTTCCATCTATGTTACTATGAAGTTGGTTGGTGGCCCTGATATTCATTAAGCTAAAATGAAAGAACTGATTAAATTCCAATCTTGTGAGTTTAGTGTTCCTTCATTGCCAACACATCCTTTATAAGTTTAAAAATAAACAGAGAGTTAAGTAGGTCTTCATGATGTAAGAATTAAAAAAAAATAGGAATTAAAGAAAAGTTTGATAGGTTAGCACCAGTCTGACCTGGTTACAATTTCGTATTCACCTCCCTTTTGAGGTTTCCTTTACCCTGGTCTAGAAGCTACTGTGTCAGTGTCCATGGCCTAGTCTTGTTGCCTTCTATTCATAATAATATTTTAAGGATATTTTAATGTATCTGTTGTTTAAACATAAAGAACAAAAAAGTCATTTCTTAAAAATGTACTATACTTGCAGAAGAGATTTTAAAATACTTTGTACTTTTCTGACCTTAGAACTCCCTGTGTTTCTGTCCATATTGCAATCTAGATCCTGTAGAATTTTTGCCTTTAGCTAAGATGATGTCATAGATGAACTCAATCATTATCTTTCTGCAAAAACTCACTTTTCTTGTAAGCTTCTCTCTCTCTCTCTCTCTCTCTCTCTCTCTCTCTCTCTCTCTCTCTCTCTCTGTCAGAGATACCACTATCCATCAGGTAACAGGAAACCAAGGTCTGTGACTTAGGAGTCTGTCAACTCTTACCCTCTTCCTCACCCCCTTTGTCAAATCATTTATTGAAGGTTTCTCAATTCTGCTTTCATAATATTTCTTGCATTGAATTCCTTTTTTCCACCTAGGCAGCAATTACTTAGGAACTAATATATCTCACTTGGACCACTGTAATTACCTCCTAAATAGTTTTTTTCTTAGTCTTTCCTCTCTAAACTGTCGTGCACAAAACTGATAGTCTAATATTTCGAAGGTTCAGACAATACATCTCTTCATTGCTCAGTAAGATTCATGATTTCGTTTTTCCAATAGAATAAAATATAAACTTCTCTGGTTGGCATGAAAATATCTTCCTAATCTGATTCTAGTCTGTGTTTCTAGTCTCATAAGAAATTGCTCTCTTCCATAAAATTTAAATTGCAGTCTAAGTGATCTCCTTGCTGTTTGTCATATACAATATTCCATTTCCTCTCTTTGGATTTATACAACTTGGTCCCCTGTTGTTTAATTCTCTCTTTTCTGACCACTGTATCAGAATTATTATTTTGCTTCAAAGTAAAATCTGAAACTTTTAATTTGCTTGATTTTTAGTCAAATCCTTTAAACTCTGTTTACTCAACTGCAAAATAAATGGATTAAACAAGATATAAACTGTGAGGTTGCTTATATTTCTACTTCTATGTCTTTTGGAACACTATTTTAATTCTCATCTCTTACCAGTAACCCATTAAGATTATGCATCTTTGTAGGGTTCCTTAACTTAATTAGTTAATTTTTATTTTTTATTAACTTTTGTATTTATTTAACTGTGTGACAAGTCTATGAGGCTAGAGATTGTTTGTATTTTCTTATTGGTTTCCAAACATCCAACTCAATACTATGACACCTAAGTATCACTGAATTTTTATTAAGGAAGACCTGAATTTGAATCCTACCTCAAAGCCTGGTCAAGGCATTTAATTTCTTTCAGTCTTAATTTTGTATAAATCATTTCACAAACCTTAAATTACTATATAAATGCTCTCTATTATCTTTCAATCTATCTTATTCATCTATTTATATATCTAGCCAGTCATGCTAATTCATATCTGTCCATTGGATACAGATGGCTCTGGAGGAGAAAGTGAGGCTGGTGACTTATACAGCCACCCTCACTCACATTCAATTCATGTGCTTGTCATGGCATCACTTCCCTGATGTCATCGTCTTCTTTGAAAATGAAGGACAAACAACAAAAACAAGCTAGTTGAAAGCAAAGACTGTAACAGTAGCAACAATATTAGCAGCAGCTAGTTGCAGTAGCAGTAGTAGGAGATACTGGGAAGCATTTAATTAATGTAAGCACTTTATTATTTTTTTGCATTCTTTCATTTGTAAATTTTAAAAATTTAACTTTAACTTGTCTTACATGGGGCGGCTAGGTGGCACAATGGATAGAGTCCTGGATTCAGGAGTACCTGAGCTCAAATCTGGCCTCAGACACTTAATAATTACCTAGCTGTGTGGCATTGGGCAAGCCACTTAAACCCATTTGCCTTGCAAAAAGCTAAAAAAAATAAAAATAATAAATTGTCTTACATTATAGCATCACATTTGTGTGTGATTCATGATAGAATGATTTATATTTCATAGTGCCATCTTTTTTACTGATAAATTGATTTTTAAGGACTCAAAATGTGTTTTCTTAGCGCTCATCCCAAACAAGAAATGATTTGTAAAAAATCTCACTTCATACCTATGAAAGCATTTCACAAACATTACATCATTATTTATGTATATTTGATATTGGTAAAATATAAATATGATTCATTTCTTGAACTAATTAAAAATTTTTCCAAATTAGCATACTCTCTGGAACTCAAGATCATTTTAGGGTGATAAATTATGTAACACAGCTTTGTTCTGAAATAAAAATATCTGGATAAATAGTGATATACTAGAAGAAAGTACAGACTTAGGAGTAAAGAGACCCAAGATCTCATCCTATTTGTTCCGCTAAGATAGTTGTGTGACCTTGAACAAGTCAATTACTTTCTCTGGTCTTCAATTTTCTCATCTGAATAAAGAGGACAGATGGCAAAAACTAAGATTCATTTCAAATATAAATTGTAATCCTTTGATATGTAAGTACTCATCATGTCTGAAATTATGCTTTTTATTTCTTTGTTCTGAATAATTATATTTATAATTTATATAAAATTTAAATTTGAAAAATATTTTACAAATTTCATTTCTCACATTTAAGAGGTAAGAAAGCTGAGGGTAAGGATGAATTAATTACTCCTATTAATGTGATTATCAAGTACCAGAAAGATTTATTTCTAGATCATTAAAAATAGTACTGAAAAATAGGTTTCATTAATATAAAGAACTCCTAGAAAAGGAAATTCTCTCTACCATTGCAGAACAGCATCTTCTCTGTAACATTAATACTATATATTAAAATAATGTATATACTTGTAGAGTTAACAGTTTCATTTTCTTATCATCAAATTTCCATTTTCATTTTATGGAGATGTATGCTATGGAGAAGTCTTATTGAAACTACAACTAATGTTGAGACCACAAACATGCTCATTACAATGAGACTGAAGTATATCAGACACCTTATGAAATTACTGTGATGACAACCTTGTAAATGAGTGCATAAATCACAACATTATTTAAGAAGCAAACCAATCAGAAATGTTTTAATTCCAAAGAATTATTATAAAGCCAACAGAAATCCATGAGGATTTAGAAACATGTCAGTGTCAGTTATAGCAATTTTTTAAGCTTTTTTATAGCTTTATTTTTTAGCTTTTTTCTGTATCATTTACATTTTAGGAAAATGCTGTGAGTAGAAAAGGATGATCATAATGTCTTTAAAAGTATTTCTCCTCAAAATATTGCCTCTGTACTTATAATCCATGTTAGACTTGTAATGGTTCATTTTTCATCTAAATAACTGGTTCTATAACAATTTTAATTTCTTATTTCAGAAAAATTAAGACAAAAGTATGCAAGAACCTCAAACTGACTACAACACTACGGGATGAAGTTTGGTACTTTCAAATGAGCACTGGGATTGGAAAAAGGAAGAAATAGTTTTACATTTTGACTCTGTTAAAAGTGGGAGCAAGTTATTTCCATCATTTTCTTTTAATTCATTTGTTTGAATCACAAGTGAATTATTTGAAGTATGTGAAACTGTAATTGTGTATATTTAATTATTCTTCAAGCTATGACATAAAAGTGGAAATATTAGACTCAGGAATCAAGAAGAATTTTTTTATTTACTAGAGAGTACACATGTTTGGGTAGTTAGGTGGTGAAGTGGAAAGAATGCCCATCCTGGGGTTAGGATGACCTGAGTTCATTCATAACTGACCTCCGATACTCACTAGTTGTATGACCCTCAGCAAGTCACCAAACCTAGTTTGCCTCAATGTGCTCATCTGTAAGATGAACTAAAGAAGAAAATTTCAAACTATTCCAGAAACTTTGCCAAGAAAATTCCCAAACAGGTTGTGAAACCACAAATATCCTTTGACCTAGCAAAACTACTACTGGATCTATATTTCAAAGGGGATATAAAGCAAAAAATAACAAAGACCAATATATCCAAAATATTTATAGAAACTCTTTTCTTGTGGCAGGGAGTTAGAAATTGAAGGGATACACATCATTTGGGGAAAGTGTCTGAATAAATTCTCATATGTGATTGTGATAGAAAACTATTACCATGGAGGACATGATGAACAGGTACCCCCAGAAAAACCTGGAAAAAATTACATGAGTTGATACAATATGAAATGTACTGTGTACAAAGTGACAGCAATATTGTGAGATGATCAGCTTTGAATAACTTAGCTAGACTCAGCAATACAATGATCCAAGACAGCTTTGAAGGAATTAGGATGAAAAATCCACTCCAGAAAAAGAACCAAGGTCTGAATACAGATTAAAGTATACTTGGTTTGCTTTATTTTTCTTGAGTTTTTTTCTTTTTTTTCATTACATGACTAGTATGGAAATATTTTCCTTGACTTAACAGGAATAACCTATATCATATTGCTAGCTTTCTGAATGGAGGAGGGGAAGGGAGAGAATTCAGAAGTCAAAGTTTTAAAAATGAACATTATAAATTGCTTTTAAATGTAACTGAGGAAATTAAAATACTAAAGAAAAAAGAAGACTCCAAATTGAGTCACAGAGAGATAGCACTGACTGAAATGACTCAACATCAAATACTACAAAGTCATATTTACAGGCTTCCATTACTTTCTTCTTCATACATTTTTATTATTATTTTCAAAAGAAGAGCAAAATGGAGGTTGGCTAGTGATGAGAATTTTATGAGCAATTTAAATCTATGTTCATGATGGGATGAATCTATATGGGCTCATGAGTGATGATTGTTAAATTTTCAGTATTAATATTTATATCTCAGAAATTGACAGATGCTACAAATTACAGACTTGATTTATTAACTTTCCTGATAAATTGATTTAGAAAAAATATGGAGAGATATTAATGCCAACTAAATTTAAAAGTGTATTTTGCATTCATTTGTTTCCCCCCAGAGAAATGTTTATTAAACTTTTATCAACATAACACATGGTAGATAGATAAAAATTGAGCCAGAGAACAGAAAACTGCCATCTTGCTGAAAATGTGCCTGCACCTTTAGTCATCCCCTAGAAATGGACAGGTGGAGAACTGCATTTTTGTTTTGTTTTGTTTTTAATCTCCCTCTTTTGCCAGTCTTTTAGGGTGTATGTCACTGGTTAGATTTTGTTCCACAAGTAGAGTTTAGCATTTGGAGGCCATACCTGATGTATGAAAATTCCTGATTATGGAAAATGGTATCAGAGCATGTTAGAAAGTTTCAAATATTCAGAAGTATACAGTAAACATATGAAAGCTATTTAGTGTTAATAAAGGTCAGAAGATTTCAACTTCTCAATTTGAGCATATTTTTTAACAATACTAAAAAAATTCCTCTGTCAACAATTTTAATCATTTCAACATCTATGTTAACTATTTTGAAAAGTTAAAACATTTCAAACTGTGCTGGGAATTCTATTTCTCTCTTTTATTGAATATATTGTTATTTAGTAGGAATAATGAGAATTGATGATTGTCATTGCATGTACATTTGATTCACTTGAAAAGATGATAAAGATTTAGATCTTTCACTCTTTCTTGTGACAAGATATGTACCATTAACCCTTTGCCAGGAAATATGTGCCTTCCATAGCTCCTCTGATTGGTCTCCAGAAGACTGAAGCTGTCTCTTGATGAATAGTTGACTGGGGCCCAAACAAATCTTATGAGAGAATTTCCCCTTTGTGAGCTTGAAATGATTTAAATAGAAATTACTCTGCTTATCTCTTTTTAAGTTCTCTTGACTTTTCCTTGCATGAATTATTTTCTACTGGCCTCTATGGCTGGCATTTCTCTTCAGATGGAATTATTAATCAATTTGTGCTGTATTCCTAAAGTACAACAAATCTTAAAAATATATGAATTTATTCATTATGCTACTACTGACCTCTCACTATCCACTTATCAAAGGATTCACAAACTCCAGGTCTTTCTCTCCTAAATAAATTTTCAGCTTTATCATAATATTTATATCAAGCATTTAGCTTTCTGTGGATTTCAAAACTACTTTGGACTATAAAAAAAGAAGGTAACAACAAAAAGAGAAATCAACAACTTAGAAGTTTAGGAATTTCTAGTATAAGGCTTTGTGCAAGCACACATTTCCTTTGGCTATAAACTTTACTTAAAATTCACTATTTTCTAATAGAGGATTTGAAGAAGGAGATATCTGTACCTTCCCCACCCCTTCATTGAAAACTATAAAGAAGAGAAACTTGGAAACATAGAATCAAGATAAATTCTTCAAAATCCTTTGCATCATAGGTCACAGCCTTCGTGACTTTAGACCAGTTACTTACCCTCCCTGTGCCTCATGTGATTATGTGTCTGTATTTACATCTACAATATTTTTGTTATATTACACAATAGAATATATTCTTGAATTTAATGTTTAAACAAATTTTAAAAAACTTCCCAATTAAAGAAAGTTAAGATGGACAAATACTATCCAAACTTGAAAAAGAGAAAAGAAATAGGTATGCATAAATTCATGTGTGTGTGTATATTTATTAATATGAATAATTAAATATTTGTGCTTATGTGCATATATATGATTTATGTTTTTTCTCAGTCTATATGTTTTGATATAATGCACAGATAGAAAATTTTCATCACTGAGATACTTGTTAATAACTGATTAAATTTTAAATTACCTAACTTTAATTTTAAATTTAAATTACCTAACTTTTTTAGACAGTATTATGTGATTATCAAATCTCCTTAACAACTTAAGTAATTTCAGAATTAGAATTTTAACTTTACCAATTTAATAAAAAGTTCCAATTTTTCTGTAAATTTTATAGCCTTTCCCCTATAAAGACCTGCCTTAATCTATTCAAGATATGGTGAAGTATTTCAAAAGGCTAAGCAGAAAACTGCAAAAACAGTTAATAGTTGACTAAATCCCACAGTTAATTTTTTTTCTCAAGAAATGGTATCTATCCTAGACTTCATCAGAGAACTTAACTGCAAAACATAATGATGTCATGGCTACTGTGAAATAAAAGGCTTGTGATTTACTAAAGTGATTACAGATGTGAAAATAGGTTACACAAATCCCATTTTTTTCTTTTGCTTGTTACTCTTGAGTGCTCAAGGGAGGCATTTGCAGTAGGTTATGAGTGTATTCATATTTTTGAATTGGTAAGGAAATGGTGTCTATTTATTAAAGATTTCTCACATCCTCTATGAATCTGACAGCAATGTCAAAGGGAAGCGGAATGGTGGACACTTGTTATAATGTAATGCTTGATGGGTTCAGCAGAGCTACACAAGGTAAAAGGAGAATAAAAAATGAAGTTTTTTTTTATGATGATCTGACTGAAAAATCAGCAGCACAATGCAGTAGTAGTAAGAGTTGTGGGTTTTTGTAGTAGTGTATAAAGTGTTTGGGGCCTGGAAGTAATTAATTGTTTGTCTTTATAAGCCAGCAGGAGTTCACTTAGACAAATAACTAGCATTTACATAAGCTTGGAAGAAACAAGAGTAAGATAAACTTACCAGCAGCCACTAATCTGAATTTATAAAGACTATAATAATAGCAGAAAGCAGGCTTTATATTTCAGGCAAAGTATCACTAAAATGTTTCCTTCTTTACAAAGAGAATTAAAACAAGCTCTAAGCTTCAGTTTACTGGAACATTAGCTAACAAGGAGTGAGAACTGAAAGGAAAGCACAAAATGGTCACTTCAGAAATCACAAAACTGCTCTCTCCCACTCACTCACCCACCCTCTCATCCCCAAAATAATAAATCCTTCCTGAAATACCAAATCCTACTTCCCCCAGAACATATCACTAAAACACAAATTCAATATCTGGAGAAAGCTCTGCGTGATCCAATCCTTTTCTACAATCCAAGACACTTTTATCTTTCCACATTAAACTTCCTGATTTATCAAGGAATTTTAGTTCATGTCCATATCACTAAAACATTCCCTCAAATTTTATTCTTTGGATAATAGAGAATTAAACCAAAGGAAATAGATTAGTTTTAATTCAGGAGAGATGAAGATGCACTAAGTATGTTACTAAAGATATAGATGCTGTTTTGGTTCAAGCTATTTCAGTTTTACAAAATAAAAATAAAAGTCACTTATTCCAACAAAACTAGTTTTGTTTCTATAAAAAAATCCAAAGCAAAAACCAAATATTTGTGTATAGTTTGTTGACACCCAATTCTATTCAAGCTCTGGGACTGATATTATTTCCAGTGTTTTGCATGTCTCTAATACACTATTTTGTTGTTCTATATGGATGTCATAGTCACATTGTCTCTGTGCAGATTCTGAATAAGTAAACATGATAAAAGAAATTTCCCAAAGTTTTAATTAATAAACTGGTTAAGTAATAGGAATGAAGTAAGAAGGAATGTGATTTGGTGTATTATGCCATGTTCTTATAGAAGTTTGGGAACATTTGAGAACTAATATATGTATTAAATTTGGTTTAGAATTATGTTAAAATTCCAGACAACAGATTCTATGATATATAATTCACTTTGTTGTGTTGAACACACAACAATACCTTTAAGTTCATAAACACAGTTTAGGAATTATATTAATAAACTGAAGAATAACCGGAATAATGAAGGATTTTGAGTTCATCTGATATATAACCTACACATCTATTAGAGGAGATATAATAAGTATATTCAAATATTTTGAGAAAAAACACATAAGTGGAAAGGTGATCTTTTTTTTACTTATCCCCAGAAAAAAGAATGGGGAACAATGGATATAAATCATGAAGAAACAAATTTAAATTTAATTTAGACTTGCCTAATTTCAAAAACTAGAAAGGATAGCCTTAGGAATAAGCAATTTCTTCCACCTGACAAGCTATAAGCAAAATCTCAGTCAGCATTGCTGAGTAAGATTATTTTTTATAGTATGAATTGGAATGATAATTACTAAGGTCCCTTGCACTTCTAAAATTCTATAATTATGCATTATGTTCATGATCATCTTTCAAAGATGATAGAAGCTAGGATTGTCAAGGGACTTAAGTTCTAATGATCTCATTTTTGAAAAGAAGAGAGGAGATTCTACAAATTATAAACCAGTGACCTTGACTGATTTTTTGAGAAAATTAGAACATATAATCAAGGTGATAGTTTTTAAACTTCCAAAAGGGTAAGCAGTGATTAGAAAAAAAAATTAAATTAATTACTGAACCTCATTTACTCATCTGACATTTTCCCCTACATGAGTGAATTAGGGAAATGATGTAGATATAGTTAATCTAGTGTTGGTGAAGCATTTAGCAAAGTCTATTTTGCCACAAAAAAATGTGGGATAGCTGACAGGTTAGGTAAATGTTTTTGTTCAAAATTAGTTCAAAAGAATAGACATTAAAATCTTGAAGTAAAAATAAAAACAAGACTATGAGAATTTCCAGGCATCTCTAATTGATTCTGAATTATAAGATAGATTTTTTGTTTTGTTTTAATTAAGCAATTTAATGAAATTTACAAATTATGGGACAAATGGACAGTGGAAGACAAGACATTTTCTTCAGTCCCCACATAGTTTCTACTCTTTCAAATCCCCACAATGCACACAAAACATGAACACCTTTCTGTTCTTTTAATCTTGCCCCTCTCTCTTCTATATACTATAAATATGTTCCAGTGATACAGGCCTCCTTACTCTTCTGTAAAGTAGGAACTCCATTTCTCAGCTCTAAGCATTCCCTCTAGTTGTTCTACATGCCTGAAATGTTCATTTTCACTTTTCGTTCTTTGGTTTCCTTCAAATTCCCAAAAAATTCAGATCTTTAAAAGGAAGATTTTACTATTGTCTCTTAATTTACTGCCAACATTCTTTGAATTCTATTTTTTTAGTTTTTTTTTTTTTTTTGCAAAGTATGACTAGCCTAAGGTCACACAGCTAGGTAACTATTAAATGTCTGAGGCTGGATTTGAATTTCAATCCTCCTGACTCCAAGGCTCATGCTCTATCCACAATGTTACCTAGCTGCCCCATCTTTGAATTCTTTTTAATCTATTTTGTATATAATTTGTTTATACAATTTGTTTATTTCTTCTTTCTTTTTATTTTGAGCTGCTTGAGATAAAGCCTATCATTCGCCTCCTTCTGTATCCCAAGTATTTAGCACAATGTATGGCATATAATAGATGCTTATCAAATGTGGATTCATGATTGAAAAAAACTCACAAATGAAAAATTATATGCCAGCTATAAGGTAATTACAGCAATTTCCATGAGACAGAAATAAAGAAGCTCTAAATTCTTATGAATTAACTGTGGAAAATAGTAATCTTTAATGAACTCTCTCAGAATTCCTAACTCAGCAACTTCCAAGACAGCAAAAAAAAAATTTATACTTTGATAACCAAACAGGATTACAATTCTTGAAATTATTCCTATGTATTCTGCCCCTAACCTTCTTCTAGCATCCTGTTACAACAAGCAGAGAATTTCAAATCTATTCAGTCACATGAAGAGAGAGAAAAGGAGATAAAAGACAGAAAGAACCATGCTTTACTCTGCTTAGGTTAGTCCTTGGATTATAGAACTCTAAAGTACCATAAACTCAACCGCAAATACCCATGCTACCTATCCTCTAGTCTGTAAAAATCCAGGAGACACTCTGCAATGGTGGAAGTATGGCTAGAAGTTATTATGAGAGGTTACGCTGAACTGGAATGAAAGATGCCTGTATTCTTGTCAGGACAAGTCTTATCCTCAGAGAAGTACATTCTTTAAAATAAGAGGGGATTGAGATAAAAGCCTAATCAAAAAGGAAAGAAGTATAACATGAGTAATAAAGGAAAATAAGGAGGGGAAAGATACATTACAACCTAAAATATCAAGGAGCATGATAATGTAGTTAAAACCTTAAACTATAGGCAGAAAAGTTAATAGGAAAGTTATTGAAACTGAAAGGAAAATTTATACCAAGACAATCAAACAACTGAAATTTTTTTAAGTTTTGTTTTTTTTTTTGTTTTTTTTTTTTGCAAAGCAATGGGGTTAAGTGGCTTTCCCAAGGCCACACAGGAAAAGTTTTTTTTTTTTTAAATAAAACTTCAAAATACAGTAAATTGAATAAACATGATCATATACTGAATTCTCTAGAGTCCCAAGAAGCAAAGAACCCCAATACAAATTCATAGAAAGGTTTAATGGCGGAATCAGAATCTTGAAAAAAGTTGGAAGGGAAAAATGGAAGAATCTCTGCATAGCAGAAATAATTTGTGAATAAGGACTTCAGTTTATACTGATAATTCTCTCCAAATTAGCAAATTAATGAATAGATTGGAATGGTAAATATCTTAGTGAAAGATAATATGAAAGAAGAGAAACAACCCCCCAATATGTTTTTAAATATGATTTCTGCAAAATTTAATTAAAACACAATGATGACAAATACAATGATGTGTGAAGAAAACCTATGGGTTCTAGTCCCTCAAGAATAGAATGACAAATCTAAGACTTGAATTGTATAAAGAAAGAAATAATATAAGAAAATTATCCAGAACATCTGAATTAAAAAAGAACCACTATTGGAAGGAATTGCCATTAAGAAAAAGAACAAATAAACTTTTGCATCTAACTACAATCTATACATTATTAAAATATAATAATTGTATTGATAAATAATAACTTCTGAAACTCAGGAGAAAGATCTTGCAACATGAAGGAAAAAATTGAATAATGAAGTTCATCTGGCATCGATAGAATAATATATTACAAAAAACAAGGAAGCTCAAGATGCATCCCAAATGATACCTGCAACCTTGAAAATAATTATCACTGAAAAATTGTGGGCATACCAAAGAAGAAAACAAGAGACTAAAGTACTTCTGCAAAAAAAACACAATTTAGATGTGCAAATAATTTAACTTTCTAAAACCCAAAATGGTTGGTTCTTGACCTTCATTATCAAAGAAGATCAAAATGACATCACTGTATTTGAGACAATTACAGTGTGTCTGACTGTGGCTGATCATACTAATACAAATTCAGAATTCTTTACCACAGATCAGACACAAATAGTGCATGTGAACACTTGAGGTGCTTACTCAAAAATTGCATATGTCATGTTGCTTCAATTCTGCCTTCCTCGCAGAGCTCAGCCCACTGATGAGGGCACACCATTCTGGCTGGTCTTGTGCCAATATCTCCCATGCTGTACAAATACTTCTAAAGTTTTTAAGAGACACCTTCAGGGTGTCTTGGTATTGTTTCTTCTAACCCCCTTGTGATTATTTGCTCTGTGTGAGTTCTCCATAAAATAGTGCTTTGGGCAGCATATTTCTGACATTTTAATTATGTGCCCAGTCCATCGTAGTTGCACTTTTCATAGTGATGCTGGAATGTGAGGCAGCTTACCTCAAGAATGGACCTCAGTTTGTGGTATCTTTTCCTGCCAAGTGATCTTCAGAGTTTTCCTAAGGCAATTTAAATGGAAGTGATTCAGTTTCCTGATATGGTACTGGTAGATTGTCCAAGTTTCTCAGACATATAGCAATGTGGTCAGCAATCTACTCTGGAGACCTTCAGTTTGGTAGTCAGTCTAATACCTCTTCTCTCTCACACTTTCTTTCAGAGCCACCCAAATACTGAGTTAGATCTGGCAATGAATGTGTCAATCTCATTGTCAATGTGTACTTCCCTGGAAAGCACAATGACAAGGTATGTGAACTTGTCCACAATACTGAAAACTTCTTCATTTACTGTAATTGATGTTTCCAGATATAGATGGTATAGTACTGTCTGATGGAGTACCAGTGTTTTCTTAGTTTTAAGTGTTAGACCAAAACTAGCACAAGCAGCAGATAATTGATCCATACGTTGTTGCATCTCTACTTCAGAGGCTGCATTGAGTATACAATCATCTGGAAACAGAAAATCATGCACCAATGCTTCCTCCACTTTGAACTTGTCTTATAGTCTTTTCAAGTTGAAGAATTTTCCATGAGTACATTTTCATCCTTGGTGAAGGCATTTGATAACATGACTGAAAACATCATGCTAAAAAGCATAGGAGCAAGGACACATCCTTGTTTCACTCCATTAAAGATTGGGAAATATCAAGAGCTCTATCCACAACCTGGGCAAGCAGGCCATTCTGAAATTGATGTACAATACTGATGAACTTCTCCAGGCAAATAAATTTTGACATAATTTTCCATAAGCCTTCACAACTGATGGTATCAGAAGTCTTGGTCAGATCTACAAATGTCATATACAGATAGACAAAAGGATATACAAATACACAAATATTTGCTTTCTGGAATTTTCCCTGGAGTTATTGGTCAGCAAACACCACATTGACAGTTCCTCGACCTTTTCTGAAGCCACACTGACTTTCAGGGAGGCAACCATCTTTCAGAGCAAGGACCAGCCTATTGAGAAGGACTCTGGCAAGAATCTTACCAGTAATGACCAAAAGAGAAATGTCCCTTTGATTGTTATAGGAAAATCTTTTCTCTTTGCTTTTTTAAAATTTTATTTATTTAAAGAAATGGTATTTAGTGACTTGCCCAAGGTTACACAGTCAGGCAATTATTAAGTGTCTGAGACTGGATTTGAACTCAGGTCCTCCTGACTCCAGGGTCAGTTTTCTGTCCACTGCACCACCTAGCAGTCCCCTATTCAATTTACCTTTATAGAAATGGATGATGGAGACATCCTTGAATTCTTGGGGGATAAATTCTTCATGCAATATAATCTGGAAAATTTCAGTCAGCTTTTAGATGAACAATGAACCCCTCACCTTGAAGATCTCATCTGGAATAGAATCAAGGTCAGGGGCTTTGCCATTTGAAAGGAGCCTAATGGAATTCACAATCTTTTCTCAGTTTAATCATCAATTGGGGACTGCTTGACTTATACTTGAGATAAATAGTCAATGGCTTCTGCATTGATTGACAATGGTCTATTAAGAACACTGTGGAAGTGTTCAACTTCTCTCTCTAGGATCAGATCTCTATCACTGATCATTGTGGATTCATGAGTGCTGAACAACCTTTAGGATATCATAATAACACTTTGGTTTGTACTATTTGCATAAAACTGAATTTCATCTGCATTCTTACTGAGGCAAGAGTTCTGCATTTCTCTAAGCATCTCACTTCACTTGTACTTCCCTTTTGATGGCATTAAATGCTATTTTCTTAGAAATAGACAAACTATCCTGCTGATAACTCTGTGGAGTTCTCATTTATCATTTAGTAGCTTCTTTATTTCCCCATTATTTTCATCAAATCAGTCTTGATGATTGAAAGTGTTCTAACCCAGATGGGCAAATTCAGTGCTAGATCTCTGAAAACTACCCGATCTTTTTCTGTTCCACTGTTGTGAACTGTATGTTGGCTCAGTTTTCCCTCTAAATTAGCAACTAGCTGTTCCCACTCAGAGAGACTCTCTTGACATTAATTCTTTTAGTAGTCATTTTGCCTTAGGGACACCACTTTGGTTGAATGTGAATATTTAGCTTGGAAAAGATGAGTATGTGGTCAGTCCAGCACTCTGCACCACACTTTGCCTTTGTTACTTTCACATCCAGTCTGTCTCTTCTCATTACAATCACAGTCTATTAGCCTTACAATTACTTAGGAAGTAACAAGGAAGAAACTCTCTATTTCCAGGGATTTCTTAAGAATAAACCAAAATAGTGAATGCACATAAGGGGTTTTAAAATAAGCAGCAAAAAAACAATCACTAAAATTCTTTGTAAGTGTATATGAAGGGATAAGTATGAGAGTAGATTTAAGAAATAGGAATTTAAATAGGAATAAGGCTAAAATATCATCATCCCCATCCTCAAATTCCTCTCACCCATTCACAGAATGCAAATGATTCACTATATTTTATAAAACTAAATTAAATAATGAGAATTCATAAAAGGAGATGGTGAAGGTGGGAAATAGAAATTCCCTAATCAAGTCCACAATAAATAGTGAAGGAAAGATTATTCCTACCACTTCTCAATAAAATGGCTAACAGGAGAATGAGTTGATAAAGAGAAGAATTGAATCAGAGGGAAGGATAGGAAGAAATCCCAATTCAAGGAGTAAACATGTCTAAAATGAATCTAAGCTACTTCTTGTTCTATTAAATAAAGAAAACCTAGGGAAACTTAAAATACCTTAATCACCTTGTCAGAATAAGACAATGCCAAAAGTCACTTCCCCTAGTATGAATATCAACCCACAGTCATAAGTATCTAATCCCCAATCCTTACTCTCTTCTCACTAGGGATGATCCTACTCAACCCACATAGAACCATGCAAAAATTCTACCAGATTTTATTTATTTTGGGCTGGATCCCTCCATCACAAACCACAAAAGACCTCACCATTTTCATTTTCCCTGATTACCCTTATTATCATGACAATAAAAATATAATTGTTTTATTGTACTGTGTACAATTGTTTTATTGTACTATATTATTATTCTAAGATTTCCTCAATATTTCTTAAGTCGTGGTCACTATGAAAAACAACTGTTAGACATATATATATTCTGAAATGAGTAACTGACCTCAGACACTTGACACTAACTAGATGTGTGATCCTGCTAAAGTCATTTAACCCTGATTGCCTTGCATCCAGATTCATCTCCAGGCATCCTGATTCATATCTGGTCACTGGACCAAGACAATTCTGGAGGAGAAAATGAGCCTGAAGACTTAGCACAGCAGTCCCTCACTTAAATCCAATTCAGAAGCTTGTCATGGCATTACCTTCCTGATGTCATGGTATTCTTCAAGAATGAAGAACAAATACTGAGAACTTAAAATGGAATCAGTTTTATATCCTCAGGTTTTTGAACAATTCTGGCACATTGTATGAACATAATAACATTTTTGTTGAAAATGATTTCAAGAAGTTGATCTTCAAGGACACAACTTCTGAGAGCTTTGTACTAACATGGCAATATCCTATGTCAAAGAAAGGTAATTATAATGCTAGGGGCCAAACACTATGGAGAAAGATGAGTGATCCGGGATGGACTCAGAGAAGAGACTATATTATAAATGGATAAGAAAATTTTCACAGGGAGTACAATGATAAGAAATAACTGCATAATTTGAGACACAAGGAAATTTCAACACTTGGACAATGCTTTTAATATTGATAATAATTGTTAATTCTAAGAGAGAGATACAACTCAAAACAAGAAATGAAAAAAAGCTCAAGACATTAAAAGAAAAACTAATTGTAAGAGGTAACAAAATTGTGCTTCAGAAATTTCAATACTTAGAGAAACATAAAATACTAGAGAATAATTAAGTGTACACATTTTGAATCAAATAAACTTTAGAATAGAAAGAAAGGAAAGATAATTAATGAAGGCAAATTGTAGAAAAAGCTTTAGAATGCAAAGAAAAAACAAAACTCTCAAACAAAAACAGTAAGAATGGAGGAGAGGGTTAAGGATACTGACCCAAGTAAATAACTGAGGAAAAAGAGGCTGAAAGATTAGAGAGTGAGATGACTAAATAAAAAGAAGAAATAAATAAATTAAATAAATTTTCAAAACCAACCAAATGAATTCCAGAAACTATGGACAAGAAAGGAGTGGAGATAAGGGTTCATAAAAATAAGATTGTCATATTCACATATATATCTATATAAACATCTATTTATCTATCTTTCATCCATTTATCAATGTCTTGTTATGAGAGAACTCTCTGGGAGTAAACAAAGTAGAGAGACACTGGAGGGAGAACAAAGATAATGTAAAATTAATAGTAAAATGTGTTTATAAGATAAACATTTGTATAAAAATATGGATTCCATGCTTATCACACTTAAAAGTAACCCAAAGTTGTTAAGGAGATAGAAGCTTAATAGCTTTGAACAGAACGTAATTTAGTACAAATAAATGCAAATTTCTATAAATATGCTCAAAAATCAGCATTATAAGTAAAATCTGAGGAAAGTATTCCTGGGAAACAACTTATTCAAAAATGTCTGAAGGTTTTATTTTGCTATAGGTTCTATTAATAAGTATCAACTATGACATAGCTGTCAACAAAATTAATGCAATTCTAGAAAGTATTATGAGAAACTTGGTAAACTGTGTCAGGTAATGAGGCAGGTAATATTTCTTCTATATATCTTCATGTTCAAGTCACATCTAGAGAGGATCATGTTTTGTTCTGGGTGCCATATTGAGGAAATAAATTATTGCCAACTTAGTTTTATTGAAAAGCAATGTAAGTCATTAAAGTTTATTAATTAGAAAGAGAAAAGAGGAGACAAAAATATACAATTTAATTTCCAAAAAGTAGTTATAATGATAGGAAGAGGAATAAGAAAAATATATTGATGCATCTTTTGGAAATAATTTCTGTAGACATAAATTATCCATAAGGTAAAATTAATTAGTTACTATGAAATCAATTCTATGTTATGGTTGGGGTAGACAATCATAATCTTGGGGAGTTTTCTTAGTATTTCTTTAAAGCTTTGAATAATTGGAATGGACCTCTCTTGTCTCACACTATGGAGCAATAGTACAGTAGCAATTGAGTGAAGTTAGCTATATAAGAAAGCTTACATTAGTTGCTATCTTTTGAGAAGTATATTGCTGTTAGACTACATAGCAATCAAATCCAGTGGAGTGTTATATTTTGTCACTTTAGCCTTCCAGAAGAAAATCAACATAAACCACAGAACAGAAGTAATAATTATCCTTCATTTAACATTCGCATATATACACGTCTCAGGCAATAAAGGAAGTTGAACCCTCAGATATCTGGAATCATACAAGTCTCAAGGTGACTCAATCTTTTAAAAATAACCATTTAAACTCCCACAGGACTAGTGGGGAAATGAAGACTCAAAGTCCTTCTGAAAGACTATTTAATTTAAGAAAATATTGGTTGTCTTATGATTTAAGGCCTGTAGAATTTGAAGATTTAAAGTCATGACTTTCCTAATGAGCACTTGTTATTACTTTGGAGCTTGTGAAACATAATAGAGTCAGCATGAAGGGAAAAACATTAGAAATTACATCTGATATTTAACAAGAATTTTAATGAGAACACACCAATTTTAATTTATTCATATTAAAATCTACATAGCCTATTGATTGTTATTAATCAGCTTAATTACTCCCCAAAATTGATTGCACATTAGACATTTTTAGTGACTAGATCTGCATTAAAATCTAGCCAGAATTCTTTAAAAATTCTGCCTTCCAGTAACCATTTTAAAAATGAGTTCTATTTGTTGCTTCTTTGATTAGAATTACCAGGGAAGACTTATCTACTATTCACAGGTCCCTTTGGTCCTCATAACCTACTGGCTGGCTTCTTCTTTTCTTTCATTTGTACTAATTAGAATACTTATTGGCTAGCATATTAGCTGGACCATGTCCCCATGGTGAAATATCTCATAATGAGGGCTACCTGTCCTGTCTATGTAGGTGAGCAGGGTTACCAGCTTCCAGTGCCTTCCCAGCAAATTAATTCATATGAATTAAAATAAGGTCATTAAAATTAATAATGTGGAAAAATACTCATAATGTCTCACTAACAAAATGTCTTTTTTTTTAGAAATCATTTCTAATTTCCTGAGGTTTCCTTATTTTTCTAATAGGAGATTTTTATTTTGAGATTTTACTTTCTATAGAAGATAGTTATTATTATAATGATAGTTTCCCCATTTCTAAATAGTCCTAGCTTACTACAAATCTTTTTTTAGTTTACTTCTTTCTTATTTTTCCTTTATCTTCCCTGTCACTGACAGCTTGTCCTAAGGCCAAAGGAAATGGTAATGGATTTGGAAAGGACTTTTGCCAATTGCTGGTCAGATTACTTTAATAATTCTTTGGCTAACTCATCCACTCCTCTGGATTCTATAAACTAATGGTTTTGGTAACTTTGTTACCATATGTGGAAGTTCTACTGAATTAGCCAATTTGGAGTTCCCTCCCTGGCAAGACAGTGAAAACTTGCTGAACTTGCCACCTCTGCCTAGTAATATTTTTTTTAATCCCATGGGGTAAAAGAGCATTCTAATTCCATTATTAGAGTCATTCCTGACATGAGCTAAAATCCTTAGAGATTTGACTTGAATGAATGTAACAAGGTAAGCATTTAGTCAAAGCAGATGGTGACATTAGGCACAAGAGAATAAGACCACTTTCCATTCCAGGATAGTTAGATGATAAACTAAGCTTTGAACTAGAAGTAAATACAACATAACAAGAAAGATGAAGGAATGAGCATTTTTACCTCCAATTATATGCCTCCTAGGACAATTAGAGTTGAACTCATAAAATAAAATTCAACTGACAATGATTATAACTGGAAGTTTTATAATTGCAGTGAATATTAATTACTACTTCTGCTACTAATATAAAGAAAGAATTTATTTCCTTTTAAAGCTTGAATATTGCTTGACACATTATACCTTACCTAATTTCAGTAGCTCTGGTCAGTGCCATAAACCTCCCTTGTCTAGAGAAGAAGAAATTGAGACTCAGCAGGCAAGTGATTGGCCTAAGGTCATCTGCATATTGTCAGAATAAAGATGCACATCCAAGTCTCTCTTAAGACAGAGTTTAGACCTCTTTCTACTAAACCTCTGTGGTATCTATATAATATGACCCTTGTTGTAGGGGCGGCTAGGTGGTGGAGTGGATAGAGCACCTACCCTGGAGTCAGGAGTACCTAAGTTCAAAGCCAGCCTCAGATACTTAATAATTACCTAGTTGTGTGCCCTTGGGCCAGCCACTTAACCCCATTTGTCTTGAAAAAATCTAAAAAAAAAAATGAAAAGATATATGACCCTTGTTCAATAACTTAACTACAAAATGTTCTGAATTCAACCTGTGTAAATAGCAAGTCACAGACATGGAGAAGGACCAGAGTAAAGTCTGGATTCCTCTTATGTCACTTAAAGTTATTTACTGCCATCAATTATAGGATATCAATACACATATTATGCAATTGTATCTCTCTTTTCATGTTGCATTTGTAACTAGTGGCACTGTGCATAGAGTTGATTTGAAGTCAATAAATCTTAAGCTCAAATATAACTATAGAATAATAGTTGCTGTATAGACCTGAGCAAATCATTTGATTTCTATATTCCTCAGTTTCCCAATTAATAAAAATAGGTTAATAAGAGCACCCCCCCACCCTGGGCTGTTGTATAGGAAAAAATGAAAAGCTTTAAGTGTTGTATAAATGATAATTGTTGTCTTTGTAGTGTTGTTGTTATTATTGAAGTAGGGGAATTATTGAACAGAAATGTATGTTTTATAATTAAACAATCCCCTCTGCACAGACCATATATCTTGCATTTAACATTGCTCAAGGCATTATATACCTCTATCATATCCCACAGTACAAGTTATTGAGATGAAGTCAATAAACTTTTTTTAAGATTTTATTTATTTTGAATTTTACAATTTCCCCCTAAACTTACTTCCCTCCCCCCACCCTCCACAGAAGGCAGTTTTCCAGCCTTTACATTGTTTTCATGGTATACACTGATCCAAATTGAATGTGATGAGAGAGAAATCATATTCTTAAGGAAGAAACATAAAGTAAAAGAGATAGCAAGAACAGACAATAAAATATCATTTTTTTTCAAATTAAAGGTAATAGTCCTTGGTCTTTGTTCAAACTCCACAGTTCTTTCTCTGGATACAGATGGTATTCTCCATCACAGACAGCCCCAAATTGTCCCTGATGGTTGCACTGATGGAATAGCAAGTCCATCAAGGTTGATCATCACCTCTATGTTGCTGTTAGGATGTACAATGTATTTCTGGTTCTGCTTATCTCGCTCAGCATCAGTTCATGTAAATCCCTCCAGGCTTCTCTGAAATTCCATCCCTCCTGGTTTCTACTAGAACAATAGTGTTTGAAGACATACATGTGCCACAGTTTGCTAAGCCATTCCCCAATTGAAGGACATTTACATGATTTCCAATTCTTTGTCACCACAAACAGGGCTGCTATGAAGATTTTTGTACAAGTGATGTTTTTACCATTTTTCATCATCTCTTCAGGGTATAGGCTCAGTAGTGGTATTGCTGGATCAAAGGGTATTCACATTTTTGTTGCATTTTGGACATAATTTCTTCTTTTATTTTTAGAATTTCTAATTTGGTAGTTAATTGGGGTTTTTAATTTGTTCTTTAATTTTTTTAGTTGCATATTTAGTTCATTGATTTCCTCTTTCTCTAATTTATTTATGTAAGCATTTAAAGATATAATATATCCCTTGACAGCCACTTTGAGTGAATCCCATAGGTTTTGGTATGTTGTTTCATTATTGTCATTATCTAGGATAAAAATATTTAATTCTTTCTATAATTTGTTGTTTGATCCACTCATTCTTTAAAATGAGGTTATTCAGTTTCTAATTATTTCCGGGTCCATATCTTCCTGGCCCAATATTGCATATGATTTTTTTTTTTGCATTATGGTCTGAGAAAGATATATTCACTATTTCTGCCTTTCTGCAAATAATTATTAGGTTTTTATGCCCTAGTACATGGTCAATTTTTGTGTAAGTGTCATGTACTTCAGGGAAAAATAGTATATATTCCTTTCTAGCCCCATTCAATTCTCTCCATAAGTCTATCATATCTTGTTTTTTGTTTTGGTGTTTTGGTGTTTTGGCAAGGTGAATGGGGTTAAGTGACCTACCCAAGGCCACACAATTAGGTAATTATTAAGTGTCTGAGGCTGGATTTGAACTCAGGGACTCCTGACTTCAGGGCCAGGGCTTTATCCACTGTGTCATCTAGCCACCCCCATTTTTTGGTTTTCTAACAATATATTTAGCTCCTTAACTTCTTTCTTGTTTATTTTATGATTCTATTTATCTAACTCTGAGATTGGGAGGTTGAGGTCTTCCACTAGTAGAGTGTTGCTGGCTATGTCTTCCTTGTAGTTCTTTCATCTTCTCCTCTAAGAATTTGATTGCTATCCCATTGGATGCATAAATATTCATTATTGAATCCACTTTATTGTCTATGGTACCTTTTAGGACAATATAGTTTTCTTCCTTATCTCTTTTAAGGCTATCTATTTTTGCAGCTGCTTTGTCTGAGATAAGGATTGCTATCCTTGCCTTTTTTGCTTCAGCTGAAACAAAACATAGTTGCTACAACCTTTTACCTTTACTCTGTATGTGTCTCTCTGCTTCAAGGGAGTTTCTTGTAAGCAGCATAGTATAGGATTTTGTTTTTTAATCCACTCTGCTATTCACTTATGTTTTAAGGGAGAGTTCATACCATTCAAAGTTATAATTACTAACTCTTTATTGCCCTCCATGCTATCTTCCCTTTGTTTGTATGTTTCCCCCTTTTTCCCCTTTATCCATATCCCCAGTATTTAGTTTCTGAATACTGCCACCTTCAGTGTGTTTGTCCTCCTATATCCACCCCTCCCCCTTCTTTCCCCTTTTTCCCCCTTTTGCCTTCCCTTCTTTCTGCTAGTTCCCTTTTTTCTCTCCTCTCCCTGTCTCCACCCCTCCCCTTTTTGTCTTTTAACATCTGAAAGGTAAGATTCTTTTTAAGTTAACATGAGTGTGTGTGTGTGTGTGTGTGTGTGTGTGTGTGTGTGTGTGTGTGTAAGTTAACTTTAAACCAAGTCTGATGAGAGGAAGATTCAGGTGTTTCTCATCTCCTCCCTTCTTCCTCTCTATTACAACAGGTGTTTTGTACCCCTTAATGTAATAAGATTTACCCCATTCAATCCCCTCCCTCCTCCTGTCTCCTTCCTGTCCCCCCTTTTTAAGGAGGAAGTGTTTTAAATCATTCTATATAAGTCATAGAAAATTCTAAATATCCATCACTTCTGGCTAAGTATATTCTCTCTGATAGAGTTACAGTTCCCAAGAGTTACGAGAATTTTTTCCCATGCTGAGATATAGTTAGTTTCATCTTATTGGATAGCAGGTCTTTTTTCTTTACCCCCCCCTTTGTTTTTAAGGTTTTTATGTGTCTCTTGAACCTCCTGTTTGATGTCCTAATTTTCTATTTAGCTCTGTTTTTTTTTTCCATCAGGAATTGTTGGAAGTATTCCATTTTATTAAATGTCCATCTTTTCCCTTGCAAGAGAAGGTTCAGCTTTGCTGGATAGGGAATTCTTGACTGTATTCCCAACTCCCTTGCTCTTCAGAATATCTTGTTCTAGGCCCTTCAGTCCCTTAATATTGATGCAGCCAGGTCCTGTATAATAATTACTGTGACTCCTGATTTAAATTGTTTCTTTCTGGCTGCTTGCAGGATTTTCTCTTTTATTTGATAGTTCTGTAATTTGTCCACAAATTCCTTGTGTTTTCATTTTAGGATCTCTTTCTGGAGGGGATTGATGTATTCTTTCAATAACTATTTTGCCCTCTGGTTCCATGATATCAGGGACATTTTCCATCACCAAATCCTGTAATATTAAGTCTAGGCTTTTTTTTTCTCTTCAGTGTTTCAGGAAGATCTATAATTCTCAGGTTGTCCCTTCTGGATCTATTACTGAGGTCAGTGGTTTTACTAATGAGGTACTTTAGATTTTCTTCTATTTTTTCTATTTTTTGGTTTTGTTTAATAGACTCTTGCTGACTCATGAAGTCATTAGTTTCCACAGACTCTATTCATTTTTTAGAGAAAAATTTTCTTAATTTACCATTGCAGCTCCTTTTCCAGTTGATCAATTCTGTTTTTGAAAGAGTTTTCCATTTGACCAATTGATGTTTTGCAAGAATTATTTTCTTTTTGCATTTGTCCAATTATATTTTCCAATGATTTATTTTCTTGTTGCAAGGTGTTAATTTTCTCTCCCAAATTTTCTGATTGATTTTTAAAATCCTTCCTTATTTCTTTAAGGTCCTCTTTCTGTGCTGGAGAGCAGGTCATATTCTCTTCAGAGGTTCTAGGTCTCTGTGAGTTAGTGTCTTTTCCTTCCAAGAATTTTTCTATAGACCCTCCTTTGAGCTGGCCTTTATTCATTATCCTAAAACCTTTTACTGGGAAGGGGCTGGTTCACAGTGATTTGGTGTTAAATCCCTAGAGGCTTTACTTCACTGAGTGTAATATCTTCAGCTGGCCAGTAGGGTGTGCTGCTTGCTTTTTCTGGAGTATCTGTGACCTTGATTGAGGCTCTCTCCCTTAAACTAGAGGGAGAGGTTAAAGCTGTTAAATATTTTTGTCTTTGATCAATAGTGGGCTATACCCTGGGGTGAGGTGATCACTGTCCCTATTGTCAACTGAGGTGGTTCTGCTGTTCTGCCTTAGCCTGGGGCAGAGGTAGTCTTTAATTGCCTTTGTTCTGGGAAGAGGCTTCAGCTGAATCTGTGACCTTTGAGTTCTTGACCAGAGGGGCTCAGGGATGGATGTCTGCAACTCTACTGCACAGGAAATCTTCCTCTAGCACTGCCAGCAAACTCCAGAAAGTCAGTGCCACTACCAATACCTCTGCTCCCTAGTTTGCCCAAGCCCCTGCCATCAACCAGGATCTAGGCCTGCTCATCAGGCATCAAGCAATTCTCAGGTTTCTCAGGCCCTCAGTCCCCTGGGCTCCAGCTCTGCTACTAGTCAGGCTAATCTGCAGCTGATCCAGGCTTCTGCCCTCTGTGCCCAGACTCAACCAGAATCTCAGAAGACACATCCTAAGATGGATGTTCTTCTTCTGGATATTCCTTCTGGGTTTTTTCTATCATATTTCTGTTAAGAGGTTTGTTCATATTATTTATAAGGGAAGATAAGGAGATTTTAGAACTGTGCCTATCTACTCTCCACCATCTTGTTTGGAGGTACCTCAGTAAACTTTTAGTAATGTTTTCCCTTCCCAGGCAAGGCCAAAACTCCTATTAACAAAACAATGAATCTCTGCCTTGGCCTGAACTATCTTTCATCAACATATTCCCTCATTACCTCTCTGAGCTACTGCACCCTCCCACTCTACATAATTATCTACATTTCTCTATGTACGCCTTTAAAAATTCACCCTCCACTCATAGAATTGCTTTTTTTCCTTAATGAAACTAGCCTGCTCTTGGGGAGCATGATCTCAGATTTAATTTCTCCTGTTTCTGTACCTTTCCTTTCTGCTCATTGTCTCATGGCAGTTTACCTTGCTGATGTAGATGTTGTAGATGCAGCTGTTGCTGCTGCTAATCCCCTTTGGGGGACAATAGTTTATAATTTTTTTTTCCTCTTTATCTCCTTTAGCTTCTGCTAACCACAGCAACAGGTAAATAAATTTTTTGTACCTAAATTCTTCTGAATCAGAGTTGATCTTATAAATAAAATCTTTCATAAATCAGACACATTTTTGACAAAATAATTATTATTAACATCAAAGCTCAGTTTATTTTCTAAATCTTTTGAAAAGGAAGAACCATCATGATTATGAAAAAGGAGGTTCATAGATAAGAAAGGTATGTAAGATAAAATTGAATATAGAAACTAGCACAAAATTGTGAAAGTTCTTGAATGGCAGGCAAAGGAGTTTGACATTATGATTTTTTTGTTTTTGTTTTTGTCAGCAAGAAATTATTAGAGGTTTCCAATCAGAGGAGTAGCATGACCAAAAGTTTAATGTAGATCATTAAGTTTTATCCTGAAAGACTTTAGAAATTTAACTTCCATATTGTTGAGATAGGGAAACTAATAAGTCAAAGAAAGGTGAGGAGACCTTGCCCTCAGTCATTCAGGTAGTATGTACCAGCACCAAGATTTGAACTTTAGTTTTAGACAAAATTTGTACAAGTCAATATTTCTATTGTTCCACATGGCTTTTATTGGCAATACAGTGAAGGAAGAACAGGAGAGACGTAATGAATGGTGCTGAGATGGCATCTTATAAGGTTATTAAAACAGCTGAGTAAAGTGTTTTGAGGACTGATTAAAAGACTTAAAGCAAATTTGGAATTGATATGTCTATGGTCATTGTATTTGTAATCTATATATTGGTGATGTGAGTTCAAATTGCAAAATATGAAGGGAAAGTAAACATAGAAAACTTAAAAAAAAATTTGGTGATATAGAGGGAAGAAGGAAGCTATTCACTGGTAAAGTAGAAGGATCAAGGAAGACCTTTCTCAAATCGGATAAAACTGGGATATTTTAAAGAAAATGGGAAGAAACAAAAGAAAAGGGAAACAAATAAAATCAGAGAACTGAGATCATATGGAAAGTACAAAGGAAAGGGATCAAGATAGCAAGTAGAACTAGCCTTAAAAAATGTAAGGCTAATTTTTCCTCTAAAACAAAAAGGAAGAAACAGATTTTTGACTAATGTTTCTAAACTGTTTTGAGGCAGGAAGAGGGAAATGCTAGTACTTGTCCTTTGAAGAATTTTAATTTCTTAATTATAGAGTTAGCTCACAAATTATTCTCTGGGAAAGGTGAGAGAGTCAGTATTCAGATGAGATTTTAAGTGAGCAGATAGGGTTTGAAACTGTAGTTCATAAGAAAAATAATTTAGGAGAATAGAATAGAAAGACTGTTTTATAATAATGAAGACCAATCTGAATATTTTAAAAATCAGCTTATAGGGTGGAAAACATTTGCTCAATTGATTTGTTCAAATGATGATTATTAAATCAACTCTAAAAATAAAGTATATTAAAATAAAATAGATTGCCCTGTGAAAATCACAGGGGTATTTCTCTTTTAGCCAGTGCTATTAAAATTTTTGCCAGAGTCCTTCCTAGGATAATTCTTCACCTGAAAGATGGTTACCTCCTTGAGAGACAGTGTAGCTTCAGAAAGACTCAAGGAAGAATCTATATGGTAATTGTTGCCTGACAACTCCAGGGAAAATAGCTGGAACAGAACAGAGGTCTGTATACAATATTTGTAGATCTGACCAAGGCATTTGATACTGTCAATTATAAGGGTTTATGGAAAATTATGTCAAAATTTGCTTGTGCTGTGAAGTTCATCAATATTGTACATCAATTTCATGCAGCATGTATGACTAGGTTCTGGATACTGGACAATGCACTCAAGATTTTCCAGTCACTAATGAAGTGAAACAAGGATGTGTCATTGTTCCCATACTTTTTAGCATGATATTTTCAGCCATGCTATCAAATGCCTTGACTGAGGAAGAAAATGACCTCACAATCAGCTATTGCATTGATTGTAAATTCTTCAACTTGAAAGGGCTACAAGCCAAAACCAAAGTAGAGGGAGTGTTGGTGCATGATCTTCTGCTTGCAGATGATTGTACATTCAAAGCAGCCTCTGAAGCTGAGATGCAACAAATTATGGACCCATTCTTTGCTACTTATGGTATTTTTGGTCTAACAATTAACACCAAGAAAACACTGGTGCTCCATCAGACAACACCACACCATCCATAAGTGGAACTATCTATTATAGCAAATGAAGTTTTGAGTATTGTGGACAAGTTCATTTACTTTGGCAGTGTCCTTTCCAAGGAGGTACACATTGTCAATGAGGTTGACACTTGCATTGCCAGAGCTAGCTCAGCATTTGAGAGGCTTTGAAAGAAAACATGGGAGACAAGAGGTATTAGAATGACTACCAAACTGAAGGTCTACAGAGCCTTTGTGCTGACCTCATTGCTATATACCTGTGAAACCTGAGCAGTCTACCAGGACCATGTCAGGAAACTGAATCACTCCCATTTAAATCATCTTGAGTAGATTCTGAAGTTCACCTGGCAGGAGAAGATACCAGAGCCAGCTACATTTTTTTTTAGGGTTTTGCAAGGCAAATGGGGTTAAGTGGCTTGTCCAAGGCCACACAGCTAGGTAATTATTAAATGTCTGAGGCCTGACTTGAACTCAGGTACTCCTGACTCCAGGGCCGGCGCTCTATCCACTGTGCCATCTAGCTGCCCCCACAGGTCCATCCTTGAGTTAAAGCCTGACATTCCAACATTACTATAGAGAGTGCAATCATGATGGGTTGGGCACCTTGTTAGAATGTCAGATGCATGCTTGCCAAGAACACTATTTTATGGAGATCTCACACAGAGCAAGTGCTCACAAAGGGGTCAGAAAAAGTGATCCTGAGACACCTTGAAGGTCTCATTGAAGAACTAGAATTGATTGCATAGCATGGGAGACACTGGAGTAGGACCATCCAGCATGGCATGCCCTCATCAGTGAGGGAGATGCATTCTATAAGGAAGGCAGAGTTGGGAAGCATCTTCAAAGGAACAGTGACATAAGTTTAGAATTCCCATTCCAGGTGTCCACATGGACTATTTGTGCACTACCCGTGATTGAATATTCCAAGCTTGTATTAGTCTGATCAACCACAGTCAGACACACTGTAATTTGTTTCAAACATAGTGATGTCATTTTGATCTTCTTAGATAACAGAGGACAAGAACCAACCAAAGCAAAATTCCCTGAGAGTATACTAAGTGAAGTTTATAAAAGGAAATTAGATCTGAGATTCCCTTCTCAGAGTAAACAGGAGCTACATATCCATATCTCTTTCCTACTTTATTTCTTAACAACCATTTCCAACATGATAGCAAAGTTTCTAGTGGTTCAGTTGATTCCTCACTGAAACCTGTTGTTGCTTCATTTCAAAGACTTTCACCTTTCAGTTCAGGATCACAAAGTAGTAGGAGGCTATGTCAGATATAAAATCATACTAAATTGTCCTCTCTCATTGGGATTTTCCACCCAAACTTCACCCTGTACTGCATATTGGAGTTAAACCATAGTTGTTCACCACTTCCTTCTGCTTGTGTTATTGTGTTCCTGCCTTTGATTTAACTCCAGTAAATTTCTTATCTATGAGATAAGCTCCTCTAAAGGTCCTGCAATCTTTATTTTTGTACCCATGTCTTTGGTTAGCATATAATTTTGGTTTCTTTGTCCTTCTTCCTGTATTGTGCTCTATGAGTCCCCAGTTTGATGCTGGGGGGGAATGAGCTAGTAGGAAAATTCTAACTGTTCTTAACAAGTTTGATAATTGATCACAATGAAAAACTATGGTTCATTTACTCTGATGAATTCACAGTTAGCTAATAAAAGAGTGATGGAAAAGGAAGAAAATGGAATAAAGATCTATTTGTGCCTACTGATAGTTAGGAGGTACCAGTAGATAAAAAAACTCACTTTCTTTGACTTCTAATCTGACCTCAGACACTTAGAAGATTTTTTGATCCTAAGCAAGTCACTTAACCCTATTTACTTCGGGTTTCTCATCTATAAAATTAACTGGAGAAGGAAATAGTAAACTACTCTACTATGTTTGCAAAGAAAATTCCAAATTGTTTTTCAAGAGTTGAACACTTGAAATAAAAACAACAAAAATAGTGCCTATACAGTCCTAGGCACTGTCTTAGTTGCTTTAAAAAATCTTATAATCCTGAGCTGCTGTTACTATTCTCATTTTAAAATTAAGGTAACAGAGACAATTAGGGTTTAAATGAATTGTTCTGGATCATGTAACTCATAAGTATGTAAGATGGTTTTTAATTGAGGTCTTCCTTAATCCAGGAACAGTGAACTATAGACTCGGAATGTATCTTTAGAAAAGAAAGGAATTTTGTGATAGAAGAAAGAACACTGCATTTGATTTATAAACATTCAGACAGAATTGAGTTAAAAAAATGCATTTCATTAAGCAGGGAAAGAGGAGGAAAGGGGTAGTGCTAATGAGAAGGTAGATTAAAAGACCCATTGTACTAAGAAAATACCAAAATATACCATAATTCTATATTTCTTTCAGGGATGAGACTGTGACCATAAATAGGAAATGCATGAACAATCTATATCATATAAAGGTAATGCAATGTTATTAAGCTATAATAAATGAAGAAAATGATTTCAGAGAAATCTGGAGGGAACTATATAAACTGATGCACTGTGCCAATGAAACCAAGACATTTTCTACAACTGCTTCAACATTGTAAAGATGAGCATCTTGGAAAAATAATTGAAATTCTTTGTAACTAAATGAAGTTACAATTCCAGAGACCTAATAAAGAAACATGCTACAGATAGAAAGGTGAAGGACTCAGAATGTAGAATATAAAAGAAAACATTTATTGAACAGGGTCAGAGCAGAAATTGTATAGCTTGACTAAATATTTTAATAACCATGGGGGGAAAAACACAAGATATATGCTCATAAAACTTGACTTTGAATCTTGGTTTTGCAACTTTTTAGCTGTGTGGACCTGAGCAAGTTGTGAGAGCTAATTTTAAAATTTGTCTTTTTAGAAGCTTGAACAAAATAGTGATTTCCTTTTCTTAGATGAAAATAAGATTCCTAATTCAGACAACTACTATAACAAGCCCCAACTCAAAACAAAACAACATACTCAAAGAAACCATCTCCTGGGATGATTCACTAAAAGAATGTGTTCTTCATTTTACTCATTAAAGAAAATATAGAACATTTTTCTCCCACCCATTGCACTATATGAAAATAATTATATAATAAATAATCATTGTGTTCAAAAATTAAAGTCTTATTTTACATTCTGACTCTATCACCTCTATCAGCAGATGGAAAGGATTCTTCATCATAAATCCTTTGTGAGTCATTACTAAATGTTGCATTAGTTAGAATTCCTAAGTCTTTCAAATTTCTTCATTTTTATAATGAATGGTCAATATGTAGTATGTAGCTATAATACAAAATTTGTTCTTTTTGTGAAAATTCTCTTCTCCTGTGAAGTTCATTGGCCATTAGTCTAGGTGAATTTTCCCATGTTTCTCAAAAAAATCTTCATTTCTCACAACATAATAACATTTCATTATATGCAAATTATATTTTTTAGTCATTTCTCAAATGATAGGAATATTCTAAATTTCTAGTTCTTTGTCACTACAACAAAAGACTGCTAAAATAGTTGTACAAATAATTTCAATTATTTAAATATATTCTGTGGTCATAAATTCAATAGTAATATATCTGTCACTGATGAGAATGGAAAGTTTAGAAACTTTTAGCCATAATTATAACTTCCTTACATGCTAATACTAGAAAAACATTTGATAAAGTACCTAATACTATTATTTTTTAAAATTATACATTTTAGTCATAATTATAATAATTTGTTTTTCTGTATATTTGTGATTCAGGTCATTTTTGAATATTACAATTGATAGCATGAATTTCTATCTTAGGAAGTTAATTTTAACTAACTTGTTCATTTGGAGAATGGTTTTTAGTTTTGTAATTTTGAATTGATTACATATATACATATATATGCATGTATATCTGTGTCTAGATGAGTCATTCATATGTGTGAAAATATATACATTTGAATTTGTTTCATATAGTTGCAGATACTTGAATATATAGTATAATCATTTGAATTTGTTTCAAATATAAGGTAAATATATAAACAATGGTTTCTATGTATAGAAACAAATATCTATATATACCTACATGTACACTGAGAAATAAACACACACACATACATGCCTTTGCTTTCATATGCTTCAGACCTAACTGATTCAACAGACTGACCTATTTTTAAAATAATTTGAGATTTTGTAGATAGTTTGATATCTGGTATATTTAGATCTCCTGTTGACCACTTTATTTATTTCCCATCACTTCCCTCAAGACTCTTGCTATTTTATTCATTCAGATAAGTTGTTAATATGGTTTTGTGATATACTCTGTTGGTAGTTTGAATTGTAAGTTCCAGAATAAGTAAATTAATTTATTCTTTATATATTTTGTTTATACATATTTGTTTACATATTAGTTCCCACATTATATTGTCAACTCTCTGATTACAGAGACGGCTTTTTTATTTTTTGACTGACTTTTTGTTTCTAATGCAGGGTCTAATACATAACAAGTTCTTCAAAAATATCTAGTTTTTTGTTTGGTTGAATTTTTGTTGTTGTTTTCAGGGAACTGGGTCTAAAAACTCATTAACCACTTTGTGCAAAGAAGTCATTGAAAACTCCAGTCTGTTTTGGACCTGGACTTAAACAGATGATCTGCTCTGATCTTGCTTTACTGGTTAATCTAGGAGATCTGGGGGCAAAGTCCTCAATGCCAACTCTTTCTGGGAAATATCTTGATTTCCAGCAGATTATACATGTTGATAAAGTGACTCCATTATCTGTTCTTAGTCACCCCAAATTTGGGATTCTGGATTGTGAAGATATACTCGGAATTCTTCTGCTATTGGTCTGGTTCTAGGATGAGTCTGAAATAAGCTCATAATGTCATCACATTACTGTGCCAGCCAGGAGACCTGGGTGTTACATAAAGGATTCCAACCAAGTTTTTGGTCTCACAGTTCTTACCCTGATCACTTAATTCTAAGTGGAATTTATGATTGTGAGTTGGAATTATGACTTATTGTCATTTCTGCTTCAAAATGCCACTTACTATTCAATTTGAGATTTTTTTTTTAGAGTTTTGGAGTGGCTGTAGGGTGAGCTTAGATATATTATTCCCCCCAGCTCTTTGATAATGATTTGCCTCAATTCTCTATCCTTATAAAGGTATTTCATTATTTTGAAAAAAACCTAATTACCATGCCTCATATCATTTTAAACATCCTTAAATTGGATAATCCTGATGATATTCTGCAACATTCTAGGTTCTTTGATTTCTTGGGTAAATGATTTCTGCACATGGAAAAATAATGAGATTCAAAAGCAATAATTCATATCTATATAATTTTTAAATATTCTTCCAGTTTATATTTGTTACAAAAGATTAAAATATTTTTATCAGGAAGAAAGGGAGGAAAAATAGAAAGAAAGAAAAAAGGAAGAAAGCAAAAGGAAGAAAGTAAGAAAAAATAGGAATATATATCTTATTTTGAAAAAAAAATATTTTATTGGCCTTATTTGATTTTACATCATAGAAAAAATTTAAACATAATCAAATATATGAAACATTTACACCCAATCCTGTCCCCTTCCCTGCCATCTACCTAATCACTTAATTCTTCAGATGTTTCTTAATCTACTTTTGAGGGCACCAGTGTAAATAGTATTCAGAAGACTTATTCAGTATTTGGTTTACTTTTATTTTCTCATTTATTCTTTTTTGTTTATTTTATTTTGCCCATATCATGAAAAAACAATTTTTAACATCCATTTTTAGAAGTGTTTCAAATTCTTACCCTTCCTTCCTCATCCCCTCCTCCCCTCCCCACATTGAGGAAACAAGGAATTTGAAAGGCAAAAATGTGCAGTTATGAAAATTTTTTCCCCTAATATTATATTGGGGAAAATTGGAGACAAAAATAAACTTCAAGAAAAACAAAGAAAATTTAAAAATACTTGCTTCAATTTATATTCGGACACTATCAGTTCTTTCTCTAGCATTTTTCATTATAAGAAATTCAGAGTTAGCTTGGATCACTGTAGTGCTGAGAATAACTAAATAATTCTTAATAACAATCTTGCTGTTATTTTTTACAAAGTACATTTCACTTTTCTTCAGTTCATGTTTTTCCATGTTTTTCTGAGATTATACTGCTCATCATTTCTTTTGTATTCTATCACATTCTTATACCATAATTTGTTTAGTCATTCTCCAACTGATAGGCATCCCCTCCCAGAGAATTGTTAAAGCATTTTTTTAAATACAGATCCTTTTATTTTTTAAATCTTTTTTTGGAAACATAGTTAGTAGTGGTATTGCTAGGTCAAAAGTTATGTGTGATATTGCAGTATTTTTGGCATAGTTTGAAGTTATTCTACAGAATGGTTGGATCAGTTTACACTCCACTAACAATGCATTGTCATTTTCCCCATATGCCTCCCATATTTGTCACTTACCTTTTCTGTTCTAAAAGCAAATCATTATAGGAATAAAGAATCAATCAATAGTGAGTTAGGGCATTTTTTCCCATAGAACTATGGATAGTTTTGATTGGTGCATCCAAAAACTGATGATAAATTTCCTTCTTTTATCAGTTGGGAAATGGATCTTATTTCTTGCAAATGTAGCTCAGTTCTCTATTTTTGAGAAATGAAAATTTTGAAGAAAAATTTGCTTTAATTTTTTTCCAGATTACCAACTATATTTCCCTTGAACCTATTTCTCCCACTATTTATCCTATCTCTCCTTTCATCTTGTCTCTTTGCAAATGTGTTTTGCTTCTGACTATCTCCTCCCCAAATCTGCCTTATCTTCTTTAGTTCCCCACTTTCTTTAATCCCTCCCTCCTGTTTATTAAAGGTTAAGCTAGATTTCAATACGAATTGAATATGCACATTATTTCCTCTTTGAGACAATTCTGATGAGAGTAATGTTCACTCAGTCCCTCTCAGTTTTCCCTTCTTTCCTTTCACTATAAAAGCTTTTTCTTGCCTTTTTGGTAAGATAATTTACCCAAATCTGCCTCTCCCTTTCCTTTTCTTTCAGTAAATTCCCCTTTCACTCTTTAATTTTATTTTTTGTTGGCATCCCTTCATATTCAACTCATTCTTGTGTCCTCTCTCTCTCTCTCTCTCTCTCTCTCTCTCTCTGAATATATATATATATATATATATATATATATATATATATATATATATATATGTATATATACTTTTTAACTGAACTTTTCATTAGGAAAGTTTGAAAATTTACTATTTTATCAAAAGCCTCTTTTCCCATGAAAGAGTTGCTCAATTTTGCTAGACAGGTGATTTGTGGTTATAATTCTAGTCCATTTACCTTCTACAGTATCATTCTCCAAGCCTTCCAACCCTTTAATGTAGAAGCTGCTAAATCTTGTGTTATCCTGATTGTGGTTCCATAATACATGCATTGTTTTTTCTAGGTACTTAAAACATTTTCTTCCTGACCTGGGAGTTTTAGAATTTGGTTATTACATTTCTGGGAATTTTAACTTTAGCATCTCTTTCAGGAGGTGATTTCTTTCAATTTCTTTTTTATCCTCTAGTTCTCCAATATCAGGTTAGTCATCCTTGACAATTTCTTGAAATATGATATCTAGGTTTTTGTTTTTAAATTATGATTTTCAGGTAATCTAATAATTTTAAAATTAGCTCTTCTGGATCTTTTCCCACATCAGTTGTTTTCTATTTTTTTCATTCCTTTGGTTTGTTTTGCTTTTTTGTCTTATAAAATCATTATTTGCTCATTTCTAATTTTTATGGAAGTATTTTCTTCATTGCTCTTCTTTTTCATTTAACCAATTATGCTTTTTAAATCATTCTTCTTTTCACTGGATTTTTTTAAACCTCTTTTACCATTTGGTTTAGTCTATTTTATAAGTTATTATTTTCTTCTGATGTGTGTGTGTGTGTGTGTGTGTGTGTGTGTTTGTGTGTATGTGTGTGTGTGGGTGTTACCAAGCCATTGACTCATTTGCCACTATTTTCTTGCATAACTTTCAATTTTCTTCTCAGTTTTTCTACCTTCTTCCATTTCCAAAATCCTTTTTGAACTCTTCAATGGGTTCAATGGGTCCCTGAGGATGCCTGGACCTGTGGTAGTGGTCGTGGGGGCAGATTTCAGACCTTCCATCCCAGGGATTGCCAATCCTAGGATTGTCCAGGAAAAGTATCAGCATACAGCTAGCAGTAGCAGACCAGGAACAGGACTTAGGGCCTAAACAGCAGCTGCTCCCACAGAGCTCAGCCCACAAAAGATAAGGGAAATGAGGGAGATAGCAGAAGCATCTTTATTATCCATGAAAAAGGACTCTGTTGCTTTACTCATACTCAGAGCCAAATCAAAGTCTGAGGCCCTAGACTCAGAAAAAGGAGCAGAAGCACAACAGAGTTCACTGCCTACAATGGAGAAAGGACTCTCCTCATAGTTCCAGAGCTGTAAAAAGAGTTTGTGATCACCCACAGACTAGAGCCCTGGCAAGGAGAGCAGTCTGCAAAAACACTCAAAAACACTCATCCCACTCAGTGTGTCCTCCCACCTGGAAGCAGAGTCTCACCTTAAGAAAGAGTTAAAATCAAGTCATAGGCTGGGGAAATGAGCAAGAAACAGGAAAAAAAACCTGCCATAGACAATTACTTTGGTCTTATGGAGGATCTAAATACACATGCAGAAGGTAGAAAAGTGAAAGCTTTTGAATCCAAAGTCTTCAAGAAAAATTTGAATAGGTCTCAGTCCGTGGAAGAACTCAAAAAAATTTGAAAATCAAGCAAGGAAAGTAGAGGAAAATTGGAGAGTGAAATGAGAGCCAGATGAGAAAATCATGAAAGTCAAGTCAGCAACTTCATGAAGGAGATGCCAAAATATACTGAAGAAAATAACATCTTAATAACCAGTTTGGGTCAATTGGAAAAAGCAGTCCAAAAGGTCAATGAGAAGAACAAAGCTTTAACAATGCCTTATAAAGCAGAATTGACTTGATGGAAAAGGAGATACAAAAGTTCTCTGAAGAAAATAATTCCTTAAAATGTAGAATGGAGTTAAGGAAAGCTCATGACTTTATGAGAAATCAAGAAGCAATAAACCAAAACGAAAAGAAAGAAAAATTAGGAGAAAATATGAAATAGCTCATTGAAAGAACAACTGACTTGGAAAACAGATCTGGGAGAGATAATTTAAAAATTATTGGATTAAGTGAAAGTCATGACCATAAAAAGCACCTAGACACCATTTTTCAAGAAATTCTCCAAGAAAATGGTTTGTATGTCCTAGAAATTGAGGGCAAAATAGAAATTGAAAGAATCAACTGATCTTCTCCTGAAAGAGACCCCAACATGAAAATTGCCAGGAATATTATAACCAAATGTCAGAACTTCCAAGGCAAGAAATAAATCTTAAAAGCAGACAGAAAGTAATAATTCCAATATAATCGACCTACAGTCAGGTCAAAACAAGATTTATAAGTAAATACATTAAAGAATCATAGGACTTGGAATATGGTGTTTTAGAAGGCAAAAAAGGATGAAATACATCTCAAAATCAACTACCCAGCAAAACTGAATGTGCTCTTTCAGGAGAAAAGATGGAAATGCAATGAAATAGGGGACTTTACAACTTTACAACTTTCCAAATGAAACAACTAGAACTGATCAGAAAGTCTGATTTTCAAGTACAGGACTGAGGTAACATAGAGAGTGTAGATGGGAAAGGCAAATCATGGTGACTTAATGATGTTTAACTGCTTGACTTTCTACCTGGGAAGATGATACTGATAACTCTAATGAACCTCCTCATTTATTAAGACAGTTAGAAGGAGAATATGTTGACAAGGTACAAGGTATATTTAAAAATTGAGTTAATGTAGGAGAAAAGAATGTATTGGAGAAAAGGGGGAAAGTAGAGGAAGAATGGGGTAAGTTATTTCTTATAAAGAGAAAAAAAAAGCTTTTACAAAGGAGTGGAAGGGGAGGGGAAGGTGAGGGGGAGTGAGTGAGCCTTACACTCATGGGAAGTGTCTCAGAAAGGGAATAACATACACACTCACTTGGGTAAAGAAATCTATCTCTCCCTAGAGGAAAATAAGGAAGAAAAGAAATGGGAGAAAGGGAACAGAGGGAGAGGAGGGGGTGTAGGTGATAGAAGAGAAAGAAGATCTTGAGAGAAATAGTCAAATGCAACACACTATTGAGAAGGGACAAGGTGAAAGGAGAGACAGAATAAATGGAGTGAAGAAATGGGAAAAAATATTGAAGCACTTTCTCTGATGGACTTTTAAAAATTTTTTTATTTATTTTAGGCAATGGGGTTAAGTGACTTGTTCAAGGTCACACAACTAGGCAATTATTAAGTGTCTGAGGGAATATTTGATCTCACATCCCCCTGACTCCAGAGCCACTGCTCTATCCACTGCCCCACCTAGCTGTCTTTTGATGGACTTTTGATAAAAAAGAGTATCCATCCCAAGGTCAGAGGTGATGGTATCTGAATACAGATTGGAGCATATTCTTTTTATTTTTCACTTTATTTTTCTTGAGGTTTCTCTTTCTTTATTGGGGAGGGAGGGGTATTATAATAAAGTTTTTCATGGCTACACATTTTTAGCCAAATATCTTGCTTTCTCATTGGGGGGGGGATAAGATGTAGAAAAAAGAGAGAATTTAGAAGTCAAGTTTTGGAAGCAAATGGTGAAACTTGCTTTCTAGATGTAGCTGGGGGAATTTTTAAAAATAAAAGTAAAAGTAAAATTTCAAAAAAAAAAATAAATATAATGATATTTGGAAGGATTTGGGGCAGAGCTCTTATGTGTCCATGACTTTATTATACTATCTTGACCAAAAATATTATTGAATTTTCTTTTTATTCTTCAATCTCCTCTATATTTTTTACTCTGTTTTCTTCACATTGCCAATGAAATATATACCAAGTTCTTCATATTCCTCATATCTTATAGTGAAGTAAAATTATATTGTGATTATATAGCACAATTTGCTTAGAAATTCCAAAAAATTAGCAATTTGCTTCTAGCTTTTTGCTATCATCATAAATGCATATTTTAATGTTTTCATAGCTATAGTTTTTCTTTTCACTTTAGATTAATTGACATTCACATCTAGTATTATAATCTTAGTATCCAATGATCTCCATAGTTTAGAGACTTTCTTCTGATAAATAATAATCAACAATTCTCCTTTTTATCCTAGATGTATTGTTCCTATTTATATTTTTGTATAGTCTAAATTCTTTTTTCCCTTTTATGATCACTTTTACTTCATTTTTGTTTTAAAATTATATCCAAGGCATAGTTGTAAACCAGAACTTTTTCAATTTCCTTAAGTCTTGTTTGTTTGTTTATTTTTATTTTTATTTTTAAAGATGTAGACTTTCCTAAGATTTCCCTTTGCACATGCAGCATCGGCTATTTTGTGCTAAATTGCTCTCTGGTTTTCTAAACAGTTCTTATTAGGTAGAACTTTCCTATCCCAGATAGTTTATTTCCTCTTGATTTAAAACACTGGAATAATCTGCTTCTTGAGTATTTAGTCTAGTTAATAGTTAGACTTTTATATTTTAAACAGCAACAAATATTTTTAAAAACTGATTTATATTTGTAACTTGAAGTTAGAGTTGTAATCTCTTTACATTCCAACATTTTTCTCAGGATTTCCTTTGATAATTAATTTGTCTAGTTCTGCATTGTGATCTTTGATAGCTTGGTGGGTATGTCATTAAACATGAAAATTAACTTAGAATTTTTTTATTACTTTGTCCATCTTAACCATGAATAATAATTGTAATCTTCCTTTATTTCTGTGTGTGTGTGTGTGTGTGTGTGTGTGTGTGTGTGTGTGTGTGTGTGTGTTGATTCCCAGATTTCTAATACTTTTTGGAGTTATTTTAAGTTCATTACTTTTTTAACAGGCTAAGGATTTTTGCAAATTTATTCCTAAACACATGTTTATATAGGTAACCATGTTTACACATTTGTCTATTACTATGTTTATATGTGTATATGTACTACCTAAATATATGTATAGCATTAGGGAGAACCATATATAAAAGTCCAAAACATTTAGATGAGTGTTTCTTATGGATTCAAAGATATGTCATACAAAACCATACTTAACCTGCTTTCAATTATTTTCACCATAGAGTTGGGAAGAGGAAAAAAGAAGAGGAATGGTATGAGCATTTATATAATGCCTACTATGTGCTAGACCTTTTACAAATGTTATCTCATTTAATTCTCTTAATAACCTCACAGCAAAGGTGTTATTATTATCTCCAGTTTATACTTGAAGAAACTGAGATAAACAGCAATATGCCCAGAATCACATAGCTAATAAGTATCTGAGGTCTGAATTCAAGATTTTTGCTCTATCTCCTGTGCTACCATATGCATATGGATTGTACATTATACTGTCTATGAACATACATTTTGTTTGAAATAGATATTTTTCCCCATGATCTTAAACCTGAGAGCTTAAACTCTCATTTTCTGAGATATCACTGTTTGCTTAATAAATTCATTTCAGATATTATTAAAGGACTCATTATATTTTAAATAAATTTTATTAATTTAATAAACAAACTCAAGGTAATAAAAAAGAGAATTATCATTTATCAATCAATGATTCTTTAAAACTTCACAGTCAAATGAGACTTATAAATAATATTGGAATTTTAAAAATACAGTCAAGGAACTATATAAAAAAATTCACAATCCATTCCATTCATCCTTAAAATCTATAAATATCTAATGGTAACAATTTTTCCTGTAAATTTGAGGCAAATGGCTCTCTGGGAGAGTCCTTTAGCTATAATTGGAAAGAAGTCCTAACACTTTTGAAATGAATTTACTAATTGGTCATTATAGTTTCTTAGGATAAATTCATAGATTTGAATTCTACAAAATAGACAATTTTCCTACTTCAGAACAAGAAATGAGCTGATGTATCAAAGTATGTTTTTTACATTATTACTAAAAGACCCAGGAAGAAATCCTGGAAAATCCTCAAATCTTAAAAAGAAATTATAAGGACAGACTTTCTGAACATACTTCTTCAAAAAATTTACAAATTAAATTATTTTATTTACCAAGAACAACAAAAAGAAATAAGGTATTTGGGATTTTACTCCTGGGTATTCTTTTAAAGTGATACAGGGATATTTATACACATAGAACAAATGGAGGGCTCATTTTTATTCTTTTTCTAATTTATCTTTATAGGATCAATGAAAATTGGAGAGAGGTTTAAAAAAAAGAATTTTTTTTGTTTGTTGCAAGGCAGTGAGGTTAAGTGACTTGCCCAAGGTTGCACAGCTAGGTAATTATTTAATTATCTGACATCATATTTGAACTCAGGTCCTCCTGACTCCATGACTATCCACTGTACCACCTAGCTGCCCCCAAAAAATTTTTAAAAAAGGTTTCTTTAGTACCCACGTTTCCTTAAAATGAGTAAGGAAAGTACATCAATACAGTAAAAAGGTTTTATTACAAAAGCAGAAATTTTAGTTCATTACTTCTAAATTGCATCATATTAATAAAATGAGAAGAGAGCAAATATCATTATCTCTATTTCTTAAGAGAAATAATAATGCTGTCTAGAATTAACTAAACTTGCCCATATTTTGGTAGATAACTTCTGCATGCTTTCAATGAATGGACAAAATATGTTCAATTCAATTGCTTATATCCATCATTATGAACTATTCCATTACTTATTCAGTAATACAGTCACTATGCCAATGAATGACTTTTCTTGATATATTTAATTACACAGTTTCTGTCTAATTAATAGGCATGAATACACTTTTAATACTCTAATGTTGCAGTTATTTCCAGAAAATACTTTTATTTCCTATGAGGAAATGGAATGAAATCATCAAAATTTACCTGAAATTTCAGAAGTACATAATGTCAACAAATAAATAATAATGAATGTTTAGAAAACAAAATTATTGCTCAAGTATTATAGAATCATGTGCATTTTTAATGAAAATCTTTAAATACTGCACATATGTATGGAAGCTACCCACTTAAAGGAAAGCCTGCAAGATGATTTTTTTCTACCAAATCAAATGCTTTTAAAAATAATCTACAGATAAAAATCAGTGAGTTTTACTATTCTTTTCACTTTACATTCAACTGTGTGATTATGAAGAGATGCATTTTCAAAAGTCTGCTCATTTTTATGTTTTTACTAAGGATATCTTATACTTCTGAGATTTTTGCTTAGATTTCATGTCACAATAAGGAACTTTACTGTCAGTTTTATGGCATAATTATATATATATATATATATATACATATATATATGTATACATAAATAGGTATATCACAATTAATCCTATATAAAAATAGACCTATGTCATTTGATAAATTCAATTTATATAGGCTATATGAATGGTACTTTGATGATAACTACTCCAAATTCCCAGGTTATTGTTAATACAGTTCCCTCAGATTATAACATGATGCTGTCAGAAGACTGTTGGATACTAGATCAACTAAATGACTCAGTTTTAAACATTTACATAGATTTCACCGTGGAAAAATTCACCCAGTCCCAACTCAGAAAGGACTGATAAGTTTATAGTTTCTTTATTCTGTGATTGGTGATGCATATCTGCTTTATGTTGATGGATTGAATTATCTGTGACTTTGAACTTGATAGATCACATATTCAAAAACATATTATGCAAGTCAATGATACTGATTACATGGAGTCCATGTAGTCTAGGAGAAAGAGCCCAGACTTTGAAGTTGGAAGGTATGGTTTTGAATACTGATTCTGGAACCTGTTTCCTCATTTTTTTGAAAACAATGTGCAATTTATTTTTTAAAGTATATTTCAGACTCAGCATCTTAGCTTCAACTTTGTCTTGCTTGTCTGTGTCTCCTTCTAAACTTCTACTCTCTTCTGTGTGTTTTATTTTTTATGGTTTATTTATTTTAAATTTTTAAATAATCTTGTGGTGAAAGCAAACATATACCCCTCCCCCAAAGTTAGATAGAGAAATTTCAAGAGAAATGAAGTGAGAGAGAAAAAGTGTTCTTCAGTCTGTGTTCAGATTCCATTGGCTCTGTCTCTGAGATGAATTTCTTTCTTTATCGTAAGTACATCAGAGAAATGTCTTCAATATCTTTTCCCACAGTTGCTATTTTCCTGCATTCTATTACTCCACACTCCCATTTATTGTTTTCTCTCTCCTTTTACCCTGCTCAGAAATGTATTGTATCATATTACCCTCTCCCTTGATCTTCCCTCTCATCCATCCCCCACCCCACCCCCTCCTCTCACCCATCACCATTATTCCATCCTTTTCCTCTCATTTTTTTCCTATGGTAAGATAGATTTCTATACACTATCACATGTGTATGTTATTTCTTCACTGAGCCACTTCTGCTGAGAACCAAGTCTCACTCCTTTCCCTTTGCCTTCCCCCATTCCACTCCATTGCAAAAGCTTTTTCTTGACTCTTTTATGTGAAACATATTATCACATTCTACTTCTCCTTCCCTTCGTCTCAGTACTTTCCTTTATCACCCATTGACTCCATCTTTATGCTATTATATACCATTATATTTAGCTCCTTCCCAAGTCTTGTCCATAAATGCTCCTTCTAATTGCTCTTATAAATGAGAAGGTTCATATGAGTTATTACTATCTTCTTCCCATGCAGGAATACATGCAATTCAACATCATTAAATCCCTCATTATAAGTCCTTCTTGTCCACCCACTCTGTGCTTCTTCTGAGTTCTGGTCATTTCAATAGGAAAGTTTGAAATTCCCCTGTTTCACTGAAAGTCCATCTTTTCCCCTGAAATAGGATGTCTAGTTTTGCTGAGTGGTTGATTCTTGGTTCTTAATCAAGTGCTTTTGCCTTCTAGAATATCATATTCCAAGTCTTATGAGCTCTTAAGGTAGATGCTGCCAAATTCCCTGTCCAGACAGTAGCATCATGGTAGTTGAATTGTTTGTTTCTGGAAGCTTTTAATATTTTCTCTTTAACTTGGGAGTTTTGGAATTTGGCTATAATATTCCTGGGAGTTGTTCTTTTGGGATCTCTTTCATGATGTGATTTATATATTCCCTCGATTTCTATTTTATCATTTACTTCTAGGATCGCAGGGCAATTTTGCTGCATTATCTCTTGAAAAAAATGAAACCTAGACCTTCAGGTAGCCCAATAATTTTTAAATTATTTAAATTATCTATTCTGGATCAGTTTTTAGATGAGTTGTTTTTTCCAATGAGATATTTGATATTTTCTAGTTTTTCATCCTTTTGGTATTGTTTTATTGTTTTTTGATTTCTCACAAAGTCATCAGCTTCCTTTAGCTCCATTTTATATTTAAAAGAGTTATTTTCTTCAGAGGGTGTTTTTTTTAATCTCCTTTTCTAGCTGGCCATTTCTGCTTTCTAAGGCATACTTCTCCTCTTGCCTTTTGGGTTGTTTTATCCATTTGGCCTAAACTGATTTTTAACATATTATTTTCTTCAGTATTTTTTTGTATTTCTTTCACCAAGCTGCTGACTTGGGTTTCATAATTTACCCACACCACTCTCAATTATCTTCCCAATTTTTCCTCTACCTCCATTACTTCCCTTTCAAAATATTTTTTCAGTTCATCCATAGCCTGAGCCCATTTTCTATTTCTCTTGGACACTTTGGATATAGAAATTTGGACTTTGTCATCTTCTGAGTGTATATTTTGATCCTCCACTGGACCAAAGTAATTTTCTATGGTAAGGTTCTTCTTTTTCTGTTGTTTAATCATTTCCTCAGTCTATGACTGATTTACCTCACTTCCAAGGTTTTGGGAGATTTTTGGTACACCCCCTCAGGGACCTTAATTCTTTCAAGATTTTAGGAGAGCTTCTGACTGCTCTCTTGCCTGTGCTCTAGTCTGTGGATCCCTCCTCCTGCCCTGAGTTGTGAGGGAAGTCCTTGCTCCTCTGTGGTAGTATGGGAGCTCAGATTGCAACCTGGATCTGAGTGTGGGTAAACAGCAGAGTCCCCAGGGAGAGCAGAGAGACCTCTTCAGTCTCTCCCTCCCCCCTTAACTGTCTGTGTGCTTAGCACTCTAGACATGCTGGGTGGTTCTGCAGGTTTCCATTGCAAGTTCACACTGCAAGGCAGCTCTGAGAAAAGCGCTGACTAGGCCTTCAAGGTTCACTCTGGTGCTACAGAGTTTTTTCACTGCCCCTTCAAGCCATCCCAGGTGATCCCTGGGCCAAGAGGTCAGGAAATACTATGTCTTCCATGGACCCAGACGATGCCAGGTACCCAGCCACACTGTGGGTTGTTCCTGGAAGGCTGGAGCTGGTTTGCTCCAGCTAGGAGCCTGCACTAGGGCCTGGATGTGCCAGGCTCTTTTCAACCCCCAGTCCTGGTGAAACAAACCTTTCCTGCAGATCTTCTAAATTGTCTTGGATTGGGAAATTGTATCACTCAATCTTTCTGTGGGTTCTACCCCACTAAATTTTGACTAGAGTCATAATGTGATGGCTTTTGGAGTTTCTGGAAATTCCTGTCCTCATGTTGCCATCTTGGCTCCACTCCCAGTTTCTTCATCTTTAAAAAGTGGAATTAATGATCTTTCAATCCCATTCTATCGCTAATTTTAATGTTTATCTAATAGGGAGTATATATCCTATAAAATAATAAAGCATGATTCTCTAATTTGTTACTTATAAGTTTATGAAATGAAACTTCAGAGTTCACTTTCATTTCTTTTAGTTTTTTTTCTGAAGTAGCTAACAGGTCATATGATAATTTAGTCACAGCTCTCAAAAATAGTTTAAACAAATTGAAATGGTATCATTTCATTGACAAACTATTTGAAAATATTTAATTAAAATAGGAAAGACTTCCAATAAGCATGACATTTATACATTCATTTCTCCTCACACATATTTAGAGAATAAAATCAAAGTAATATTTTCCACCAAAATTATTGAATTTTAATGGTACAAGAAATCTAGAAATTGTTTCATTCTGTCTTTTTGTTCACTAGATTCGAAAATTAAAGATTATTAAGTTCTTTCATTATAACAAAGTTGCATATAATAGGTGAAAAATATACTTTAATTCAAAAGTATACTTTAATTCAAATAATATTTTCAAATTTTCAAAGTATTTTCTCATGTTATCTTAATTTAACTTTACAATTCACATAGCTAATTCGGGCATGATTATGCTTATTCTGTTTGTAGCATAGAAAGAGGTTTAATGACACCATAAATCCCATGATTAATAATTGTGAAAGAAAAAAATCAGTCATAAGATTTAAAGCTGAAAGGACCTTATATTGCATAGAGTCCAAACATCATTTTTCAAAAACAGAAACTTAAACTTAGAGAGTTAATTTGACTTTCCCAGAGTAAAATAATTATAAAGTGTCTGAGGAAAAATTTGAATTTCTATCTTTTAACACCCAAGTCCATCAATCTAATTACTAAGTCACCTAGTTTCCTATAAACCACATCACTACCTGGATGAATCTTCTAATTTTCTGTCTAAAATTCTCTCAAATTTTCCCATATTAGCCACCTAGTAAGTGTCAGAACTAGAATTAGAAATCAAATATAGTCATTCCTAAGTTAGTGGCCTTTGCCACAACCCTTTAATGCCTTTGCCATTCTGTTAATTTCTCAACTCCGAAATATTAGCAAAGAGTTTTCCTTAGGCAAAATCCACTTTATGTGTTTCATTTTAGAAACTGATTTGGAATCACAAGATCCAATTAAAATCTCAAGTCTGCTACTCCTTGCCTTTGGGTAAATGGGGACATCATTTGATCTCTTTCGACTTCAGTTTCCTTTAGGGCCTGCTAGATGATAGAAAAAGTGCCTTCTAGCTTTGTCTTCTAACAGTGGGTTCTATTAGTGGCATGCCTTGAGGAAGGGAAAAGAAAGAAGAGGTAAAATTTTTTTAAAATTTTATTCCATATCACTGGTCCTAATTCCAGTCAAATGGCACTTATCTAGTCACACTGTGAACAATTTATTTGAAGAATGTGGGAAACAGTTTCTCAGAATGTTGAATAAGAAGAACTAGGATCAAATTTTACTTTAGTTAACTATGTTTGTGTCCTTGGCCAAACCATTTAACAGCCACAAGTTTTGGTTTCATTATGTGTGAGGAAAACTTGATGGCTGATAAAGTTCCTTTTAACTCTCAATCTATCATCCTGTTCATTATGGATATTTGACCAGGAGAAAAGTACTTGAAGGTTTGCTCTCTTGGAGGAAATATTTTTGTCTTTGTCTTCAAAATACAGAATGAGGTGCAATTACCAAAAAAAAAAAAAAAACCCTTAAAAAGGAAAATTTAACTTTTCTGTAAAACATTTAAACTAATAATAGAAGTCAACCAAGAGTGAAATTATCTGCCTCAGATGGTGTCTAAATCCTAAGGTGTTTAATAAAAGCTAAATAACTGCCTATCAGAGATGTATTCCAAATAACATCTGCTATTCTGAATACCATATTATATCCCCTTTCCCATGAACTTTAAATCTTTGTGCATATGTTTCAATCATATTTTAAAATCCTAAATTAATTTATTAAAATATTTTCTCTTGACATGATTTATTTTGATTCTTGACTGGATCAGCAATCTCATCGATGTGGGCACTCCCTTCAGTATTACAGATAACAGCTCATCGACAACTTTTCACCTATAAAATTTTTTTATATCTTATTTGAAATCTTCAATAGGTATATTTCACAGAATTCTGAGATTTTCCTTTTAGACCTACTGACATTGCTTAAATGTACATAGGCAGTCTATTGAATATTATTCTTTTTATCATATTATGCTTTTGTTAATATTTCTTTCTGATTATATTCTTTATGCTATTTTTTCTTCAAAATTCATTAGAAATGTATTATGGTCAACTTATGCCCACCACGGATAGCATCATTACTCTTTCTGTGACCTTCAACTTTGGTTTTTCATGGACTGTAATAATTTATCACTTGCATAGAGAGCAGGATAAGGAAGTACATTTTTCTTTAAGGTGGACCTTTATTTCATGAAGTTTGCAGCCATTATAAGCACAGTGCATTTTTTTAAAAGAAAGTCCAGACTTCCTGATTTAATCATTGATAAGATTGGTTATTAATTTGAAAATATACCAAATGACTTTTATATGTAGTAGGAAAATATAAAATTACATGCAATTTCTTGAAAACATAAAATATATTTTGCATCTATTTTTATCATGGTTAAAGACAATATTAATTAAAAATTAATTAAATTCATAATACTCTGAGTAAATTCTTGGTGGAAAATACTATGTTTACTTTTCTAAAAAGATGATATTTCAATGAATTCTTGACAAAAAAAGATTTTTTGGCATTGTAAATGAAAGTTTCTAATCAACTTACCTTAATTTACCTTAATCGACTCACATTTTACTTTTTGAAGAGTTATTTGATGTCCAAGAATCTTAAAGAAACTTTCTTTAATAGATTTCTGTGATTTTGTTTCTCAAAAATGAAAGAATTCACATTTGCTAAAAATAAATATCAATACTTAAAAGTTTGGCCTCAGTTTCCAACATGAATTCCAGGAGTTTAAATGAGTTCTGCTCCTAGCAACAGAGCTATTTGATTGGAAATAAGGGTTTTCTGTGTAAGGTTCCAAATCACCATCTCAATTAAACTTGGCTTTTAAAAGCTTTAATGAAAGTAACTATAAAAACAATGACTCCATTACTATTGTTTTCAGGTGCATAATCAGTGAAGAATGGGCACTTCCTAGGGCATCATTGATGCAGTAGATTTTTATGAACTTTATAAAACTTCATAAGCATTTCTAAGGGTACATGAAGCAAACAAGTCCATAGAGATTCTATTTCAATTACAGTAATGGTGCTTTTCAAGAATAGGATGTATTTTAATTTTTGATTATATTTTAGAAACATAGGATGTTACAGTTGGCAAGGACCTCAGAGATCATTTATTTTAGCCTTCTCATTTTACTAATTAAGGAAAATGAGGATCAGAGGGATTAAATGACTTCTCCAAAGTCATGTAACTTGTGTATGGCTGAATTGAGATTAGACCTGGGTTTTCAAATGCCCAAACTTGTTAATATAGGAATTACCATTTCCATATTGGTTTGGGAGGACTTATATTACAGAAAATATTTATAATATAGCAGGAAGGAACCTCATATGTCATTTATTCCAATTGCCTTATTTTGCAGATAAGGAAAATGAAACTCACAAAAATTGAGTGATTGTCTAAATTCACAATGGTAAAACCAATATTAGAATTAGAACCTAGGTCCTTTGAATCCAGAGTCATTTCTCTTTGGTACCAAACAATAGAATATAGTTGTAACATGAAAATATTTATTCACACAAAGAAGTCCTATAACAAACAAGTGAAGAATATGGTCTACGTTATTTGAATGAAGGGAAGTAGTGGAAGAAATAAGAATGATATTTAAAAATAAAATGAAAGGAGGCAAAAAATGAAAAAATTCAGAACATCGATCACTTATCTGGAAAAGAGACATAATATATAATAATAATAATTGGGTACTTCATTTACCATATATGCTGGAGTTCTCTCTTTCTCTGCTAAAAGTAGAACTAATATATTCTTGGCTTGTCAATGATAATTTCAACCTTGAGAAGATGGAAGAAGCAACATGGTCAAGTATTGATATTTTCAGCAAAGAAAAAAAGAAAAGAATTTATAGAGATTAAAAGTTAACAGTTTTTTGGGTTACTTTGAGAATAAAATGAAATAATTAAAATAAGATACTTTCCAGACTAAAATTTTTCATCAATTTTAGGTATCTTTATTATATTATTGTTATATGATATATATTATATCATATTATATATTATTATTATTATTATCAACTTCATTATTCATGATATAACAAAGGAACTAATAAGAAAATGTCAACATAACAGCAAGAATGAAAGACTATCATTCTTTTGTTGCCAGAAAAATGTGTCCTGCCCAAAGTTTCAGGAATTTGTGCAGATGTGAAAGAATTCACTTTAAAGACTGAAAGTCCTCAGATGGAATGGGTTAATGAGAACAATTTGTTCCAATAGCCATAATAGTGAATGAAATAGACTACAGAGTGCTTAGAATTTTCTTTAATCATCAAAGGCACCAAGGTTATCCACTGCATAATGGTCATTGACAGCTGTCTTTACTTTTATTTTGCCACTGAACTTCAAAGACCTTAGAAGAGAGAGAGTGAGGCTGATGATTTTGAGCACTGCTGCATTTAAATCCAATTCATGGGTAAATTGAGACATCGACCCATGAAATAATGGTTCTTCAAAAATAGGGACAAACAATAAACAAATAGGTTGGTAGTTTGCATAATTCTCTAACATAGTTTATGGTTTCTTCAAAACTATTTGTCCAAATCTCTTATGCTATACAAATATATATGCTGATGAAGGAAGGAAGCAAGAATTTTTTTCAAGAATGTTGCCATATGCCAAACATTATGACAAGTGCTTTACAAATATTATATCATTTTATTATCACAATAATTTTTATGAGGGGGGGATGTTTTTTTATTCCCTTTTATAGTTGAATAAACTGAGGCAAAAAAATTTAAGTGACTTCTCCAGTATCATAGTTATTTGATGTCTGAGGTCAACTTTAAACTCAAATTTGTCTCAGATTTGTCTTCAACCTTAAGCACTCTATCTACGGTTATCACCTATTTGCTATGCTGATAACTATTCTCATCTAGAGTTAAGTGCGAATATACTGTAATTAGATTAAAAGTTTCAAATGAATAAAAAAAAGAATTAATATGATTAGAGATCAGTTCACCAGAAAGCCAAAAGGACCTGTTCATGACTCAAAAAAAGAAACAAAAAAGAATGTGAGAAAGTAGTTTTCCTCTTTAACAGCTTTCCTCTATTAAGACATCATTTAAGGCCCCCAACAGGTAGAGTCATAACTTTGCATCGGTTCATTGAAGTCATGAGATAATACATGTAAAGTACTTTTCATTTTTTAAAGTGCTCTAGAAATATTTGTTGCATTTTCATTATTGCATTGATCATATGAACTTATGCACAAAGAAATGAGCAGAACCAGAAGAGTAATTTATATAATGAGCATAACATTATAAGACAAAAAAATGGAGAGACTTAAAAATTCTGATCAATACAATGACTACCCATGATTCTAGCACACAGATGATTAATCATGATGCTATTCACCTCTTTTCATAGAAGTGATAGTGTGTGAAATTAGAGTTTTTTAATGACAAGACCAATGTGAGAATTTGTTTTTCTAGTTTAATCATAGTTGTTACAAGTATTTTCCCCCCAAAGGCAGAGAGGCCAAGAAGTACATTTTTGCTACTTAAAAAAAGCAACATTCTTAAATGAGAGAGAGAGAGAGAGAGAGAGAGAGAGAGAGAGAGAGAGAGAGAGAGAGAGAGAGAGATACTGGAACAATAAAACTTCTTTTTGAGTTTCACTATCAAGTTAGCATTCTGGGAAGATGGGAAAGGCTATAAATGATGAAATTTTCCAGATGCTCCCATCTACAGATGACATTGGTCTGATCCCACTCTCCTCAGTCCTTTTCACCTTTTCACTCATTACAGGAATGAGGTTACAGAAGCAGACACCCAGAACTAGAATCAGGGATGGCTCTCTGGAACATTAAAATGGAATGAATTATCTTTGGTGGCTCCAACTTCCTCTCTCTATTTTGTACCGTATCTCTGTCTGTCATTTGTTAAAGTATCATCCTCATATTTAATATTTAACCTTCTCTCTCTCTCTCTCTCTCTCTCTCTCTCTCTCTCTCTCTCTCTCTCTCTCTCTCTCTCCCCCTCTATCATTCCTCACATATAGCATGCATATGAATTCCTTCATTCTGAGTTGTGAACAGCAGATAAAGTTTAATATGGTATCTGTTTCTAAGGATATAAATGTTTTCAGAGTAGAATAAAATCTAAGGCAAAGGTATGATACACTGGAATTGTTTCCAGACAATAAGAAAGTGAGAAACATATTTTCTAGACATTCTGGTTTTCCGGAACCTGGAAATCTTATTCTACTATTTCATAATGCTTACCCTGAATAGAAGTCAGCTTCTTCCCCTACAAAGCTTATAACCTAACTATGGAAAGACAAGGTTTCACTTGAATCAACTTGACCATGGGGCAAGGAAATGCTATAGGAATTCTGAAGGGAAGATGATTTTTGTCTAGGTTACTAGGTCAGGTCACTTTTCATATGAGCCAAGGTGTTCACATACCCCAGGCTGATTTTTCATGATAACTTGCATTTATTTTCAGGCTTTGGATACATTACCCTTGACTTCTCACAGGTATTCTTATCAGCAAGCAGTGAAAATAGACATTTTTTGCTCTTATCTGCCCTTCCAAAGCAATAAGTGAGATAAGATTCTTTTTTGCTAGACCCTTTTGCTCATTACTTTCCTTTCTTCTTATTTCCACAGTTCTGTAAACTAACCTAATAATTGTACATCCTTCTGAAGAGCAATATTGCTCTTCCAACTTTCTTTTCCATCCTTTGAAAGGTATTGTTCTATAGAGGAGAACACACACACACACACACACACACACACACACACACACACAGCACAAAATATCAGTAACTCTCACTGTCCTTAAGTTTCTCCTTGTTATTCATGAAAAGCCTAGCAATGCAGATCAGACACTTTTGTTATCTTTTGCCTATTCACTCAAATGTAGCTCCTTAGTAGAAAGTTCTTAGGAGATTGTTCATCTTAATGTGTCATGGTTTTTAGAAAAAGAGTATATTTTTTCTGAGTTCATTAAGTTTATGAATACAAGAGGGGCATGTTAAATTGAAGTCAAATGAGTCTGAGGTTGATAGCAAATGTTGAATTAAATAATTATTCTTTTAATCAAACAATAGTGTGAACAGTCTCAGAAAGGGGTAGAATTAATCTGTCATACCAGGATTGTGTTTTAAGTATCAGAATTTGCTTTGACTATAATATCTCATCTTGCGATCATTTCCTCTGTTTTACTTGCTAGTGGACTATTATGAATTTTCTTACAAACAAAAATACCTCCCCGCTCCCCACACACAAACAAGTGGACTGTCTTTCATCCCTATTGGAGAAGATCGGCTATTCTGGTTACCATGCAAGGTCAAAACAAATACTTTCATTAGACATGCTTTTAAATATAAAATATTTCTCCCAGCAGTGAGGCTTTCTTTTTGGAATAACTAAAAGCATTTTTAATGGGGAAAAATAGATTTCCAGGAAAATTTATTTCACAGTTCAGGATTGGAAAATCTATTTTGCAGAGCGAAACGATGGCCTACATGGAGAAAGGGGAGGGATTTTTAGGAGTTCCTATTATGCCAGGAACCAAGCATGAATTCCCTCACTCACCTGACCACTAAGTAATATTGTTTCTTTATTTACTAATCATCCTATACAAGGGTTCTTTTATGAGCATTTATGGATTGATGAGAGGAACAGGAATGACAATAATCTTCCTCTTAATGCATAAGAACTTAGTCAAGACTATGCAATAAATCCTGTAATTTGAGGATTTCTTCTCTGAAGTTGAAAATGGGCTGAATGATCCATCCAGGCTAGGACCTTGGTCAAATATTTTTGAGGACACACACTCACAAAGGCAGGTGATTCACAGCATGAGAGAGAAACATGGTGAGTTCTGCTTCCCTGACATTCATGTTCTAATGTGATCCTCTTTGAATTAGAGAGTAAGAGGACAGGAAGACCCTAGAGTGTGAGCAGAGTGCTCCTCAAATTTTCAGCATCATTTCTGTGGATGAGTTTCTTGATGAAATGATGAAAAAGTGTTATTTCTGAGCACATAAGTTTGCATAATCTGATCATTATTTTTGCATAATTTTCCAAAATTGGACACAGAGTTCCTCAGGGTGTAATCATCCATTGAAAAGCAGTATAAAACAGCCAATCACACCAGTCTAGATTTTTAAGTTCCTTGATATGAATATTTTAGGTAAGATTTTGAGCTCCAAACTGACTTGTGGAATTCTAACCTATGCAAATATTTTATCAGGACTTAGCCAATTCATGGCAAAGAGCAGTTTGACTATAGACAGCAATCCAATTGGTGGAAGCCATCAACTAGGGGAAGATTTAGACATTTCGCTGGAAATAATGCATACATTAATTGTAATATACCTACTTCGTAAACGGTAAAACTTATAACTTGAACACAAAGGGGGGGCAGGAAGCAAACAATTAATAAATTAAATTTCTTTAAATGAAGATATCAGTTAACATTTTTTTAAATGTAACAATGTGTTATTGCATAACTTTTCAAAGTGACCTTTTCAAAGAATAGATGACTTTGGATGGTTTTCTAAGGGACATCTTTTATGAAAAAGGAAAGTGACAAGGCATATAAAGATAATGCTGTTTTAGGTTTTGATAACTCTTCACCATCTTTGCTTACATTTAGTTGGGAATGCATGTCTTTTAATATATGTGATTTCATCCATGTAGGTAGGAAGTTCTTTCATCTGTGGGGCAGATCACAAACCACTACTGCCTTAGAAAACTATCTTCCTGAAGTACTGGGCCCCCAAAAACAATAACCAAGAAACCTCCTTTCCAGTAAGGAACTTTTCTCATGTTGGTTGAGTTTGTTCTAGGTCAAGAGACATAAGCCTGCCTTAAAGACAATGCTTCCTGCTTTGAGAGAATCTACAAAAGTTTTCACTTTGATGGCATAGATTTGAAAATCATGAATAATCTTCTTGTTACAGCATCGGAGAATTTATGAGTTGAAAGGATCCAAAATGACCATCTAATCAAACTGATAAAAATAAATTTGTACAATAATCAAACAGATCCTAGAATTATTTGAGGGAGACTCTCCAGAAATAATCAATTTCAGTTTTGAAATGTTCTAATTAGGAATGATTCTTTCAATCTTGCCAAAATTTGTTTTTTAGAGACTTCCTTACATTGTTTTTAGTTCTACCCTCTGGAACAAAATCAAACAATTCTTTTATATATATAAAACAACCTTTCAAATTCTGAAAGAAAATGAACATGTCTTCACTAAGCTTTCTTTCCTACAGTTTAAACATAGCCACCCACTTTATAATTATATCTCACAGTGAGGCCTCAGAGAAAAACTTGTCTAAAAGTCTATGTTTAAATGACGCTTGCTCCAGATCCCTTATTAAGGAAAAATAGTATTTCCCTTAAAAAAAAAAAGTAACAGAACTAGAAGTGCAAATTTTACTTTAATTTCAAATCACATATCTTTTTTACATTTAATCAAATTTTATTTATAGATGAAAAATTTTCAAATAATTTCTGTATTTTCAAAACATATAAGCTACAATCATTTTAAATATAAATTTTCATAAACTTTTATAAACAAGATTTTATTTTTTTGTTTACTGGTTAATTTTTTATTTACTGGTTGGTTCTATCATATTTCTCTATAATCATATAGAACATTAAGACTATTTTATTAGAATAATTTATAAAATATTCTAAAAAACTTGTTTGAAAGGCTTCAAATTTCTTTTGTCTTATAATGCATCTTTCTTTTGGCAAGGTAAATGAGGTTAAGTGGCTTGCCCAAGGCCACACTGCTAGGTAATTATTAAGTGTCTGAGGTTGGATTTGAACTCAGATACTCCTGATTTCAGGGCCGGTGCTCTATCCACTGCACCACCATGCCACCTAGCCACCCCCTAATAATGTATCTTAATACAAAATCTATAAACTAGATTCCTTCCTGCTCTTGCCAGTCCCCACATACTCATCTGACAACTTCCTCTCTCATAGAATTCCTCAGTTTTTCATATCATTTTCATATTTGAATAAGTGCAAACATAGTGGGCAAGAGCATAAAGAAAGTAGACCCCAGGAAAAGGACAACTGTGATGGGACCCCCCAGGGATAATAGCATAGGATTGGGTAATAGAGTGAATATGACCAGAAAATTGTATTGCATAATGTGAGTCCATTGAAAGACCACATGATATAGATATAATGCTCTCTGCATGACCATAACCGGGTTCTCTCTATTAGATTGACTGATGCTTCTTCAGAATGGAAGGAATGGGAGTCACAAAACCAATTTTGGAAACATTAAACAGATTCTCAATCACTTCCACCTTGTTATGAATCTACAATGATTAATTGTTTCATATCTCTCTAGAAGAGGAAGTGGTAAGAGAGAAAATTATTATTTTTTTTTTGCATTCACATGGCAAGAATTTTCTTCCTCACTTGACATACTACCTGAGTGACCTTGGAGAGTCTACTTCATATCTCTGAGTATCCTTGTCTAAAAAAATATAAGAATATTTTTCCAATCTCCTTTACAGGGTTTTTCTGAAGAGATAACTCTATGATTTATAAAGTACCACAGAATTGTGAGATATTGTTATTATTCAACTACCTTAGCCATGACCCTTTTTATTGAAATACAAAGCGATTAGATTTGTGAATAGGGATATTTTCTAATGCTTTGATGACTGAATACAGGAGGGAAGCTCTTCTCTATCCCATTTAACTTACCCTTCAGACCCCTCATTCACTCACACTTTGGGAAATAGTTAATCTTAACAAAACATAAGAATTTAATGTACTTCACAAGGCCATCATATTCACATTTCATTTTCATATGAGGTGCTACTCTTCTGATTGATGAGTTTTTTTTTAATACAACACCTAAGGTAATTTTTTGACAGTTATTTTGTAGGATATTGACATCTAGTTATCAGTTGTTCTATAAACACAAGAAATGTTTGAGATATTATATATGAATATTCTTTACCACTCCATTCATCTCATTCATTCTTCCCTAAATCTGTGTATTTCTAGAATTGACCTTGGCAATATTTGACACAATAAAAGAAATACAAAATTATAAGCGCATATACAATGTATAGATGTGTATTGGCATATGCTTATATAGCTATATATGTATACATACATATAAACACATTATATCTAAATTTATATATAAACACAAAGATATATATTTCAAGAGATGGAAAATATCAGGCTATATTTCATATGGCCATTGTTTGCTGATTTCAATGATATAAAACTAATTTTTTTAAAGTTGTATTCTCTGAAGACAAATAACATTTGCTTTTTTTAAACTTTTGCTGAAGCATATTCATTTGTTACAGTACTATTATTTTATTTTCATATGGGTCTGTCTGTCTCTTATAAAAAACATATTTTTAGATGATGTTTTCAAATTCATTCTGGTAACTCCTTCCATTTTATAGGTAAGCTCATTCCATTCACATTCAAAGTCATGATTACTAACTATGCAATTCCTTCCATTCAATTTTTTTCTCTTTCTTCTTTTCTTTCTCTATTTTTATCCTGTTCCTACACTGCAAAATGAACCAGATTCTTAAGCCCTCATTTCCTGATGCTCATTTCCTCCTGTCTTCATTAGAAATTGACATAAAGCATAATTTCATAAAGGAACTTAAACAGTTTAAATTTATTGATTCCTAAACTTGCATAAATTATACTGAGTGACATGGGCAGAACCAGAACATTGTACACCTTAATAACAACCTGGAGCAATGATCAACCTTGATGGAAATGCTTTAAGGGATCCTTGATAGAGAATACCATCTGTATTCAGAGAAGGAACTATGGAGTTTAAACGAAGACTAAAGATTATTATCTTCAATTTTTAAAAAAGTTTTATGTATTACATAATTTTTCTATCTCTAATATTTTCTTTCTTACTTAAAGATATGCTTTTTCTTTCAACATATTCAATTTTGACCTATGCATACCATGGAAGCAATGTAAAGACTATATCAGATTAACTTTTGTTGGTTGGAGGGGGAGAAGGGAAGGAATTGAAAACTGAAATTCAAAACCTTGCAAAAAATGATTGTTAAAAACTACTATTGTATATAATTGGAAAACATAAAATATTTAACTAAATAAAAATAAATTGATTGATTCCCATATTACTGTTTCATTTTTGTGCTTCTCTTGAGTCTATGAAAGTCCACTATTTCATTAAATATTCTTTTATACCCCTGAATATTTATACATAGGGCTTTTTTTCCTGTTTTATTTTTTTCTATGTAGGCTAGTCTTAGCTCCTATTCCTTATAGAATTATCATATTTCAAGCCCTTCAGTCCTTGAATGTGGAAAGCCACTAAATCTTTTTGTGATCATGACTGTGGTTTTATTAAATAGAATTATATATTTTTGGCTTATTGTAGTTTTTTACCTTTTATCCAGGAGTTATGAAATGTAGCTATAATTTTTCTGATGGGATATTTCATGCTCTGTTCTACTTTTATTTATTCTTTTGACTTTGTTTTATTGTTTCTTGATGTCATGTACAGTACTTTCCACTTGCCTATTTCTAACACAAGGAACTTTTTCTGGAGTGAGATTCATTTGTACCTTTTTTTTTCCCATTGGGCCAAATCTACTTTTAAGGAAATTTTTTTCTTCAGTGAATTTTTTTTTTAAGCTTCTCTCTCTTTTTTTACTTACAAAGAGTAGTTTTAAGAAAAGTGCATTGTTAAATCTTTTTTTATGTGCATATGAATATTTTTAAGTTACAAAATTTCCTTCTACCCTCCCTTCCCACCCACCTCCCCTCTGAAGCAAACAGGCTAACATTTTACAAACATATTTGTGATAAACATGTTTACAGATTAAAAATTTTTGGTATTAGAATTTAGGATTAAGGGAAAGAGATACATAAGATATTTTTTTTAATGTTCATCAGATTCTGAAGGGATTTTTTTTTCGTTTGGTTTGGTTTTGTTATTCTTCTGGATGGGGATGACATTGTCCATAACCCATCCAATATCGTTCTCCTATCTCTCTGAACTGCTGAGATTAGCTGCTTTCATCAAGGTTAATCATCTCACAATATTGTTATAATGTATATGCTGTTCTCTTGGTTCTGCTCCTTTTGCTCAGCATCAGATCCTATAACTCATTCCATGTTTCCCTAGACTCTTATAGAACAATAGTATTGCAGAATATCCATATTATGTAACTTATTTAGCCAATACCCAAATGATGAGTATCCCCTCATTTTCCAATTCTTGCCACTGCACAAAAGAGCTTTTATGAATATTTTGGAACATATGGGACTTTTTCCCATTTTTAATGATTTCTTTTGCATATAGGTCTAGCATTGGTATTGCTGGGCCAAAGGAAATGATCAGTTTTATTGTTCATTGGACATAGTTTCAAATTGAACTCCAGAATGGTTGAATTAATTTGCAACCCCACTAACAATGCATTAATGTCCCAGTCCTTCTACAACCTCTCCAACATTGATAATTTTTCCTTTTAGTCATTTTAGCCACTCTGATAGGTATGAGATGGTGCCTCATAGTTGTTTTAATTTGCATTTCTTTAATCAGTAATGATTTGGAGCATTTTTTCTTATGATCTTTTAAAATTTATTCATTTGAAAACTGTCTGTCCATATCCTTTGACCATTTATCAGTATCAGTTGGGGAATGGTTTGTAACCTTATAAATTTAATTCAATTCCCTATATATTTTTAGAAGTGAGACCTTTATCAGAACCCCTGGTTGTGAAGATTGTTTCTCAGTTTTTTTTGTTTTCCTTCAAATCTTGGCAGCACTAGTTTATAGTGAAAAAACTTTTCTAATTTAATATAATCAAATGATTAATTTTGTAATTCATAATAATCATAAATAAGTTTCTCCCCTTTCCATACATCTGTTAGATAGATTATACCTTAATCTGTTAATTTAGACCTTCATGTCTTAATCTTGTGCTCATTTTTAAGTTATTTTGGTATAGGGTATGAGATGAGGGTTTATGCTACTTTTTCTCACACTATTTTCTAGTTTTCCCAACAATATTTGCTGAACAGTGAGTTCTTATCCCAGAAGTTAATGTCTTTGGTTTTATCAAATAGATTCTATAATCATTTACTATTTTTTCTCTTGAAGTTATCCTAATCTATTGGTCCATTACTGTATTTCTTTTATTATTATTTTTTTTTAGTTATTTGTAAGGCAAATGGGGTTAAGTGGCTTGCCCAAGGCCACACAGCTAGGTAATTATTAAGTGTCTGAATCTGGATTTGAACTCAGGTACTCCTGACTACAGGGCCGGTGCTCTATCCACTGCACAGCCTAGCCTCCCCCATTACTATATTTCTTAACCACTACCAGATAGTTTTGATGACTACCACTTTTTTCCATAAATTTTCTTGATATATTTGAACTATTGGTCCTCTAGATGAAATTTGTTGCTATTTTTTCTACCTTAGTAAAATAATTTTTGGTCATTTCATTCACATGACACTAAATAAGGAAGTTAATTTTGGTTGAAATGTAATTTTTATCATATTAACTTGACCTAACCAGGAGTGATTGACATTTTCCCAATTGTTTATATCTGACTTTATCTGTGTGGAAAATGTGTTTTGCAATGGTGTCCAATTAATTTCTGGATCTGTAGTGGGAGGTAAATTCCCAAGTATTTTATGTTGTCTGCACTTACTTTAAATTGAATTTCTCTATTTCTTGCCCTTGAGCTTTGTTGTTCATATATAGAAATGATGATGATTTATGTAGGTTTATTTTAAATCCTGTTATTTTGCTGAATTTGTTAATTGAGTCAAGTGGTATTTTAGATGCTTTTCTGGGATTTTCTAAGTATTCTATCATATAATCTGCAGAGTAAGAGTTTTGCTTTCTCATTGTGAATTCTATTTTAATTTCTTTTTCTTCTCATTGCAAAAATTAACATTTTTAGTTGTATATTGAATAATATTGTTGATAATGGGTATCCTTGTTTCATCCCTGAATTTATTGGAATTGCTCCTTGTTCATTCCCATTACATATAATATTTGTTGATGGTTTTAGATACTGCTTGTTATATTAAAGAAAACACCATTTATTCCTACACTTTCTTATGTTTTTAATGGGAATAGATGCCATATTTTGACAAAAGCTTTTTCAGCATCTATTGAGATGATCACATGAATTTTGTTTGGTTTGCTATTGATTTGTCCAGTTATAATGAGTGGTTTCCTATTAGGGAACCATCCCTGCCTACCTGTTATAAAGATTATCTGATCATGATGTATTATCCAAATAATAACTTGCTGCAATCTCTTTGCTAAAATTTTATTTAAAATTTTTGCATCAATGTTCATTAGGGAAATTGATATATAATTTTCTTTGTCTGTTTTGACTCTTTCTGGTTTAGGTATCAGCGGCATATTGGTGTCATAAAAGGATTTTTGGGGCAGCTAGGTGTCACAGTGAATAGAGCACTGGCCCCATAGTCAAGACCACCTGAATTCAAATTCAACGCCAGACATTTGACAATTACCTAGCTGTGTGACTTGGGCAAGTCACTTAACCCCATTGCCTTGCAAAAAAAAGGAATTTGGCAGACCTTCTTCTCCTATTTTTTAAAAATAGTTTATGTAGAATTTGTATTAATTGTCCTTGAATGTTAGAAATCACTTGAAAATTCATGTGGCTCTGGAGATTTGGTGAGTCTATTAATGTTCTCTTCAAATTCTTTTTTTCTGAAATGGGATAACTGAAGTATTTTATTTCCTCTTCTATTAATCAGGGTAGTTTGTAATTTATAAATACTCATTCATTTCTTTCAAATAATCAAATTTATTGCCAAACAGTTGAGTAAAATGACTCTGAATTAGCTCTTTAATTTCCTCCTTATTGGTGGTGAGTTCACCCTTTTCAATTTTGATACTGATATTGGGTATTATTCTTTCTTTTTTTAATTAGATTAGCAAAAAGGTTTATCTTTTTATTGTTTTTTTAATGAAACCAACTCAGTTTTATTCAGTAGATCAATCATTTCTTACTTAAAATTTTATTAATCTCTTCTTTGATTTTCAGAATTTCTAATTTGCTCTTTAATTGGAGATATTTAATTTGTTCTTTTTCTTTCTTTTTTAGTTGCATATCCAATTCATTGATGTCCTCTTCCTCTATTTTATTCATTTAAGCATTTAGAGATATTCAATTTTCCCCTAAAAACTGCTTTGTCTACATTCCATAAATTTTGATATAATACCTCATTGGTATCATTTTCTTGGATGAAATGATAGAATGTTTCTATAATTTTCTATTTGGTTCACTCACTCTTAAAAATTAAGTTATTTAGTTTTTAATTAATTTTTGTTTTTTCTTTTCATGGTCCTTTATTATATGTAATTTTTATTACATCATAGTCTGAAAGTATGTATTTACTGGTTTTTGCCATTCTGCATTGAATTGTAAAGTTTTTATACTGTAGTACAGGATCACATTTAGTATAGGTACTATGTACTACAGAGAAAAAATACATTTTTTTCTATCCCCATTCATGTTTTTTTTTTTTCCAGAGAGCTATCAAGTATAAATTTTCTAAGATTTTATTCACTTTCTTAACTTCATTACTGATTATTTTGTAATTAGATCTATCTAGTTCTGAGAAAAGGAATTTGAGGCCCTCACTTTATAGTTTTGCTATCTTCATCTCCTTATAATTCATTCAGTTTCTTCTTTAAGTATTTGGATACTATACCACTAGGTATATATAAGATTAATAATGATAAATTTGCTGCCTATGGTGCCTTTTAAGAAGATGCAGTTTTTTCCATTATCTTTGTTAATGAGATCTAATTTTTGCTTTGTCAGAGATTAGGATTTCTTCTCCTGATAATATAATTGGCTTCAATCTTTTCCCTTTTCCTGAGTGTGTATCTCTCTGCTTCAAATGTACTTCTTATAAGCAGCATATTACAAGATTCTGGTTTTTAATCCATTTTACCACCCGCTATATTTTGGGGAGGGTTCATCCCACTTTTATGGTTAAGATGACTAATTCTTTATTTCCCTCCATACTATCTCTTCCCATTTATATTTTTCTCATTTCTTTCCTCTCATTATTCCTCACCAATATTTTGTTCTCTTTCCCCTTGAACTTTTCTTTTAAATTTTAACTTTCAGTTTACTTTCATTTATGCTTCCACCTTCCCTTTTATCAATCCCTTCTTCCATTTTCTTTCCCTTTACTCCCTAGATTTCTAAGAAATGTATGAAAAAAAAGAAAAATGTGTGTTATTCCTTCTCAGTGTTGACTCAGTGTTCACATCCTCCCTTCTTTCCCTCTACTGTAATAAGTATTTGGTTCTCTTCATCTGGTGTTATTTATCCACTAATAACTAGTCTTTTCCTAATATAATCCTTTTTATTATTTTAGCCTTGTCTTATATTTACATCCCCTTTGTCAAAATATACTCCTTTTATTGACCTGATAGGACTACTCTCTTTCTTTCTTTCTTTCTTTCTTTCTTTCTTTCTTTCTTTCTTTCTTTCTTTCTTTCTTTCTTTCTTTCTTTCTTTCTTTCTTTTTGTTTTTGCAAGGCAGTGGGGTTAAGTTACTTGCCCAAGGTTACACAACTAGGTAATTATTAAGTTTCTGAATCTGTATTTGAATTCAGGTCCTCCTGACTCCAGGGCTGGTGCTATCCACTGCACCACCTAGCAGCCCCTAGAAGGACTATTCTCAAAGATCAACTGATTGATTACTCCCTTGACTGATAAGCAGCATTATCTCATAATCATTAAGTACCCTCCCCTCTTGTGTCTCATTAGAAATGTATTTCTTAAGAGTCATGAATCACATCAAATTAAAATCACTTTAAACTTACCCCTTTTTCATATACCCTCTGTGGACTTACAATCTTCATGAGACAAAGCATCTTGCAAAGGCAAATGATTTCATGATTAATTAATCTCACCCACCCACCCAAGCAAACTTTCTCAACTGTAGCCAATGACAAACAGATGCTTCATGTCCAGTCTTTCTAAATATACGCTCTCCCTCCAACTCTGTAGTATTCTAACCATAGCTCTATAACCCTCTGAACCAAAGTATCAGGTTCACTCCCTCCTACTGTCACTTTAGTACTCCAACCATGGTACTAAAACACTTTTAAACTATCAATTAAGGTAAGATCACTTCCTAATCACTTTATGTCAGACCCTTCTAAGTATGTCCCTATTGTACTACAAATCTCTTAGTATCTAGTTAAACAAAACCACTTCTGTTTTAATGATGTATATAGAACTTCTAAGTACTGGATCATCTTGATACTCTATCTTAAGTACTTTAGAATTGATTGTAAGGCATGGCAGATACTGATTTAGGACCACCCAGTATAAATTGCCCTCATCAGAGAATGTATTGAGCTCTATGAGCAAGACAGAATTAAAGTAGTTCAAAGAAAATATGAGCTATATAAGTTTAGAGTAAATAACCCAGGTGTTCACCTGAACTATTTGTGCCCCACTTGTGGTAGAGCATTCTAAATTTATATTGGTCTGATCAGTCACAGTTGGTCTCAATGTAATTTGTCTCAAGTATATTAATGTGTGGTCTTTTTGATAACAAAGGACAAGAACCATATCCTCTAATTACAATCTTTTTTGTTTTTAGATTTTTCAAGGCAGTGGGGTTAAATAGCTTGCCCAAGGCCAAATGGCTAGTTAATTATTAAGTGTCTGAGGCCAGATTTGAATCCAGGTATTCCTGACTCCAAGGCCAGTGCTCTATCTAGCTGTCCCTAAGTACAATCTTTCAATTGTATTCAATCTTTTAACTATCCTAAGAGAGATACAATTCTCATGAGTTACAAGTATTATTTTCCCTTTTAGTATTATATACAATTTAAATTCCTTGACTAACATTTGCTTTCCCCATCCCCTTTCCATTTAGCTTTTTATGTATTTCTTGACTCTTGTATTCAAAGATCAAATTCTCTGTTCAATTTTGGTATTTTTATCAGGGAATTTTGGAAATCCTCCATTTCATTGAACTTCCACTTTTTTCTACTCAAAGAATATGATAAATTTTGCATTGTAGTAAATTCTTGGTTGTAATTCAAAGTCCTTTGACCCCTGAAATACATATTCCTGGTACTCCAATCCTTTAATGTTGAAGGTAAATCCTGTGTAAATCTAGTTGCACTTCCTTTGAATTTTAAATTGCTTCTTTTTTGCATTTACAGTATTTTTTCCTTTATTTGAAAATTATGGGATTTGACTGTTATAGTCCTTGGAGTCTTATCCTGGGGTTCTCTTTCTGGAGGTATTCTGGGATGTCTTTAAAGGATTATTTTGTCTTCTTGATCTAGTATATTAGGACAGTTTTCCCTGATAATTTTCTGAAAGATATTTTCCAGGCTCTAAGTTTTCTAGTAAACTAATAATTCATAAATTATCTCTCTTGGATCTATTTTCCCGGTCATTTTTTCCCTTAAAGGTACTTTATGTTTTCTTCAATTTTTTCATGTTTTGATTTTATTTGATAGAATCTTGGTGTCTCATAGGTTCATTAGTTTTTATTTGCTCAATAATTATTTTTAGGATTTCATTTTCTTCAGTTAATTTTTGTGTTTCCTAATCCAGTTGATTAATTTTACTTTTTTGTAGAGTTCTAGTCCCTTCCCTACTGATTAATTTTTTATATTTTGAAGAGTTCCATTCATTTTCCATTTGATTATTTTCCTTTTAAAAGAGTTATTTCTTTGGTCAATTTTTCATAATTTTCCTGTATGATTCTCAATTCTTTCTTCCATTTTTCTTCTTCCTCTCTTCTTTGGCTTTTAAAATCTTTTTAATCTCTTTTATGAGGTTTGTAGATTTGAGTTCAATTTGTAGACTCCTTTGAACTCCCCATGTAAGTGGTTTGTCACTGCTTTCTTCTTCTGTGATAGCATTTTTCTCATCTCTATCAGAACAGTAGTTTTCTATGGTTAGTGCTCTTTTAGATTTTTTGAGGGGGTCAGTTTGATTGTTGAGCTCTGCTCCTAGGGTATAGGAAGTATAGTCCTGAGCTGGGGTCTGATCCCTGGCTTATAGCTAGCCAAAATGGTGCCTTGGTGACCCAGGCATTGCCTACATAGAGCTTTGTCTCCACCTTTATGTCCAGGTTCTGCCAATGCAGTGATTTGTTCCCAACCCAGTCTTGTCTTTTGCTCCAGTTTTCTAGGGTTCAGACTTTGTCTAGCATTGGGACCCCCTCTACTGTTTGATGTCTGTCTCTGGACCCTGGGTTCCACTGGCCTCCCACTGGCTTTCCCACTCTTCCACCTAGTTGGATTTCACTTTCACTTTCTCTTGAAGAGACAGACTTTCACTGAAATCCTTCATGATGTCTACATTGAAAATGCTTTGATCTTTTAAATTTTTTGGTGGGATCTAAAAATTTAATGTTTGTGTAGAGGTTTGATTTATTGTTGTATAGGGTATCTTCCATGAGCATGTTTGCTTTCGTGCCACCATCATACTGGGGCTCCACCTGGTGAAACCATTTACAATTTAGGTACCCCTAATTTATTCAAAATGTGTCCCACACCCTCAACCTTCTTATAACAAACTTAAATCTGCTTCAATATGATATTTATAGTGAAAAAAAGGGGGGATTATCTTTTCTCCATGATAGCTTTGTAAATATTTGGAGAGACGTATTAGTCCCCTCACACTGTCTTCTCTTCTCCGGGCTAAACATATTTAATTCCTTTAAATGATCTATGAAACTGAAGTTTGAAGCAATATAACTGAAAATCAGGAGAAGTGAAATTATATTCAGCATCTACTTTTTCCCTAGGTAAGTAAGAATTAACTGAGGAGAATGTTGATGATATTTAGTTCAAAAATTCTTTTATAAATGTTCACATGAACTCATTGATGGCTCAGTGAATATCAGAATGACTGCCCTTTACTTGTTGCTAAGGACACCTGTAGATTTTTTTTCCTGGAGATTTCATATGACAAACTCTACTTATTCAGGAAAATTGAAAAAGAGAAAGATTAATTAGATCCAACTCTCATTTAATAGAATGACCATTAGAAACACCTTAACTGACTGGTGCTCTTAAAATTTGCTGTAAATCTCTTTAAAACAATATAATAGGTATTTATCTTTACTCTTTTTTGTTTTGTATAATTTTTTTTCAGGTATGTCCATCTCTGTGATCTTTGTGACTCTATTTGGACTTTTCTTGGCAAAATCATTGGAATAGTGTGTCATTTTCTTCTCCATATCATCTTACTCATGAGGAAATTGAAGTAACCAAGGATTAAATTAATTGCCAGTGTCATATAGTTGATAAGTATTTGAGGATGCTCTCTAAATCTGGTAATCTATCTACTGTAACACGTAGCTACCAAAATTAAGACTATTACCAGCTCTCTAGCAAAGAGAAGTCTTTGTGGATGAGGTTTCTGAGTTAGACTTTCAAAGATAGATAGGAAGATAGGGAGGAAGGGTATTCTAGGAATGGGAACACAGATCAAAGGCATGGGAGCAAGATAATATATCATATGCAGAGATATAGTTCATTTTAACTATGAATTCATATAGAAAAGATCTTCATTGTTCATTCATTCAGTTATGTCTGACTCTTGATGATCACCTTATGAGCTTTCTTTGGCAAAAAGACTATATTGGCTTGCCTTGTTTTTTGCCAGTTAAATTTGCAGGTAAGGAATCTGAGGCATATAGGGGTTAAATGACTTTCCCAAAGTCACACAGCTAGTGAGCATCTGAGACCAGAACTGAACTCAAAAATGTGAAACTTCCTGACATCAGACCCTACTCTCTATCTGCTATACCAACTTTGCTGACCATTTGCTATTTAATGGACAGGAAAATTCATATTTTCTTTTCATTTTCATTCTTTCCCAAAGCCATTCATGTCCTGGCCTGAGGATATAGTTTATTCCAGCAGGAATTTGATCCTTATGTAGCACATATACCCTGAGACTTTTAACCCAATCTCTGCTAAAACCGACAAGTTGGATTCCCAGTTAATGGCTGCCCTAGGAATAGAATGATTTTAGCTCATGACTCACTCTCACTACCCTATTCCCCAATAATGATTGTAGATTGATATAAATTTAGTCTCCCAGGCTTAATAAGCTTTTCAGGAGGTATTTACTGAGATAAACATGAGTTGGTATAATTCCTTCCCCTACCCTTGACCCTCCCATCCCCTGCCCACTCCAACCCCAATCTGTGACACACTCCTTCCAAGTATACATAAAGTTCAGAGGAGGGAAAGTTCAATCTTAAAGAGTTCAAAAGACAAAGTGATCAATTCAGCTCCTAGTTTTTGATCATATCTTTTTCCTCTTAAAGAGCTGTTTGCTTTGTTTTATTTTGTTATGCTAGATTTCTTTTCTTTATCTTGCATCCTGCATTTCTATATGTTTATCTTGGACTCTGACATTACAAGAAAACCTCTAAGATGTCAGTGAACAAAGTCAATTTTCTATTACCCTAAAATTTATAAGCTCCTCTTCTAATTAATTGTGTCCTAGGCTAGAAAGAAGGCAGAAAGACGCAACACTAAGGCTTGATCTATTCTCCTCCACCTCTCTTACCACAACCCAGTGATTCCCTCTCTAAGGTTTAGCTGGAAGACTTCCTTCCTAAGTATTCAAATGTTTGAATTGTTCATTCTAAAGTAGCTTCTAGGTTTTGCATAAATCCCAGACCTGTGTTCTAGACTCCTAAACAAGCAGATTCTGTTTCACAGTAAAAATTCCTTAGATTGATTAATTAAATGAAGGAGCTGTGCAAGCTTTTTCCACATCTATATACATCTGATTGATTTACAAAGGATGTGTTCTTACCTTATAAAGGTATCAGGGACAAGTGGGCTGGGTTATTGTTTGGGAGGTTCCATTGATTCCCACACTTACACTTAAGTCCTGCCTTATACTATTACATTCTTAGATGACTGGAGATTCAGGATCTTATCATTTAAAGACAAATAAGCATTTGAATTTGAGATACACCTGCCATCTCAATTTCTGGCCAATGAAATAGAAACTAAAGGATCACACAGTCAATAAACAGCAAAACTGTATTTCAAAACCAAGGTATATGGTTCCAAAAGCAGGGTCTACACCACACTGCCCTACTTGTCAAGCTTATCATGAAATTGTCAGCTCTGCTGTCTGTAAATCTATTCATATTCTACCTATCAAAAATTTCAAAATAATCATATCTTTTTTTAGGTTTTTTTTTGCAAGGCAAACGGGGTTAAGTGGCTTGCCCAAGGGCACTCAGCTAGGTAATTATTAAGTGAACCCAGGTACTCCTGACTCCAGGGCCGGTGTTTTATCCACCTAGCTGCCCCTAAATAATCATATCTTTAAAAAATAATCATATCTTCCTAAAGAAATAAAAAATAAGGTAGTCATTTTTTCCCTGATGCTCCAACCAATAGGGTGGAATAAATTTCCTGTCTTTTTTTTCTTATTGTCTTATAAAGTTGATTTTTTTTAAAGTTGATTTCACTGCCTCTTTTCAGCATGTCTCTTCTTTGATTTGAAGCAGAGAAAATCACTAATTGTAATGTCAGTGGAAATGGTAAAAATTCTACTACTAGGAGCTACTAGGAGAAAAGGAATATGTACCAGAAGTTGACTGTTTCTCCTCACAGGAGTCTGCAAAAATGAAAGGAAGATTTAAAAAAGCCTCTGCACAGTGGAGAGTCTCCTGGTGACCGCATCTTCACCTGTCAGCTAATGCTCTGGAAGTTAGCCCAAGTATCACAAGCAATTTCTAAGTCTTAATAAAATAGTATGCAGTGAGCTGGGTGACTAATCTTAATGTGAAAATCTTTATCTATGGACATGTCTTAATATAACTTTTGTCTCTTTAAAGTTTTTATTAACACAACTAGGGAAGAGATGGGTTTTTTTCCCATTTCAATCTGAGCTCAAATGGACAAGTAAGACCTGGAAATATAAATTATTCTTTGTTACTACCTAGAAAAAAAAGTGTGATTTGTTTTTAATTGCCAAGTGTCCTAATTCAGAATGAAATATCTCTCAGGACAGAAGACAGCACTAACATGGAATCATTTCCACTTCAACTCTTTTCTATGTATTTTAGGGGGATGAACTAGCGATCTGGACATCTTATTTCATGTGGGGGAGAACTCCCAGTATAAAAACTTTCTCTGTCAATACACATAAGCAGCTCCTCTCATATAACCTTAGAAACTTCATAAAATTCAGTGATTTATCTGGAATCACACATTGTAACTTCACAACTTCAAGATTAGCATTCTGTTCAATATATCAACATTGTTTCTAAGATTGGAAATACATAGTCATAAATATCATTTCCTGTACTTAGCTTCATAATTATGTATTATTGTTCATATTTGAACTTTTTCCATCTATGACATTGTATGATAATCAGTGAGAATATTTTCCCTAATAAAAAGATCATTATTCCCAATAAGTCTTTTATGTATGTTTGTATATATGTGTTTGTGTATATCTCTCTATCCAGCCATCTATGCTTTTATACATATTGAGTTTAGTCTGGATGACAGTACTTAGACTATTGTGTCTTTAGGATATTAGATCTAACATAATGAAATCAATAATCAAACTCCAAAATTGTCTTACATCTGTCCTATTACCTCCTTCAAGTAGACTACCCTTCTAATTTAGGCCATTATCATTGTTTCACAATTATTAGAATAATCAATCTCTTATTCTGGATCCTGGTTCCTTCTTTACTAATCTGTCATTCACACTGGGGCAAAATCAATATTGCTAAAGCAGGTATCTATCAATGTAAGTCTCTTATTCAAAAAGTTTCGGTGCCTCTCTTTTCTCTTTAAGATAAAATGAAAGATCTCTTTTGCATTTCAAAAACTTAAAATTCTAAATTAAATCTCTGTTTTCAGTCTTATTTCATAAATTTTATATTCCAATCAAACTTACTTAGATTCACATATGAAACATTCAATCTGACTCCATATCTTGGTGCAGGATGACTCCATTTCTGGATTACTCTCCCTTCTTATACTTGCTTCTTGGAGTTTTGAAAGTCATAGCATTTTTGAAAGCTCATTGCTCTGAATTGAAGCTCTTCTTTATTCCACCTATTTTAGCCTTTGTGCAAGTGCAATTGCTATATATATATATATATATATATATATATATATATATATATATATACACACACACACACACACATATATATATATATATATATATATATCTTGTATTTACCTGTCTGTTTAGACTGCTTCTTTTCTTCCATGACAACAACGTGAGCAAAAAAAAAAAAAAGAATGTGAGCACAAGCTTTTTCATTGGAGATACAAAATCAAAGTACTTGGCAAATATTAAGGTCTTGATAAATGTGGAAAAATTAATAAAATCTGATAATTATAACCTATGATAGCCAATAACCTATATATGAACTATATATTTCTATAATATATAACATGAAATATAATATAATATATATTATAATATATAATATGAAAACTTCCTAGATCTTTGGAGCAATATGTAAGGTCACTGAAAACAGTAGGATCCTATGAGCAGAAGACAAGAAACTGACCACCTCTTTAGAGGATGATAAGCTGATTTTTATAACAGATTCTACTGAGAGGCCAAGACAAAATGCCTACAGAATATTCTAGCACAGAAAGTTTTAATTCTCAATTTTCTAAACAAACTGCCAACATTTTGACTAGGTCACATGATAATTTTTCGTTTCCAAGTAAATGGTTTTTAGGTTAATATATCTTTCCAGAATTTCTCTATTTTTTTCCCTCTTTAAACTTACCAGTGAGTGCCCTTTCTAGTAGGTTGCATGCTATTCAGGGACAACTTATGACAATTAAACCAGACACAAGGAAAACATAATGTCCAAGTCTAGACAACATGTATCCTTCACATACTGTCTCTCCTTCCAACTTCACTACATCTGTGCTTTTCCGGGAGAATTCTTGGGTAAATGTTGAAAAAGTACTGACATGTCAATTGTTTGTGATTTTCGAGGTGTTTCTAAAAATACTTTTCAAGATCAGTTCATTGTCACCAAACAAAAAAAAAGGAAATTTGTTCTTAGATATGAAGATACATTCTGCAAAAAAGAATAGTGATCTAACAAATCATTTCAGGGCATAAATATTTGTCTTCTATTGAAAACATGTTTTCCAGTTTTTCCCCGTCCCTAGGATTTTATATGATCATTTATGAAGAAGATTTCTCTCCCAATTGATGGAAAGAATACTGATACAGTATTGCATACATATAAGCCAATTTCTCCTTGATTTCCCCAACTTCCAAAGGTTTTCTTTCTATCATCTCCAGAGATAAAGCATGCCTAAAACCAGGATCTCCCAAATTATCCAATTGTCAATTCTTCCCCTTGTTCAGGTGCACAATATCTCTGCAATTATAGGAGCACAGAAAATGTCCCAGATTTAGGTCACACAATAAAATATGATTTGATGAATAAATTAAGATAGTATGACTCATCTTAGATATTATGAATTACATACAACAAATATTTCTATTATATTACAAATACAAACTTCAATATAACTTCAAAATTCAATTCAAAATTCAAAATAACATCACAAAACAAAATACTGCTCACAATTGAATGAGTATAGAAGACTGAAAAAAAATTTAGATCAACTTTTAAGTGAATCCTGCTGATGCAAGGAATTAAGGACATGGTGGGATGTTGTTATTGAAAACAATTTTTTTGGAATGAAAAATATTATTTGTACCTATCTGAGTAATTCTGCTGTTCAAAGTGACTCCATTTCAGGATGGGAGTGACTTTGGATTGTTCAACTTTCCTCCAGTTTCCCCCTTCCCTCAGTTTCAGATTTCTAGCTACCTGACTTTGCCCATTGATGAGTCAAGCTTACCCTGGCATGACAGGAAATGATATGGACTTCTAAATCAGGCACCTTGGGACAAGAAGAACCAGTGCATAGCTTGCCTATTGGAGAACACCTAGAGTCAGGTACTAGACCATTCCCCAAACAAGTTACCCTTTGTCCAATCTCCACAGAAGTGTATTTAAAAAAGTTCCACCTCTTCTCAATTCTTGACCCTACCTCCACCTTGTAAGGATGACTATATGACTATCTCTCTCTCTCTCTCTCTCTCTCTCTCTCTCTCTCTCTCTCTCTCTCTCTCTCTCTCTCTCTTTTTCCTGGGCTATGCACTATGTCTTGTGCTTGGACTAAGCCAGTTCTAATGTCGATCTGTCTGTCTGTCTGTCTCTTTCTTTTTCCCCCCTCCCCCCCACTCTCAATCAAACTTTTCCTACACTGTCCTCAGAGTCCTTACTGCTATTCTAGAAGAGAAAAGTTTTTAATCTGTATACTTTACAGCCTTCTATAATAAATCCTGAACAGTTTTAAAATCCCAAGGAAGAAGGTAAATTCAATTACTTTTCACTAACCCTCAATTTTTATTTGATGACCCCCCACAAATCTCATCCACAATACTACCATCTCAAATACTGATAATTTCAATGATACATAGGGAAGGGGGATGCCTTCAAAGTAGAGACATGGAAAAGAAATCAAGATCTTATTAGCATAGGATGAAGTCTCTATCATCACTGTTATCCTGTTTGTTTTTGGAGCTTTACCAATGATGCTTTTTTTTGAAAGTTACAAAAGATGAAGTTACATGCCAATATTTTTTAAAAAATCACAAAAAAGCACTCATTTTATCCACTTGTGTCAAGTCCATAGAGCATTGATAATAAAGGAGTAACCAAGATCATCTAATATTTATATCTCAACCTTACTGAAAAGATCAGAAAATTGAGATTATGAGCATGATAATAATAACTTTCAGTCACATAAGAGAAACAACAAAAATTTTCAGTCATTTCCAAATAATGCTGCTTGTTCTTTAACCATTTTGATTGACCTCCCAGATTTCAGGCTCCATCCTAACCTTTAGATTCTGATAAGTGAGCTGTCATCATAATTTTCCTAGAATTAGGCCAGCATGGCACTATATGACTTCTCATCCAATCTGAAGTGATGCTGTCAAATGAATCATCCTCACTTTTTTTCTTCTTCCATTTATGTGTTGCTTTTCTTCATAAGAAGATAAGGTCTATAAGAGTAGAGAATGACTTGTTTTTTTGTATTTGTGTTTAGGACAATTCAATTCTAGGACAGAACAATTTGTTAATAAATATCTTTTTTCATCAATTACTTCAAAATTAGAAAGGACTCAAAGTCAGAGTCAAATCAATATTGACATTTTTATTAAATTTAAAAATACCAATGGACTCAAGTATACAAGCTCAAATCTTTGCTGTGAAATGAATTATTTATAATGTAATTGTAATGGGGATACACAAGGGTATTAGACATCATTTTGCTATATAAAAGTTAACATATGAGAGTTTCTTAGAAATACAGGGCACATCATCCTAGCAAGACATCCCAAAGAAAATATCACCTGAGACAAGATATGCTGGAGAATGGGAAACCTCACCTATATATTTATCCACTGATTCTCTAGAAATTGGCATACTCTATACTTTAAAAGATGTACACAAGGTAGATTTTTTCTATCAAAAATCATTCCAGAGAATTGTTTCTGATTCTATATTCCATTAGACATAAAAATATTCCTTTCATCTGGGGGGAAGCAGGGAACAGGACAATTTCTCCTTTTCTATACTATATGGACTGAACTAAGAACTTTTTGTTTTGTTTTGTTTTGTTTTCTGAAACACCAATACCTTTGATCATCTAAACATGGCCAACTCATTCAGGAAGTAAACCAAGCTCTTAGCATCTCTCCTGGATGCTAGGTGGTATAATGGATAGAAGACTAGCCCTGGAGCCAGAAGGTTCTGAGTTAAAATTTGGTCTCAGATAATTGTTACTAACTATGTGACCTTGGCCACACCACTTAACCCTGATTGCCTCGCATTCAGGGACATTTCCAATCATCCTGATTAATAAATGGCCACTGGTCACAGATGATTCCAGAGAAGAAAGTGAGCCTGGTGACATAGAATAACACCCCTCACTGAAATCCAATCCATGTGTATGTCATTGTATCACCTCCCTGTTGGCACAGTCTTCAAGAATGAAGGGCAAACATCAATCACATTAAGATATGACATGTCAGTACAATTACAATGCTTGCATGAAGGGCAGAAGTAAAGAAAAGTTTAAATTACCATTTCCTTTCCAGATTTTACTTCATATATATTAAGCTATGAAAATAGAATTTTATCTATAATGAATTCAAATTCATGTCATATTTACATCATGTAAGTCAGGCCCTGTAAAAATAATTTTATCTATGATGAATTCAAATTCATGTCATAATTAATTTTTAAAATTGCTAAATACTCTAGAATACTTCTAAAGAAATATTCTTTAATCATACCAAATACATGAACCCCTTGAAGATTAGGATTGTGTCATTGTTTGATTATCAAAAGAACTATAAGATATTGATCTCGAAAGAAATACAATAAAGGACCATTCAAAAGGGGATGGGAATGCACATGATGGGTGTGAGCAGACTGAAATACTTTGCGAGAAAGTATTTGCCCAGGAAGATATTGTCAAGGATTCAAATACTTACCTGAAAAAAAATTGGACTAGTCACATTGTAAAGCAAGGGGGTTAACAGATAGCACTATTCCTTTGACAACCATGCAAAAGTAAGAGAATGAAAGGAAGATTTTCTCATATTGAGTGCTTCCCCCAAAGTGAATTTATGGGAGGACATGAATAAGTCATACAGAATAAGCATCTCTATATGGGTTATGATATTACTAATTAAAAAGAATACTCACATGGATAAGATCACAGATATTGAATTATTAAAAAAATGCAGTCCCGATTTCTAGAATAGGGATTTAAAGAAGTCTGAAAAAAATAAACCTTTTATAAGCATTGTGTTTATATGTAATAACAGTCTTAAAATGTTAATAACCTTCCTTAGATTCTGCTGTCTACTATGAAAACGTTTGGAATTTCACTATAGTTTAGAGGCAGTAAAACAATGCAATATACTGTATGTTCTTAAGCATAAAATCCTCTAAACTTTCTTTAACAAAATCTTTTCTTTAGATTGATATTTTCATGAAGAACTTGAATGAAAGACAATGTAAAAGCTATTCACAAGTCAGGTAGATACAGTCATAAATAGTTACTTTAAATTGTGCAATGTCTAAAAATTCATATAATGAACTACTTTGATCAACTTCATACTGTTTTAAAATAGTCTGTAGATTTCTTCTTTTTTTTTACTGTGTATTGGTCTTCTAGTCGATGCCCAAATTGAGCATGGGTAAATTCACCTAGAAAACAAATAATTTTGAGCACCTAGGTAGTGCAGTGGATAAAGAACTGGCCCTGGAATCAGAAGGAGGACCTGACTTCCAATCCAGCTCAGACATTTAATAATTACCTATCTGTGTGACCCTGGGCAAATCATTTAACCCCATTTCCTTGCCAAAAAGAAAAATGAAAACAGATACTTTAATCATTTCATTTACCCAATTTTCTGAAGTCATTTTAAAAGAGACATCAATGGAACTGGTGTTTTCTGCAGTCTGCATTATAGTATTAACTTCTACTGTGCTATACATCTAAACTAGGCATTTCCTATAACACTAAACCACAAAATATCATTGAAATAGTTATTATAAATGTTTGTAGTCCCAGAGTTCAGATGTAGAAACTAAGGTTCAAAGAGATAAAATAATTTATCATTATTATACAATTAATGAGTATAAGAAGTGGTATCAAAATCTATTTCTGTTTCTCTCTAGGCACCATAATGAAGACAGATGATTGAATATCTCTGTATCTTTAAGGTTATTAAAAATGCACACATATATACACACTACATATATATATATATGTACACATAAATTTGTGACTATTTAGATTTGATTATTAAAATAATTCTATAAAGTTACGGCTAATCTCATTTTATAGATGAGGAAACAGATTCAGAAAGATAAAATGATTTCTTCAGGGTCAGACAGCTAGTAACTGTTAGAGACAATTTGAATTCAAGTCTTCCTAACAAGTGTAAATAAATTAAAAAATAAATCTCATAAAAACACAGTGAATCTCTGATTACTTTAACTAAAAAGTATAGCTGAGTGGTATCAACAAATTATTTATATATGTATTACGAATCATCATTAAGTTTAACTTCTGAAATACAGGACAATGAACAAATATTCTAAAACTGAAATACAAAGAAAAAATATTAAACACCAGATGCAGCTGTTTTCAAAAAAAAAGTTTCAAATGGAAAGATAAGATTTTTTTAACCATCAAGTTTGAAGAGGCATTAATAAAAATATAAATCCCAAGTCATCTCTTTATCTTTTAGCTTGCAGACTATACCTCTTTGTCTAAAAACCGAATCATTTTTCCATTAAGTGCAAAACTAGAGTTTTTATAGGTTGCAACTCCAAACATAGAGAGAAGAATGCCTTGGTAATTTGGGCAGTCAGAAATAAAGCAAAAATAGTTTTAACTGACCTAGGCTGTAAGCCAATAGTATCAATTAATTAATTAATTAATTAACACATAAACAGTAAAGCAAGATAACAAAAGGATGAATTAATATTTTTACCTTTTGTAACTTTAACTATCTTTCCAAAAACTACAGTTTTAAAAATTTAGTTTAAGACTTGAAATAGGTAATTTGTGTATGTGCATACATATACATGTGCATTTTGTAATTTATCTTTAGGAATTCATAGTTCTGGGGACTTCTGGATTCATCATAGTGCCAGTTGCTTAAATCTGATACTTTCTGGGAATCTTTAGTCCAGATATTGTTTTGTACAACATAAAATGTTTCAAAATTTCTTTTAAAATTTAATTTAGCTTTTAAAACTATTTTTCAGTTCTCCTGTTTGACATATCTTATTAGAACTTTGGAGATTGATCTTGCTAGATTGCTCTAGCAGAATTGTTTCTCTTTCTCTCTTCCTAAGGAACATATTTTTGACTCCATAGACATTATTAAATTATAATTACTTTTCAGGGAAAGAGCATTATGTAATGCTCAGTAATGTGCATTATCATGCAATGATCATTTACAATATGAAATACTGGGGAAAACAGAATAGCACCTTATTCAAGATTTCAAATTAAGTACCTAACAATAATGATGGAAAATAGTGTTTTTTGAAATGTTAGTGAATTTTTCCAAATATTATTTTGATACATGTGTATATGTATTTGTATCTATCTATCTATCTATCTATGTCTGTATATAAATGTATGTACATGAGTATATATTTTACATCTCTCAGATTGCCTAACTTTTATTATTATTTCCCCTATCTATTTCCTTATACTTTTGAAATAGCACTATGAGAATTCATTCTGTCATTTGATATCACATTTGGGTTACTGTTCTAAGTTATATTGAACCTAATCATGGGGTCACTGGAAACAAGCAGCTTTGCTGTGTCTAATCTACCAACTGCACATTTTCTCTGAGATTGGAGAGGACCAGTCCTATTAGGATTTCTGACACAGAAGGTCAATAATTCTTTATTTCATCCATATTTTTTTTCATTGTTCAACCCTTCTCAGTTTCTTTTTTTTTAAATGGGAAGTCTGAAATCACCTATCACTAGAAGCTGATAGATATTCTCTTGTCTTCCTAATGCTTTCATCATGACAGCTATTATTCTTTTCTCACTAATTTTCACTCTTCCAGTAAATGACTTGTCCTTTTAACTTACTATCTCTACTACCAGGCTACATTAATATATTTAACTCTAAGTCATCACATACAGAGAATTTTCCATACAATTCTATTTTTGAACTTAAATAGAATGCTCAAAATATTGTTTCAGAAATTCAGCCAAGAAGTATAACCTTTTTTAAAAAATCATATTTTTTAAAGCATAAAGCTAAAATAGGAATTTACATATACATGCTCATCAGCATGCATGAATTATCTAAAGCACTTTAAGAAAGCTCTGAAAATGCTATATAGCCCATATGCACATAGAGGAATATATGAAAAAGACTCACACAGAATAAACAAGAATTGATAGACTATAATCTGCATTATGGGAAAGACCATACAACTGAGGAGATGAGGGGATAATATCGGGTATCCAGATTCCCTCAAAGTGTCATGATAGAGAACAAATGAGAGAGACAATAAGAACATTTTGAAAAATAACAGCAATACTCATTACAGACAGATAGTCTTCTAGGGTTTACAAAAGCACTTATACCTATTATTTCATTTGATCCTCACACAACACTGTTACAAAAGGTATTATCATTACTCCTACTTTATAGATTGGAAAATTGAGAATGAGAGGTTAAATAACTTGGCCATAGTAACAAAAATATCAAGTGCCTGAGGCAGCATCATTATAAGTTTACAAGTATAACACTCTGTGATTTTAAGGGTATTGGTATTTTCTTCTATAATGCATATATAAGCTTTCTATAATTTAATTTATGGTCTTCAAAGCTATTGTGGCTAAAAATTTATCATTCTTTGATCAGCCTAGTAATAAAATCTCTGTAGGATCCATTTTAGTTATTGGTGGCAGGCATATAACCAGGCCCATGGTTGTTGAGTATAGATGTCAGGATAAGATTTAGAGTTGTAAAAACATCTCAAATGACACTGAAAAGCAGCATGTAAATTGGTGATAGCATCTTGACTTAGCATCTGGAGAGCCTCTTCACATCTAGCACTTTGTTGCATGGCCTGGAGGGAATCACTTCACCCATCTTCAGATAAGTGTAATTAACTCACAGTATAAGAGAATCAAAGTTTTAGTGCTGAAGGGGCTCTTTGAGGTCATTGGGGCCTGGATTTTACAAGTGAGGAAACTAAGGTACAGAGAGGTAAGTGACTTTCAGTCTGTGGAGCTAATGAGTTTTTGAGGTAGGACCTGAACCTAGGTCTTTATGACTCTGGTGATCTATAGCATAATGCCTCTCATCTGTAAAATAATTACTGTAGTACCCAGACTGCATTTCGGTAAACTTTATAATATTGTTGTGAAACTTAAATAAATATTATTTATTTATTGATATTGTTGTTATTGTTAACCAGCCCTCTCATATAATAGATTAGGATTGTTTGTTGTTTGTCCTTCATTCTCAAAGAAGACTCAGGACGGAATCTGTCACAAAGGTAGCAACTAGCAGTACCAATACTCAAACACAGTTGATTCTAAACTAGGTATTTTTTATGCATATGTCACTGGGATTTTGTTTTGTATAGCTAAGGTGAGATGAGACCACCGCATAACAAAAATTATACAAATAATAGGGGGAGGGGAGGGGACAACTCTAAGTACTACTCAGAGCAGATAAGCAATGACAAATCATCACAATGGCCTAATATGACACTTTCAGATTTATATTTTTCACATTATTGTAATTTCTTTTCAAGGTATTTAAACTTGCAGGTTACTCACTTCCTCACTACCCTGATCTTTGTAAGTCATTTCCTAAATGTCTTAACAATTATATATGGTACCAGAAAAGTTAATTTAGTAATAGACTTCAGGAGATTCCAACTTATCCCATTCAGATAACAAGAGTTTTCAATTTCTTCAACAATTAAGTTGGAGGATTCTATCTGACCATTTTTTCTTTCCTTCATTATTCTCTAATTCAGGTCATAGAATCATTGGAGTTAAAAATGGAAGAGACCCTGGGGAATCAGATAATTTGTTCCTGTTTGACAAAAGAAGAAAGTGATGTCATAGAAATGAGGCAACTTTTTGGATTCTTATTTAAGTGATGCTAATTAATCCCTCAAAGCACCATTTAAATATCAGCACTCTAAGCACAAGTGGTTTCAAAAAGGTTCTCATTGTGTAAAATACCAAATAACAATTAATTTTATACAGTATGATAAAAAAGAAGTGAATTGTGTTCTATGAGGAAAACATAAGACACAATCTTACAAAATCCAAATTAATAGGGGGAAAAACAATTTCTCCACCAATGTTTCCATCCTCAGTTTATAATTTGTAGTCTGTGAGTCATAATTCTGAATCAAAATCAGGGAATCATGATGCTGCCCTGATATTGCTGACACAGATAATTGTAGCCTACCATACAAATTCCTTGTATGAATGATTGGTATTCACATTACAATCATATGTAATTAGGGAGTAAAATTGAGATCTCACATCTGAATAAGTAGTCTCTTGGAATAACATTGATTTTTGTGGGGACAGAAAAAAATGTTCCTCATGATTTATTTTTTCCTCATGTACCATATAAATTATAGCAAAAATGAAAAATTCCATAATTCTACTAAAGGTTTCCTGTAACTTTGGTATGTAAGAGCTAGTTAAAGGAAATAAAATTGCAATACAGTGTCACACAATTCTCCTACGCCCTATCCCTAATTGATAATAGAACTACCATCATTAACAAGGTTTAAAAATCAATCATTTAAAACAATGAGAAGCTGGAACAGTTAATTTTTATGGGACCAGTTCTTGACACTTGATATTACAATGAAGGAAATGAGAGAGAGAGAGAGAGAGAGAGAGAGAGAGAGAGAGAGAGAGAGAGAGAGAGAGAGAGAGAGAGAGACTGGAGCAAAATTTCCCCTAAGTCAGGTTAGCTGATGCCCAGTCTATGAATGGCATAAATTAACCCAGGACTAGAATTACAATTTCTGTTGCTGTAATTCTACTCTGAGAACTGTCTGAAGAGAAAAAGGGATACTTTCTGTTATAACTCCTGATAGCAACAGAAAAAAATAGGATGAGAACATCTTCACTCAATTGGAGCTCTGGAAGCAAAAGTGTTTCCTAATCCTTGTAATTGTGAGTGCTCTCTCCCTGTTAAAATCAATTTTACAATGTTGACTATGTTTTATGTTTGCTTCCTTTGCATATGTTGTGTCTTTCTGAATAGAAAATAAATCCCTTATTTTATTTTTAACTTCACATCTTTAGTACTTTACACAGGGTTTTGTACATAAGCATAATGACAGAAACTAGATCTGTGAATTCACTGATATTGTCAAATCCTAGATGTCAACATTCCCTCTATCAATGCAAGTTGACCATGTATCTATATCTGATAGGCTTAAAGAACTGCCAAAAGCACTAAGATGTTAAGTGACAGCAAATTGTTCATACTCAGACTTCTCCAATATGAAGAAATATTTCTTTCTTTATGCTCTGAGTTTATGTCAATATGAAATATATGACCCAACATATTTTAAATACCTTATGCAAGTCAAAAATAATCAAGAGTACACACAAACACACATATATATGGGATATCATTGCTGTGAATATTCTCACCATCAATATAGATAGTAACTTTCATATAGTATATGTAAGTTATATACATTTCCTCATCAATTTGCCTTAGGGTAACCACACATCATGCTGAAAACCTTACTCACTCATTTCTGGATGCTTTGAGAATACCAGTCAAGTACATGTATCATCCATTGACGATCTCATGTCCTCACCACACAACTTTTCTGAGTTATCTATTAGAACACAAGACATGGAAAGTTCTATTTTGCAAGAAAAATTTAACGTCAAAATAGTCTTTTCCCCCCTTAGCTAGACTAGCTAAGCATGGAGAGACTCATTGTCAACATTGGCTTTAGCCTGAACACACACATGGTAGTCAATACACATAGCACACACACAAACTCACACTTACATTCACATACAAACAAAAGGTTTATCTGTGAATATACGTGTGTGACTAAATAGGTAAATAATTTGATCAAGAGATTTCAAATGGAAGTTTAAATCATTTAAAAAAATTACTTAACAGTAGAAATCCCCATCATATATAAGGCCAAGATGAATGCCTTCAAAACTGAGGAATTTCAAAAACAATTATTATTAATTGGAATAAATGTATAGATTAAAAATAAGGCGCAGCACTCCAATTATCATTCTGTTATATAAGCCTATGTTCATTATTGGTCCACTGACAATTTTGCAATAAAATTACCAACTAGCATATTTTCTAAAACTGATGAAATGAAGAATACAATGGCATCTATAATACCAGTTGAGGGCTCCATTTCCAGTTGTCATGGTGAATGATTTTGATGCTGGAATCACAGGAATCATTATCATAGGTAAAAAAAGATGAAATACAACTTTCTTTTCAGGAACAAATTGAACCCATTTATGAGACAAGATATAAATATTTAAGAGTATTGAGGCCTCAGATACCTATCATGATAAGAGACTATAAAAATATTTCTCCAACTGTAAAGAAAGTTCTTTATTTTCTTCCATTGCAACTTTATTTTACCAGTGGTATAACACTTGTTTCATTGTTGTTGCTGCTGGTATATAATCAGGAAGTGTTTATGACAGTTAACATCCAAAAATTATTGGCATGTTAGAATATTAGCCAAATATAATAATAGAAAAGCAATAGGAATTAATATGGTCTTACATTGAGTTAAAAGTAAATGAAATTCGCAAATATGGGGTAGGTATAGCTAGAGATGATTTTTTTTTAAATCTTGTATTTTTTTAAGAAAAATTCAATATGCTTTAAAAAAGGTGAGATAATTAGAAAAAACGATATGATCTAAGGCTTTATTAAAGAAAATGAGATGATAGTCTATTCTACTCTGCCATCATTAAACCACCTATAAGAATTATGTTCTGTCTCTGGGAACTACAATTTAGCAAGGAAATACTGAAGCTAAAACAGAAGGAAAACAGGTGAAAATCCTTGTGTCCCTGTTATATGAGCAGTTTAGTAGAACTAGGGATGTCTGAAGAATAAGAGGGTTTGGTACTAGTGCGTTTGACTGGAGGGACGATGGGATAAAATAACTCACTTCAGCTATTTGAAGGACTATCCTGGTTGAGGGAATATACTTATTCTGTGTGGCATAAGTAAACAACACAATAGTAGATGCGAATTTCAAAAGCCCTTGCTGAAAGTGATTCCTAACAATGAAAACTACCACATGGAATAAACTGAATTTATAGGTTGTCATTTCTTCTCACTCATGATCTTTGAGCAGACACTTGATTTCTTCCCACAGATAATATAGAAAAAAAGATTCTGGTTCAGACAGGATCATTGGAGTTCCTTCTAATTCTGAGATTTAGTGATTCACTGAGGTTGCTTTTGAATGTGATAAACAAGAAGTCACACATGTAAACAGACTTGCTTACCCAGTGATCTAGAGCAGGGATTTTAATTTTTGTGTGTATATGTCAAAGTTTCTTTTTACAATCTGATAAGTCCTAGGGACCCTTCCTCCTAATAATGGTTTTGAACTCATAAAATAGCATATCTTTGCACAGGGCAGCAATTATATTGTAATATATTTATTTTCATATGCATATTTATATTCCTGTGTGCATACATGTGGGTGAGCATAGCTACATACATACATATATACACATACATATGCACATACATAAATTTTTATATAATATATGAATTTCTAATTCTTAGGCTATACACATAGTAAGTTTTTAATAGTTATTGAATGAAGGAACAAATAAATGAGCATTCTTGTCTAAATTCAAGCTGTGACAGTTTTCTTTTAAATCAGTTTCTTCTACATGGGTCTAAACTTAGCCCAAAAGCAATGAAATAAGTAGTGAAACATTAAGTGTTCAATCATTAAATAATCATTTAGTATTCATTGTAACAGCATTAATTGTAACACATTTATTTGGCACCCATGTGTTTGTCACATGTACTAGAGTTCAATTATATCAAGCATTAGTTAATGATTTCACTGTGCTTTTTGAGTTTACATGGTTATACAACATTTTCCTCTTTATATGATTCAGTGTTTGAGAAAAGACTACTAGCAACAGTCAGAATATTTAAAAAAAAATTCTTTCTCAACCTTTTCCATGTTATGCTACCAGGCAGCTATAGAACATTAACTAACTGTGGTTCCTCAAGGCTTTGTCCACATCAGAAAAAATTATATAAGTAGATTTGAGAACTTTCTATGTGTCCAAATATGTAGGGGACTATCTGTGAGGGAATTATCCACCACTAGAAGTTATTTCTGATTAATATTGTAATAGAAGTAAATAAGTATATGTGCTGGGAATTGTGTTTATATTTTGTATACCATATCTCATTTGATTCTCATAACATCTCTGGGAGGTAAGTGCTTTTGTTATTCCATTAGGCCTATTTTGAGCATATGCCTATAGTTGAGCAAATTGAGGCAGGTAGTAATTTAGCAATATGTCCAGGGTTGCATAGCTAGTGTCTATGGTCAAATTGGAGCCCAGTCTTTCTGATTCCAAGCTATGTCCTCTACTCATTATGTCACCATTAACTTCAGATGATTCACACATCAATTCACTCCTTTTCTGATCTTCCCTACTTCTGTCATGTTTACCAATATCCTTTCAGTCAGACTGGTTCACGAGCCTTCAGTTTCTTTCATCCTACTTTTTCCAATCAGGTGCTAGAAGAGTTAACTCTATCTACAACATAGTGATGCTCTACTGAATTCCTACACTGAAATTTGTTCAACAATTTGATAGAAAATTTTCCCCAATCAATGAGGGAGGAAATTTTGTTCATTTTGTTTCTAGATCTATGTGGTCAATTAAAAACCCTAGATCTATGTGATTAAAAACCAATTGTTACTAAAATGATTATTTACATTATATATATATATATATATATATATATATATGGAATTAATTTTTATCTTTGACCAAGTCTCTTATTTTCAGATGTTCAGTAAAGTGGATTAATTGTAACTTTGGGCTTTTTTTTTGTCTTCTCTATTCACCTAACTTGGGTACTTCAAATCTTAATAAATGCTTGCTTGAAGATATGTTGATCTGTGTGCAAGTATTGTAGATAATTAGTTTGCAGACTGGTAGTTTCTTCATATTTTTCATACATTTACCTAAAGGTAAAGTGTCAAGGACTAGCTTTGGAGGAGGTCCCATTTAAATGTTTTTGCTTATGTTGAGAAATTAAGTAATTGAGAAAAATAAACTAAAAATTAAATATATTTTTAACAAAACAAGAAGGCACTCCCACTACTTGATCAACTTGAGTAGTCCAAGGTAAAGTTCTAGTCTGTTATTTTACAAAAATTTAAGTTGGACTTCACTATATGATATAATATCTTTAGTTGTGGACAATGGATTATTATCACTGCTGGATTTATAATGTCACTATTTAGATACAGTGGTCACTGGCAGAAACTGTTAATTACTCAAAATGCTTTCCCTTTTTTGTGTAATTCTTTCCCATTTTTTTGCAACTCAAAAGAAATGTGTTGCAGCTCTTATCCCATTTCTTCTATTATTATTTGAGAGTTAACAAGGGAATTTTGGGGCTATTCTGGGTAACTGGGTTATACAGTGGTTAGAGTGCCAGGCCTAGAGTCAAGAAGATCCAAGTGCAAATTCAGCCTCATATATTTAGCTGTTTGTCCCTGGGGCAAATCACTTAACCCTACTTTCCTCAGTTGCCTCATCTGTAAAATGAACTGGAGAAAGAAATGTCAAACCACTTTTGTATTTTTGCCTAAAAAAATCCCAAATGGAGCTACAAAGAGTCAGAAACAACTGAAATAACTGAACAACAATAATTAAACTATCTATCCACTCTAGTTTACTGATCCTATATTACATACACATCTTTTTTTGATCATATATGATGATTTTTTTTATCTTACTTCAGGAATGAAGTGCTGCTATTAGTTTGCAGATACTTTATATCCTCACCAGTCTCCTTATTAGGAAGCTAAGCATTGTAGTGGATAGACTATTGGAAGGAGCTAAAATCAAATCCCATCTCTGATACCTCCTAACTGTGAGACCCTGAGTAAAATTTTCTTTGTCTCAGTTTTCTGATAGTAGGTATAATAATGCCATAGCAGGGATAACAATACCTACTTTACAGTGTCTTTGTAAGTATAGGATGAGATATTTGTAAAATACTAAGTTCTTAGTAAACAATTATTTCCTATATTCTTGCATTAAGTTTTTGGATTCCCTTAAGTTTAATCAGTTTAATAAGTCAGCCATCCAAGGATTTGTTAAAACTGTTAATGTCAATAATAATAATAATAATAATAATAATAATAATAATAATAATAGCAATAATACTCTGCACTTTTAAAGTTCTGGTGGATATAGAGGAAGTTTATTTTTAATGTGGTCCTTTAATATGTTAACATGTTTAATATGTTAATACAGTAGATAAGGAAAGAATCCTTGGGTTGTAGGAGAATTGAATTCAAGGTCAGTATATTCAAATTTCATTCCTATCTCTGCCACTTATTTACTATCTAAGTAGCTTTGAACAATTCATTTAGTCTCCCTCTATCTCAGTTTCCTTATCTGTATAATGATACACTCAAACTAGATGAACTTGAAGACCCCTTGAGTACTTTTGAAGACATAATCTTATTGGCACATTGCTGATCATAGTCTCTTGCCTTCATTTCTTGAAAAATTAAATTATTTAATGATGTAGAGATGAGAATTTATTGATGTGTCATCTTTTGTATTCCCCTCCACAAATAAAGGTCAGGTCATTCAGAAGATTATAATTTAGAAAAGAAAGAATGCAAGAATACTTAATAAGCTACTCTGGACAGAAGAGATGGTTCAGGTTGCCAACCCAATTTTCCTTGTCATCAGGGAGAAAAGCATATTTATGCATGAGATATAATTATTCATTCTATAAAGTCATAAGATAGAACTCTGAAAAGAACTGCTTCATCTATTCATAAATCCAATCACATAAAGTTAAAGGTAGCTGTATTGTGTCTTATTTGGAACCAATGACTAACTATGTCAAAGGGTCAACATCATATCTGGCCGAAGAACAAACTCTCTGTAGAGAGCTTCCATTTTGAGGAAGGCACAAGTTGGTCAACCTTAATTCCATTTTCAATTCTGTTTCTTTCATGATATTAACTCCATACCAATGCAAAGGTTCATTCATTCCTCTCATTCAAAAATTCCTCCCCTTTTCATCTAGTTTTCAGATGTTTGTTTCTAATATTAGAATGTAAACTCCTTGAGGGAAAAGACTGTCTTTACTTTATTTATAACCATAACATTTAGTGTGTCTACATAGTAGAAAATAGTAAGTATTTAATAAGTGCTTATTGTTTTTCCTTGAATTATAGAATCAAAGAATTTTAAAATTAAATAAAAAGACTCAAGGTCATGTGCTATAAAACATATCCTAACAAGACTTTTACTTAATAAAACTTAAATTTTTATAGAATTTATTTTTATATAAAAACACTATCCAGTCTATACTCCAAACCTTCTAAAGAAGAGAAACCTTTTAACTCCAAAGGTATCCCATTCTCCTTTGTAAGGAGGTCAGAAGAAGTGATATTGAAATACCCTGAAGTTCTCTCTTTGATTGTACAGCATGGGAGACACTGGCACAGGACCATCCAGCATGACATGCCCTCCTCAGTAAGGGGGCTGTGCTCTATGAGAGAGGCAGAAATGAAGCAGCTCAAAGGAAACTTGACATCCTTAAATTTGGAGTACCAACCCCAGGTATTCTTGGTCTGATCAGCCACCTTGGACATAATGTAATTTTCCTTAAATTGAGCCACAATTTGATGCTCTGAAATGTCTAACCATTTTTCATTTAAAGTATTTCAATTCTTTGTTCTAAACTTTGTTATTTCCTTTAATCAGTCTCCAACAGGCAAAGTAAAAAGACTTCTCAACATCTTATACATTCTCTTCAGAACACATTGCAAATTCTCTTTCTAAAATATGATGTCTGTTATGGAATCCAATTCTCTTAAAGTGGTTTCCTGTCACTATTTACTATTGCCTCATGTCCTAAACACTATGCACTCTATGTGTAGAGAGGTGAGGAAAACTGGAGGACAGAATGGGGGAAGAAATCACAGAAGACAGTATAGATTAAGATTTAGAAGAATGTGGGGAGAAGATAAGGAAGGGATTTGAAAAGGATATGTGGATTAAGATTAGGGGGAGTGAAGGGAGAAGATAAGAAAGTACTCCTAGCTGTTTTGGCAAAATTAGAAATAGCATGGTAAAGAGTGGTAAAGAGAGAAGATAAGGTAAGAGGGATACCATTAAAAAGATAGTCTGAGAAAGAAAATGATGAGTAAAAATAAAATGGATGGAAATAGTAATAAAACCTTCGAGGTGAATGGGATGTTTATTAGCAACTCTGTTTTATAGTGACAAAGAACTGAAAATTATAGTAATCCCCATCAAATGAGGAATGGGTAAACAAGTTTTGCTGTTAGTTATTTTTTTTTCCGTCATTGTCAAAGAAGGTCAAAATGTCATCACTAGATTTGAAACAAATTACATTATATCCAAGGTAGCTGATCAGACCAAGAATACCTGGGTGGGTACTCCAAACTTAAGGATGTTAAATTTCCTTTGAGCTGCTTCATTTCTGCCTCTCTCATAGAGCACAGCCCCCTTACTGCTGAGGGCATGTCATGCTGGATGGTCCTGTGCCAGTGTCTCCCATGCTGTACAGTCAAAGAGAGAACTTCAGGGCGTTTCAATATCACTTCTTCTGACCTCCTTACAAGTATTTGCTCTATGTGAGTTCTCCATACAATAATCTTATGGGCAAGCATACTTCTGCTATTCTAACAACATGTCCAGCTCATCATAGTGTTCCTCTCTATAGTAACAATTGAATTCTTGGCAATTATCTAGAGAAAGGACCTCAGTGTCTAGTATCTTCACCTGCCAGGTGATCTTCAGAGTCTTCCTAAGACAATTTAAATGGAAGCAATTCAGTTTCCCGAGCTAACACTGGTAGACTGTTCAGATTTCACAGGCATATAGAAATGTGGTCAGCACAACAGCTCTGTGGACCTTCGATCTCGTAGCTAGTCAAATACCTTTTCTCTCCTATACTTTCTTTTGAAGCCTCCCAAATACTGAGCTAGCTCTAGGATTGCAAGTGTCGGTCTCATTGTCAATGTGTACCTCTCTGGAAAGGACACTGCTGAGGTAAATGAATTTGTCCACAGTATTCAAAACTTCTCCATTTTCTGTAGCCAATGATTCCAGATATGGATGGTGTAGTGCTGGTTGATGGAGCACCTGTGTTTTCTTGGTATTAATTATTAGGCCAAAATCAGCACAAGCAGCAGAGAATAGATCCATACTTTGTTGTCTCAGCTTCAGATACTTCATTGAGTGAACAATCATCTGTATACAGAAGATCATGCACCAACACTCCCTCCACTTTGGTCTTGGCTTGTAGTCTTTTCAAGTTGAAGAATTTGCCATCACTCTGGTAGCTGACATTGAGGTCATGTTCATCTTATCGAAGGCATTTGATAACATGGCTGAAAACATTATGCTAAAAACCATGGGGTATGGACAAAGCCTTGTTTAACTCCATTGCTGACCAGGAAATCTCTAAAGCATTGTCCACTATCCAGAACCTGGGCAAGCACATCATCATGAAATTGATGTACAATTCTAATTGACCTCAACAGGCAACCAGATTTTGACATAATTTTGCATAAAACTTCATGACTGACAGCATCAAAGGCCATGATCAGATCTACACACACAGTACAGAGATATTTGTTTTGTTCCTGGGATTCTTCAGGGAGTTGTCAGGATACAAGCAACTATATGCTTGAGGTTTTCTGAAGCCACACTACTCAGGGAGGTGACCATATTCCAGTTGAAAGATCAACCTATTGAGAAGGACTTTGACTTTTATCTTACCACAATGACTAAAAGAAAAATACCCTTGTGATTATCATAAGACATTCTATTCCCATTACCTTTAGAGAGATGGATGATGGAGGCAACCTTGAATTTTGGGGGAATAAACCCTTCATGCCATGAAACCTAGAAAATTTCAGTCAGCTTTTGGATGAACAATGGACCATTCACCTTAACAATCTCAAGTAGAATAGAAAAAGCACCAGTGCTTTGTCACTTGAAAAGAGACTAATGGTATTCAAAATCTCTTTTTCAGTTGGAACTTCAGCTAAAAACTGGTTGACTTCAACTTGAGGTCAACTGTCAGTGACTTCTGCATTGATTGATGATGATCTGATAAGAACTCTGTGGAATTGCTCAGGTCATCTCTCAAGGATCATGGCCCTATTGTTGATCAATGTGATGTCATCAGCACTAAGTAGTCTTGAAGTCCCATAGCTCTTGGCCCCTAAATAATCTTCAGGGCATCAAAAAATCATGTTGGTTTGTTACTATCTGCATAAAACTGAATTTTATCTGGCTTCTTACTGAGCCAAGTCCCACATATCTCTAAGCTTGTGTACTTTACTTGTGATAGAATTAAACTTCTTAGCAATGGATGAACTATCCATGTGGAATTCTTGTTTTTCCTTTAACAGTTTAATCATTTTCATCAAACCAGTCTTGATGTTTACAAATGCTCTGAAACAGATGAGCAAATACAGCACTGTATGGCAGATCTCAGAAAGCTTCCCATTCTTTTTCTGCTTCACTGTTGCCAACTTTAGGTTCAGTTTTCCCTCTGAGTTAGCAAAAAAACTGTTCCAGCTCAGAGAGACATTCTAATTACTTGACATTAATTCTTTTAGTAGTCATTTTACCTTGGGGCCTCCACTTCCTTGAATGTAAATATTTAGCTTGGAGAGAATGAGACTGTGATCATTCTAACACTCTAAACCACACATTTGCCTATTTGTCTCTTCCAAAATAATCACATTAGATGCGATGCCAATTATTAGAAGCCAATGTTTGCTACTAGGGCACATCCAGGAAGTTGCACTGTGTTTGTGGTGAGGTCAAAGTCTTTTGGAGTTAGTGATCATTGCTGTTGCTATTTCCATCTCCATTCCTCACCAGGACTCCCTGCAATATCTGCTCATCTGAGCCTATTCTAGCATTAAAGTCACTCACAAGCTTATCTTCTTTTGGCATATTAATAATAAGAGTTTACATAAAATTCATAAAATTGTTCTTTGAGTTCATCATGATGGGAGGATTGGCACTGATTATGGTGGCATGGTAATTTCCTGGAAGTAGCAATCTCATTGTCATGAGTCTATCTATCATTCATTCCTTTTGCTCATCATTCAAGCATGTTGACTAGATTAGTTTTGATTGCAAAAACCTACTCCAGTTTCAAAGTGCTTCCCTTCCCTTTGACCATAACAGAAAAATGTAGTTCTAGTTCCAACTTCAGCAAGCTGACCTTAAAATGCCAGCCTTGTTTCACTCAGGGCTGCTATTTGGATGTGGTACCCACTGAGTTCTCTTACAACAAGTTGTTCATCTTTCAGGTCTATTGGATCTTGTGATGTATAAAAGTGTACATACATTCCATGCATTGATGGTGAGTGGAATCTTCTTTGAAAAAGTTTTTGTAAATTTTTTTTGTGTCTTCTCTACATGGTAGGATCCCCATCTGCCATGGTAAGTAGGCCAGGGGTGGGTAAGCAAACAATTTTTAGGACACCTGTTTTAGCACTTTTCTCACATCAGGTGAGCAGTGCTATAGTTAAAAGGGCTGCTTAGTTACCCAGGTGTCTTCCAAACCTCACTGTTGCTTTCAGTGGGGGAAACAACCTTATAGTTTTGGTTGCCTATGTGCAGGGTTGTGATTACAACTCCCAGTATATTTGCATGTGTTGCTTCATCACCTGCTGTCACCACAGGACTTTGGGAATGATAAGTGATATCTTTTGATGTCTTTAAATTGTAATTAAGTGAGGCAGAGTTGCATGAAGACATTGACTTCACTCTCTCCTCCACAGTCATCATGATCCAGTGGCAAGACAGAGTTAAGAAAACTGATGTCAGCTCTCGATGACATGTATGAGCTTGGCATCTTTGATGTCTAACCAAGTTCTAAGTGCTTCACAGTATTTGCTTCAGCTGCCTTCATGACCATTGGAACAAAGTTCTCACCCACCCATTCTACCAATGAAAGATTTCACTTGCTTGGGGTAAACACCCCTATTAACTCATCCATGAGTTTGAGAATTTCTCAGTTACTGTTGACCTGGTTTAGCCCACCTAAAGAACTGACTGACTGGGATGTGTCTGTTGTAAATGCTACAGCTTCTTGGAGCCACAGGTGAGAGTTAGGTGACTCACATGGACATCAAAGGTGGAAAGAAGCCCTGAATGGTATCAGCAGGCTTTACATTAGAGGTACTAATCTTTCTTGAACACAAATTGATTAAAGAAGTTGCATTGTAAACTTGTGATAGAATGCTACTGTCCTTTAAGAAATGATGAGCTCAGAGATCTTAGAATGATATGGAAAGGCTTGTACAAAATGGCAAAGAGTAAAGTTAGCATAACCAAGAAAATATTGTATAGAGTAACAGTAATTTTATTTTAAGAATGACTTTTATTGACTAAGTCATTTTTGACTATTGTTAAGACACAAATTTAAAATAAAGGACATAGAAAGATGGATGCTATATGAATCCAGAGAAAGAACTGATAAATAGAAGTATGGATAAAATAATTTCATATGCACATAAAAACATATTTTCTCCTTGTCTTGATTTTCTTCCCTCCTCTAACCTAGAGATGGCCATCAGACACATTTAGAAACAAGCATCTCTGGGGTACAGCAAGGAAGAAAAATAAGGGGAAAATAAATTGAGAATAACTTTATTATATATTTAAAAAGAATAGCAAGTTGTATATGATAAATTTGCAGTTTCATGTACAATCATCTTTTTATTATACTATTCTATAGACATACTTATTTAAATTCCATAAAGTAAAAATAAATTTATAAAAGTAAACTAAGGAAAAACTAAAATTATAAACATGATGCACATTTTTCTCTAATTTATTTATTTACTCATTCATTTATTTATTCAGTTTAATTATATAAATATTTTATTTGTTTTCCAATTATATACATTAGTAATTTCTACCTAACATTTTTGGTAAGTTTTTGAATTTAACAATTCTTTTTGGTTGCTTATATTTTCTCCTTTAGCTGAGAATTCTAAAATTTGGTTATGTTATATTTTGGAATTTTTATTCTGGATTCTCTTTCAGGAGGTATTCTATGAATTCTTTGAAGGACTATTTTGTCCTCTTGATCTAGGATATTAGGGCAGTTTTCAAAAAAGAATTTCCTGAAAAATATTTTCTATGATCTTTTTTCTGATTGCAGCTTTCAGGTAGACCAATTATTCATAAATTTTATTTCCTGAGTCTGATTTCTAGGTCAGTTATTTTTCCTAAGAGGTATTTTACATTTTGTTTTATTTTTCAGCCTTTTTGGTTTAGTTTGATGGGATCTTGGTTTCTTATGGAGTAATTAGTTTCTTCTTAGCTGTCCTTCTTTCTGATTTTCTTCAGTTAGCTTTTCTGTTTCCTTTTCTAATTGGCTAATTTTACTTTTTGGTGAATTGGTTTCCTTTTCCAGTTGGTTAATTTTATTTCCTTGATGAATTGCAGTCCTTTTTCAATTGGTCAATTTTACTTTTAAAAGAGTGACTTTCTTTTTCCATTCAGCCAATTTTGCTTTTAAAGTCATTGTTTTCTTTAGTCAGTTTTTCAAGCTTCTTATCATACAACTTTCATACTTCTTCATGACTAATTTTTTTCTCCATTTGTTTTCTTCAATTATTCTTTGATTTTTTTTTAAATTGAGTTCTTACGACAACCTCTTACAAGAGGTCTTACAAAACCTCTTATATATGAAACCAATTTGCAAACCCCTTTGAGGCTTCACATGTAGGCATTTTGTTATTGAGATGGTATTTTATCATTCCGATCAGAATTATAGTTATTTATGGTTAGCATTTTTTTTTTTTGAGAGGAGTTGCTTATTTTGATATTTGAGCTCTGCTCCTGGGACACAGGGGGGTACAGTCCCAAGCTTCTTATCTTGCAGTCAGGTGATCTGTTCATTAGGTTGCTTCTTACATATGGCATTGTCTATGGTATTTAGGTGTTACTGGTTTCTTTCCTTTTGGGGAGCTTGTCTGATGTAATACTGAATGTTTCATTAGCACTCTTGGGTTTGAACTTTGCCATCTGAGTTGAACTTGGGACCCTCACTACTGGACCCAGACCTGAGCTACACTGTGGCTAGCAGCCTCCCACTGATTTCCTAGCTCTCCTATTCTTACCCACTTCAAACTGATATTTTCTAAACTTACTCCTTGATATCATGAGTTGAAAACTTGTTTTACTCTGTCACTTTAGGGTCTGTTTAGAGATCCTTTAAAAATTGCTTTTGGAAGAATTCTGGGAGTTTCCTAGCACCTTGACACTGTCTCCTGGGCTTCTGCCAAGAAGTCCAAAAGTCTTTAAATCTTAAGGATTGAGAAGACTCGCTCACTGTATATGTTTTCAAGGAATGAGTTAGTAATAAACACATATTTGATATATATTTAAATATATAATTTAATTGAACTTTAAGGAGTGCAGTCAATACATTACAAGGATTTTTATCACAAGAGTCTGAATACAACAAAATTATAACCTTTTTTCCCATCACAGACTCTATTATCGAAATCTGAGAATGTAACACATTAATTTAATGATTTCTGATATTAAAAAGTGGCAATCTATCAGAAAAGTTTAGGATTATATGACAAGAATTTTGATTTATTTAATTATTTGAATGATTACTATTCTTGAATTTTAATTAGGGATCTTTGTTCACATCCTCCCTCCCCATAATTAGAATAGACTTTTCTATTCAAGCCTCCATCTTTTGAAAAAAAAATAAGAAACCTTGCTTCCTTCAGTATAGATGCCAATCTTTATGAAATGTTTACTACTTTGGAAATAGAATCTCACCCTCTTTAAAATTCTCCTTTTGCTTTAATTGAATTTTTTCCCTTTACACATATATTACTTTTCCTTGTATTATAGCTATTTGTGTACATGCATTTCTCTATATTAGATTATATATGACTTGATAATAGGATTTCTATTAAGTCTATTTGTGTATTCCAAAGCCCAGCACAGTAGCTTGAGTATATTAGGCACTTAATAAATGTTTGCTGAATTAAATGGAAAGGATAGGTTACTATTGTTCCCCATGTACCCTGGAAAGCATGTAATAATAAAACCAGATGAAGCAGGAAAGAAAGATATGAGCATCATGGGAGATTATGCTTCCTTTGGGGGATCAATGGTTCCTTGGAACTTTCAAAAATAAAATATCCAAGAACACATTTTCTTTATCCTTTGTGGGAAATTATGTGATCTAGCAAAACACTGTAAGCAGCTTCACTCCCATGGTGATCTTTGTTCATATAATGACTCAAAATACTAATCTTACAATTTTTTCTAATATCTATTTAATGTATTTTTCAATGGTTATGGAAAGTAGTCATGCTTTTTAACTTCTGCAATAAAATTCTGACCTACAACCTTTTCATGTTATGAAAAGAAAATATTTTGAAAACTTTGAAAATATATATATTATATTAATAAAAATTCATATAAATTACAGACATAGTATAAGATATGATTAAAATTTTATATTTTGATCACACAAATGGTGCTTATTATTGTTGCTTTTGCTACTTAAATTACAAATCCTATATAGATAGATATAGATGATAGAGAGAGATGATAGAGATCAATATTTCCAGTATTATCAGATTTTAACAACTTGTATTAACTATAAGACTAAAAATATGTTGGAAAGTGACTACATAAAATCAATTAATTTTCTTTTTTAAAAAAAATTTGACTTAGTTTTTTTATATATTTTATTTCATTTCATTTTGTTTTGCTTTTTGCAAAGCAATTGATTTAAGTGACTTGCCTAAGTTGGGTTAAGGACCCTCACTACTGGACCTGGACCTGAGCTACACTGTGGCTAAAAGATTCCAACTGATTTCCTAGCTCTCCTACTATTAGCCACTTCAAACCGATATTTTCTGAACTTCCTCCTTGATAACTTGAGTTGAAAACTTGTTTTACTCTGTCACTTTAGGATCTGTTTGTCTGAGATGTATTTGAACTCAGGTCCTACTGATTCCAAGGACAATGTTCTATACACCTAGCTGCCCCCAAATCAATTAATTTTCAAATAAAACTCCAGTGAATTTATCTTTTTTTCTAACTGACTTTTTAGTTGAGTGACCCTTTACCAGTTCACAATAAAGAAGCTTAAAGTGAAATAGACATAAATAACAAATCAATCAATTACAAAAATGAAATTTAATTTAACTTCACTTTTACCTGTCATGAGAGAAGTTTGTGGCGTAAATGGTTTGTTGTTTGTCTTTCATTCTCAAGAAGACTATGACATTAGGGAGATGATGCTATAACTTTCAATTGAATTGGATTTAAGTGAGGGCTTGCGGTGAAACATCACCAGCCTCATTTTCTCCACTGGAATTATATGGATCCAATGGTCATATATGGATAAAGATAACTGAAGAAACTCTTGGATGCAGGGGAGAAACTCTAGCCTTTTAAAACTAAGTTCTTTCACAGGTCACAGTGTGAGGCACAACAAAGCCCATTCAGTATAAATGGTAGATAAAAGAGAAAGATGAAGCAAAGAAGAAAAAGGATGGCCTCTTATCCTTAAACTTGGAGGTCAAGAATCAGGGTTTCAGTGATTTATGTAGGAAAGCAAAAAATGAAGTAAAGAATAGTCTCTTTTTCTTAGTCAAAAACATATCCATCTGGGAGGGGAAATCACAGGATTTCTGGCCAAAACCTAAACAATTGTTATTTACTTTCTCAACCAATCAAGGCCCAATTAATGAGCAAGTGGGCTTAGCCAGGAGTTCTACACCATTCAGGATGAGACTGACATATTCATTTAGAAAGGGGTTCAAAGTGGTGAACAAGGAACAAGTGACAAAGCATATTTCCTTGCTTATTGGGTACAGTCTCATACAAGTTCTAGCAAATGCTCTGATTCTTAGTAAACATGGCGTGCTGAAACATTTTTTCCTAGTCAAAATGCAATGGGTAATGGATTTGAGAAGCTTTGAAGCCCATGAGTATCATGGTACTATTACATTCATATATTTATACATACATATATATATATATATATATATTATAATCATATAACTATATATCTATGCACAAATATATAGATAGTTATGTAAATATACACACATGTTAAAGAAGAAACATCAGTCAAATTTTTAATACTAAGGAAATATTATCTGTGCTTGTAAATTCTCTCAAATTTTCCAAAGTAACTCCATTTGTTAAATGGTCATGATAAGAACAACCTCAGTCCATCCATCTCACTGACCCAGATTGCTCAACAGAAGCCCCTGTCAGATAGAAATTGCATCCAAATTCTCCAGTGTAACTCCATTAAATGTCTAAAATAAAAGCATCTTCAATCCATTCCTCTACCTCTCCTTGACTTCCTGCTTCTAAAGTCTTCCAAAGTGGGTCCTGACCCCAGTCAGGTAGATGGGGTGGGTCACCCTTTAACCCCTTTCTCTTGACTCTTCCCTGCAGGGGAAGTAGGAAGACTATAACAGTTTGGCCCACATTCCTCTCCATGCCAGACTTGATGGGTCATTGCTTATCTTTGCTTCCTTTTCCTTTAGGAACTCTTTCCTTCACTTTTGTTTTTCAGCCTGTTCTTAAGTAACCTACTGTCTCTCCAGATGAAGTTTAACCTGTGAACTGTTTGTACTTTGCAGACCTGTAATGAACTTTACAGTTCTGTAAATAAAAATCTGAGTTTTTATATCACCAGGATCAGTTGTGATTTCTTCATTCAGATTCCTTATCTTTGAGCTCTTTCTCTGGCAACACCACCTAATTTCCCCTCTTCTCACACATATATAATATATATTCAAATATATATATGTACATATATACATATATGTACATATATACATAAATCTGTTTGATGTATGTATTTACATATATTATATATCATACATCATATATCCTATTTTATATGTTTATATATATGTATATATATATACATATATATATATATATATATAGTTAAAATGGAGTGACATGTCTTTGAAACTTTACTTAAGCAGGTAATGCTAAGTCTATAAAATGCACAATTTATAAACGAACAGTTTTGGAAAATTCTGAAATAAATCTTTATTCACCTAGGAAAAAAACAGAGTTTCTCACAAAATAATTAAGCTATATCTTGTTATCATCAAGTAGATGATCATATTGTCTTTTTTTATTTAATGCTTATGATTTGGGCATGAAGGAGTGAATTTTTAGACCCATAAGTTAGAAAATCAATGTGAATTTTCCTTTACAGAAATTGCCTTCTTTTGTTTTGAGTATTTTCAGAATTGTTCTTTTAATTTTTATCAGTTTTTTTTTAAAAAATGGAAAATACTACCTTGCCACAATGGGCCATAAAGCATTTGGAAAAAATAATTTCCACATTTAGAAAATATAAATATTCATTTCATACCAATGTTTCCTATATATTGATATTTTAAATTAAATTGTATCCCCTTTAATATTCATAATAAATAGAGCTAACATGTGGCTAGTATGTGCCTTGTTGGAAATATAGTTTTTTGAAAAAAAAGTGATTTTAGTGAGCCATTTTCTGTGTTGTCATTAAAGTAGATGAGAGCAGATATCATTTTTCAGGTATATTTAAGATAGGATAATTGAGGAAACATCTTGAAGACTTGTAATGAAAGAGAATTCTCTAACTTCTGTGGTTATCCATTACTTTTATGACTGGCTTAATTCGAAGGTTTTTGTTTTCTTTTGTTTTATTTGCCTGATATTAAACGCAAATTTGTCTATTGAAATTTTAACTTATTACTTCAGGTTCTACCTTCTGAGGTTAACTTAAACAGATTTAATGTATCTTCCACAATGCAGACCCTCAAATACTTGGAGACAGCTACCATGTTCCAAACTCCATTAAATTATCTTCATTTGATATAGATTCAATGTCCTTTATAATTTTCATTCCCAGCTTCTGGACCTGTCTACAATTTTCAATGTTTTCCTACTCTGTGGTTCTTCAAAGTAAACATAGCACAATGTAATTGCTCTGACAAGGGCAAAGAAATTAATAATAATGAGGAGGAGAAAAGATCATGATGAAGATGAAAAAAAAACACATTCTAATAAAAATAATAAAATATGATAAAATTGAAGAGCATCTCTTCCCGTGCTGAAAAGAAAGTTCTATGAGACTTTGTAAGGCAGAAATAAAAGAAGGTGATTAAAGAAGGAACCATGGTGGATAAGATGTTTAAGTTTGGTCCTGCATCTCCAGTATAAAGATTTGAAGTTGCAAAGAAGGAATAGGGTAAAAGTCTAAAGGGAAAAAAGTAATTCAAACAGTCTCTATACTAACTCTTATGACAATTTGGAAGAATGAAAAAAGAGGGGGAAAAAGGGGAGAGAGGGTGGAAAAAATAACCCCCAGGTATGAATTTCAGAGGATACTAAATAGGGAAGCATAAAGACAAGCCAGGCCAAGTAGCCTATCAAACCAAACAAAAGAACTTGCCTAGCATGGGTTTCTACTTATAAACAGTGGTTGGATCTCTCATATGTTGTGGCATGGGAAAAGGCAAATCTATATATGAAGAGTCTAGTGTGAGTGAGATTGACCTAAAGAGGATAAATTCTAACGAGCATAGGGTAATGGACATGATAAAGTATATTATTGTAATTTGGCATCAGATTATGCCAGAAACCAGAATGAATGGCATTCAGAATGTTGTCAAGAGCTCCTAAAAATGTTAATCTTCAGGGGCTAATTATACATTTTGTGGAATCTAAGTGCCTTTTATATAGATTCCTTCTTCCTTTTGCTTGTCATCCTGGAGATATTTCTTCCTTTGTTGAGACCTCCACAAGTCTTTTGAGATATATTTTTGTTAGCAATTACACAAAATTTTATGGGGAAAGGAATTGAAATTTGGACTTCTATGAGTTTGAAACAATAGATATTGTTGTTTCCTATTAATATGACTAAAGAATGAATGAACCATACCAGCATTTTAGGGGTTAATGTACAACTATTTAAAATTATTGTAAAGTACTAGAAAAAATGCAGATGTTCAAATTTATTTTTTTAATTCTCTAATCAGGAAGCTGCACATAGACCACAGCTGCTGTTTATCCAGTCAGTCATCACACCTGTGAGCCACATATTTTTTAATCCTATTTGTTTTAGATTGCTGTTTGCTATAAATGTAACTGTCTCTCGTTATGGTGATTTTCAATTAATGCCTTACCCTCATTAATGTTGGCCTTTGGTTCAAGATAGCTTATTTGTAAAGGGTTAAATATGGGAACAAGTTGCAATATAACAGTGAACTTAATAGATATTTTGTTTCCTTGAAGCAAGTGTGTATATAACCTGGCAATATATGTTTCCAGCAACTTCAGACTACTATTTAGTATGAAACAAGTAGAACATGTAGATGATTGCTTTTATCCAATTATGACTTAAAGCTAGAAGTGAGTGAGTTTTGATGACATTTAGCCCTACTTTCTTATTTTGTAGTGTGGAAACTGAATCCCAAAGAAAGGATAAGTGACTTACTAATAGCTTATTATTATCTCCAGAATCAAATATAAAATTATCTACATGGCATTTTCTCCGATATGGTCATTTTTTCTGATTATTTTTTCAATATATTGATCTCTGGATTCTCTTAAGATGAAAATAACATTTCCCCTTCCTTGGGGGGTTTTCCTAACATCTTTTAATTCTGGTGCCTTTTCTCTCTGTTAAGTTTTTTCCCCTTTTATCCTATATGGAGCTTTCTTTGTGAATATTTAGTTGCACATTATTTTTTCACCAATAGATTGTAAGTTTCTTAAGGTCAGGGATATTTTTTGCCATTTTTTAGTGTTTTAGCATAGATTCTGAATATATTAGGCACTCCATAAATGTTTATTGATTGATTAATCTATAGAAATACTATTTCATATACTAATGACCCTAAACTTTATATGAGAAATATAATTATGAATTCAGGATATCTTTGATTTGAAAAGATTTGAAAGGAAAAGACAAGACTTCTCAAAGAAAAATTCCAGAGTAAATATTATCCCTACCATTACACTGACTGAAATATGTCAGCAATATAAGATTTCACTGTAGAGTTTGCTTCTTTTTAAAAAACTGGTAAAAAAAGGACAAACTTAAAAGTTCACCTCCAAAATGTGTCTCCAAAGCATCTGTCAAAATTATACTAGTTCACTTCAAAAATTTAACAATAGAAAAATATCTTGTTTGATAACCTAATGAAAACTAAGATCAACTGAGGTGGAAGGTAAGGAGATACATGTTTTTAAAGGCATCTTCACTATAATAGAAGAGAGTCAGTCCTGGGTCCAAATCAAAGAGCTACTTTCCATAGATATTCTTTTTTGAAGGTGACATTGTGGTAATTACATTTAATCCAAAGATAATACCCAGTCTTTCGAATAAGATTAAAAAAACTGAAAAAATGTTCTAAACTATCTATGCCAGAGGACAACACAGTGGGAGAGATGCCAGACTTGGAGTCAGAAAGACTCATCTTCCTAAGTTCAAATAAGACATCAAAGACTTACTAGCTGTGTGATTCTGAGCAAATTACTTAATCTTATTTGCCTCAGTTTCCTCATCTATGAAATGATCTGGAGAATGAAAGGGTAAATCACCTCCAATCTCTTTACCAGGAAAACCCCAAATGGGGTTGCAAAGATTAGGATATGACTGAAATGACTTAACATAAACAATAATAAATCATAACAGAAATTTAAACTATTTTATTTAGTTAGATGGACAATTCATAGAACAATCCCATATATATATATATATATATATGCATATATATGCAAAAGTAGATATTATGTTTGATCAATGAACTATCATTAAATGGAATAGAAAAAGTGGTACATATGGTCTTTGAGGAATTACAAAACAATTTTAAACTAAGATTTTTCATGAAAGACTCATAATTTTCATTATTCTTTTGTTGGCATGTTTCTGTGAGCCATACAATTTTTGCTGAATTGAGGCTGAATAGCTCTAAAAGGCAATGGAAAGAAGTATAGTAGGTATGAACAGACTGACTGATTAACCTACCAGAAAAATATAGCTAGATATAGACATACAAGTCAATTTCAATCTATCGATCCCTTTGCTTATCTATGTATCTATTTATCTATCTGTCTATCAATCTTTCTTTCTATTGTATCTGTGCTTAAAGGACATTCTATTGTGCTTGTGTAATTCCACCTCTGGAATTACAGAGGTGTTGTGCAAATGATATTGTCAAAGAAACATATTATCCAAAATTTATCTATACTGGCCGGTGGGAAGAACAGAGTAAAAATGTTGGGTAGTCTCTTGCTCGATTGGAATTCTTGTGACAAGCAGAAAATTGAGCAAAAATCCACTAAACGCTAATGAAACACCAGTGCTAAAATTATTGGATAACACAGACCAAAACTATGTGGCATGGGTGGACTTGGATGGGTTACAAACATTGGAGGCAATAGCCATAAGGATGAGTTACAGATTCATTGAAATGCTAAAGTAACTGTTTTAATAAATTGGCTCACTTATTTTACCTCTATTTTCTTCAAAGAACATTAAAGATACTTTTGCCTTGTTTTAGTAATACATAGATTCCTCCTAATTAGCTTTAGGTCCCTTAATTATATTAGAGAAAATACTTGGTAAATAAAACCAGAATTTTCCTAAATATCTAGATTATTAGTATACATAGTATAGAGTGACAATTCACAGATGATAATATATGAGCTAAATGACTTTTTAAAACTCTAAATCATTTTAACAAAAAAGTAATTTTTGTTAATGTGAAAAACAGGTACCATAATTTGATAATTTTCATTATTTTAAGAAAGCTAGAGTAATATCTCAGATCATACTTCTGAACAATATTCGACTTCCTTGTTCTCACTTCTTTATTTGGATATGAAAAGTTAATTTCAAAAAGTTAATTTTTAAAACTTATAAATAAATAGTAATATCTGACAAATAACTTAAAGTTATTATTGTAATCTCCCTTTCTTTTAGATTAACTGTTTGATTTGTTTGTTTGGACTATGAATCAATTTGTCAGATTCTAGAAAAAAATTTGCATTGTCATTTGATATAGACTGTCTACACATAAAAATTATTTAGGTAATTTGAGAGTAAGAGCTAGAGTTGGAACTGAGCTATACATATAAAATTATCATTTTTATAAATTAAATGTGAATTTATTAAATATGCATCTATTTATATATTGATAATAAATCTTAATGAAATACATTAATCTTCTCTGGGTCAACTCACTGGTACAGAAGATAGAGCATTAGGCCTATATTCACAAGGATTTGAACTCAAATATGATTTCAGACTTTATTAGTTGCATAACTGTAAACAAAGTCACTTTACCATTTTGCCTCAGTTTCCTCATCTGTAAAATAAAGTGGAAGGAAATGGTATACTATTCCAGTGTCTTTGCCAAGAAAATCCCAAATTCAGATATGATTGAATGACTCAGCAAAAATAACACCAACATTACAGGACTATTATAAGTGCAACATAAAGCCTAAGTCTGGGAATTAAGAAGACTATTCTTCAGTTCAAATCTGGCTTTAGATACTTACTAACTTTGTGATCCTAAGTAAGTCACTCTTAGTTCATCACCTATAAAATGAACTGGAGAAGGGAATGGCAAACCAAGCAAACCCCAAAATGGGGGAAAAGGAATAAGACTTAATAGAAACAACTACACAACAAATTCAAGTTTGTGTGAAGGGGGTATCAGGTATGTTCAAGAAGACTGGTACTTCTAGTGTGAGGGTTGCCCATCTCTTTTCAGGCTTGCTTTCCACTTGTGATGTCCACCTGAGTCATCTAACTCTTACGTGTGACTTCATGAAATTGTAGCATATACAACAGTCTTACCCTGGTAAACCATTTCGATAGTTGGGCTGAACCAGGATGAGGATAATGAGAGAGTCTCAAATTCAATAATGATTTGTTGTGGGTGTCTAACTTAAGAATGTGAAATCTTCCACTGGTGGAATACGTGGATGATAACACTTTGTTCCAATGACTATGGAACACTTAGAGCTTGGTTAGATATCAAAGATGCCAAGTTCATCCACTTCCTCTAGAGCTATCACCAGCTTTCCTGACTCTCTCTTGCCATGCAGGATCATGATGGCTTTGGAGGAGAGAGTGAAACAGATGATGTCATGCAACTATATCACACTTAAATCCAATATACACTCACATCAAAAGACATCCCCCATACACTGCCATTTCTCAAAGTCCTGTGGCAAAAGGCAAGTGAGGAAGTAGCAGGTATGAATACACTGTGAGCTATAGTCACAATCCTGCACACAGGCATCCCAGACCATAGGGTTCTTTCCTCACTGAAAGCAGCAATGGGATTTGGTAGCCCCCTGGGTTGATGAGCAATTGCATTGCTCATCTACAAAAGCTTCTTCAAAGAAGATTGCTTTTATTATCTGTGTGTGAAATGTGAGCGTACTAATAAACATAAGATCTAATAGACCTAAAAAATGAGCAATTCTTATTGTAAGAGAACTCAGCAAGTATGGTATCCAAATACCAGCCCTGATTTAAACAAGGCTGACAAAAGAAGACCAGCTTAATGAAGTCAGAGCTGGATATGCATTTTTCTGGAGTGTTCAAAGTGAAGGGGAGCACCTTGAAACTGGGATAGGTTTTGCAATAAAAAATAATCTATTCAACATTCTTGAATGCCTACCAAAAGGAGTGAATGACAGCTCATGACAATGAGATTACCTCTTCCAAGGAAATGCTATTCCACCATCATCAGTGCTCCTGTCATGATAAACCATACTGAAGTCAAAGAAAATTTTTATGAAGACCTAAAGACCCTTATCATCAATGTACCAAAAGAGAAAAATTCTGAGTGACTTTAATGTTAGAGTAGGCTAAGATTACCAGATGTCTCAGGGAGCCCTTAGGAGGAATGGAGTAGGAAACAGCAACAGCAATGATCATCTACTACTGAAAACTTGCACAACTCATGACCTTCTCATCCCAAACACTGTTTTCCATTTGCCTAAACTCATTAAAATTTCCTGGATGCATCCTAGGAGCAAATACCTATTAGACTATGTGATCATAAGAAGAGACAGACATGATGTGAGTGGAAAAGGTAATGTATGATGCAAAGTGTTGGATCACAGACTCATCTTCGTCAAACTAAATATTCACATTCAACCAAAGCAGTGACCTCGAGGCAATAAGACTACCAGAAGACTTAATATCAAGGGATTAGAGTGTCTCTCTGAGCTGGATCAATTTGTTGTTGAAGGAAAAACTGAGCCAACACACAGTTGACCACAGTGAAACAGAAAAAGAGTGGACAGATTTCAAAGATCTGTTGTATAGCACTGCATTTTCTCATCTAGGTCTGAACCTTCTCAAACACCAAGACTGGTTTGATGAAAATTATGGAGAAGTGCTAAATGAAAAAGGAGAATGCTACAGAGTTACCAGCAGGCCAATTCATCCATTTCTAAGAAGGCAGGATTTAATTCCATCAAAAGTAATGTCTAAGTAAAGCATAGGGAGATGCAGGACTCTTGACTTAGTAAGAAGACAGATGAAATTCAGTTTTATGCAGACAGTAATAAGCCAAAATGCTTTTATTATGCCCTGAAGGCCGTTTATGGGCCAAAGACAAATGGTGCATCTCAACTGCTCGGTGCTGATAGAATCACATTGATCAACAGTACGGACATGATCCTAGAGAAATGGGCTGCACACTTCCCCAGTGTTCTTAACAGACCATCATCAACCATTGCAGAAGTCATTGACTGTTTACCTCAAGTTGAAGTCAATCAGTCTTTACCAGAAGTTCTAGTTGAAGAAGAGGTTTTGAATGCTATTAGGCCCTTTTCAAGTGACAAAGTATCTGGTGCTGATTCTATTTCAGCTGAGATCTATAAGGTGGGAGGTTCCACTGATCATCCAAAAGCTGACTGAAATTTTCCAGGATACATGGCAAGAAGAGGCTATCCCTCAAGAATTCAAGGATACCTCATTGTTCATCTCTATAAAGGTAAAGGGAATAGATTGTCCTGTGACAACAACAAGGACATTTTTATTTTACTCATTGCTGGGAAGTGTCTTGCCAACATTTTTCTCAATAGACTGATTCTTCACCTGGTAAATGGTCAACTCCTTGAGAGCCAAGGAACAGTTGATATAGTGCTTGCTTCCTGACAACTCCATAAAAAATTCCACGAAGAGAACAGAGGTCTGTATACTCTGTTTGTAGATCTGACAAGGCCTTTGATACTGTCAGTCATGAGCATTTATGGAAAATTATGCCAAAATTTGGTTGCTTGGAGAAGTTCATCAATATTATAAATTAGTCTCATATGGTTGCTTGCCCAGGTTCTGGATGGTAGATGATGCTGTTGAGATTTTCTGGTCCTCAATGGAGTGAAAAAAGAAAGTGCTCTAGATCCAAAGCTTTTTAGCACAATGTTTTCAACCATTTTATCAAATGCCTTGAATGAGGAAGAGGATGGTCTCAAGGTCAGCTACTGCACTGCTCACAAATTCTTCAACTTGAAAAGACCACAAGCCAAGACCAACATGGAAGGAATGTTAGTGCAGGATCTTCTCAATGCAGTCTCTGAAACTGAGATGCAACAAAGTAAAAATCGATTCTCTGTTGCTTGTATTAATTTTGGTCTAGCAAATAACACCAAGAATATACAGATGCTCCATCAGCCAACACCATACCATCCATACATGACATGATCAATTACAGCAAATGGAGAAGTTCTGAGTACTGTGGACAAGTTCACTTACCTTGGTAATGTCCTTTCCAGGAAGGTATACATTGACAATGGGGCTGACACATGCATTGGCAGAACTAATTAAATATTTGGGAGACTCCAAAAGAAAGTGTAGGAGAGAAGAGTTATTAGATTGACTACCAAACTGACGATCTACAGAGTTTTTAGGCTAACCTTATTGCTATATGTATGTGAAACCTGGACAATATACTAATGCCATATCAGATAACTGAATCACTTCTATTTAAATTGTCTTGGGAACATTCTGAAGATCAGCTGGCAAAAGAAGATACCAGACATTGAAGTGCTTTCTTGAACTCACATCCCAGAATTATTACAGAGAGTGCAAATACAATGGAATAGACACATTGATAAAATATCAGACATATGCTTGCAAGAATATTTTATGGAGAACTCACACATGGCAAGTACTCAAAATTATCAGAAGAAGTAATTCTGGGATACCCTGAAGTTCTCTCTTAAGAACTTTAGAAATGATTGTAAAGCATGGCAGCCACTGGCCCAGAACCACCCAGCATGTCATGCCCTCAACAATCAGGGTGCTGTACTCTATGAGGAAGGCAGAATTGAAGTAGCTCAAAGGAAACATACACAAGTTTAGAGTAAACACCCCAGTGTTCACACGGACTCTTTGTGCCTGACTTGTAGTAGAGTCTTCCTACTTTTTATTGGTCTGATCAACCAGTTGGACACACTATAATTGATCTCAAACATAGTGATGGTATTTTGGACTTCTTCAATAATGAAGGATGAGAACCAATCCCCCCCCCCCCGTGCGTGTGTGTGCATGTGTGTGTTTGTGTGTGTTTGTATACATAATTATCCCCCATGTGTGTGTATGTGTGTGTTTGTGTGTATACATGCATATCCATGCAAATATGTGTGTATGCATGTGAAATTAAATAATAAAAATATACTTTAACAAAATATCTCCTGTCTAAAACATTGCATTGAAAGAGTTTATATAGGTTATATCCAACTCAGATCTAAGAGTTAATCAAAAATAAGAGTAACTTAATTTTCCCACTGCGTTAAGATTTACTAGTTGTACATTAAGATATAATTAGGCAGGAATTCATAATTCTGTGATCTTTTCCTGAGTGTTGATCTTGAAGAATTTACTTAATTTCTTTGGGACTTACTTTACTCCTGTAAACATGAGGGAATTGAGTTAGATGATACCCAGGATCCCCAGAGACTTAAATTAAATTTAGCAGTCTATGAAAAATTGTTGGAAGAAACCAAAGAAGCAAGAAGTCAACAGAAAAATTTTACTAAGTATACTGGCTTTTTTATCTATTTTATTACTCATGGAACCAGCTAAAGAAAAAAACTATTGATGTTCTAGGCTATTTTCATTACCATTATAAGTATGGGTTTTGATTCAGTCAGAAGATTGAGTTTTAGTTCCTAACTTCTGCCACCCATGTTTTGGTGACACTGAACAAGTCACAATATTTTTTGGTTCAGTTTATCTTGTCTGTAAAAATTAAGAAATTGAACTAAGGTTAAAAAATTCTAAATCCAATGATCTAATGATCATTATAAAGATTCTCTTAACAGATTGCTGATTTAATATTTTCCATTGTCTTCCTATAGTACATAGGCTGAAAATCTACAAGTCACTCACAAACTTGATGTGTTCACAAAAGTATCCTGTTCTGTTATTTGTCTGAGTAAGTCAGTAACTACTGGTGGAGTTCCTCTCCCAGAGTTCATCATATTGATAATTGACTTTATATGGACATTATCAACTTTTGCCCTCTTACAACCCAGACTACCAGAGCTCAAGAAATTGAACAGCCCCAACCTTTCCCAATAGCAGGGATTTCAGACCTAGATAATTACACTTAAAGCTATCATTATATTCCTATTTGATTATACCTTATGTATAATGAAGGGTATGTCTGATTATCAAGTTTTTTTTGAATTTTTTTCCTCTGCATTCCCTAGTTACGAACGTTTCACACTCGCATGCCTTCCCATACACATACCATAGCTATGGAAAATAAATTTTAACTCAAATATTCTTCCATATGTTATGTTTCTCCTGAAAAAAGACTATTTTCCCCTGCAGACACAAAAAGTTAATTTTATTTTTAGTGATGCTTATTTCTGCCTCTTTGATAAATAAGTAACCAAGGCCACCTTTGAAAGATCCCAATACTTTGTCTCAACCTATTGTTCCTTCAGTCCTATCTCACATTATTATCTTTCTTTCATTTTCCCCTTTGCTTTTCTTATCATTTTCTATGTTTCCTTAAATTCATTCTGTATTCGTTTCAGTTTCCGCATGTTTCATATTCTATATCTCCCCTATGACCTTTTCTTACCCTTGACTATTTTTTAACTTTCCCAACCACCAAACTTGATAACATTTATTGTTACTTTTTTGCATTAAATTGTTGCAAAAGTTTATTGAAAATCACTCATAGATTGTCAATTATACTATTGCAATTATAACAGAATAATATTAATAATACAATAAATTGTAATGAAGGCATTTACAAGGATTAGATACTAAATAAAATTAATTAAAAGCAATAAAAATTTATTAAGTGTCTAAATAAAGTCCCAGAGAAAAAAGACAAAAACTAAACCTACCTTGCCCTCAGAATTCCTACTTTCTATACAGGGGATGTCATTCAACCCAGATTGATAAATACAAAATATACCCAGGATAATTAATTGTGTTGCCTTTGTTGTTGTTTTTCTTTGTTCTTAGAATTAAATTATGGTTGAGTATTTATGTCTTCTTATTCTCAGTTATTTCTATAAATGTCTTTTAGATAATTTATTCATTTTTGTATCCATAATGAAAGTCTTTTTAGTTAATCTATAATAAATAACTCCTATTCATTTATAATCATTAATCACTCTATAGTAATTCCAAACATAAAGAATATTACTATTTTCTTTTATAGAGGTTAGGAAAATAAATTAAATATGATTGAAACCAAATATCTGAAGGATATGTGATACATCTGATTTTGCCAAATTGAGATAATTTGTATGACATGACATGATAATCTGTCTTCTACAGTATTTCTTGTATACAAGGTAACCTTTGATATGAATAAGAGCAAATGGTTGTGTAAGATGGAAAGAAAGATGGAAAGTGATCCATATTGAAATAATTGCCCCTGGAGACAGACTGTGTTCTTATTCAACTCTCACTGTGCTAAACAGGGATAAATTCTAGACATGTGCCAGAATTCAGCTAGTAAGATTTTTCAAAAGTACACAGAGGGAGGAGTTGCTGCAGGATGGGAGGTATTGGAGAAGCAAGGATCAGAGATTTTTTTTTCCCCTCTTACCTATTATCCTTACTCAAAAACCAACTCACTGAGGTTATTCTTAATTAGGTATTCAACCTAATGGAAAAAAGACAGGTAAATAAAAAGTATGAAGGAGTTAAAAAGATAAGAGTACAAATCCTGCCTCAAATATTTACTAGTTATGTGATCTTAAACATAAAGTAATTTGAACCTCATCTTTCTCATATGCAAAGTAGTGATGATAGTAATATTTCCCTCACTAAGTTTTTATGAGGATCATATGAGTAGATACTTCTATAGTGCTATGCAAACTTCAAATTATCTATAAATATACCTTATTAATTTTATAATTGTTATTATTAGCTACTAAAGAAACATTTAATTACTTTCAAATTACATTGAAAACTGGTTGCATTTATTTCTCTGAGAGGTATTTACAATAATAGGAAAGTCAGGTCCTTCCTGTTCTCAAAACAAAAACAAAAACAAAAACTAAAACTAAAACTAAAACCATGCTTCAGCTTGAAGAAATTTATGGATACATGTAAGTTTGCATATATATATCTATATCTATCTATATATACATACATATATACATATATACATATATGTATATATGTATCTTTATGTATGTACATATACACGATACACATATATATTTAAATACAATGACTTTCTTGACAATCATAGGTAGAGACCCTGATCCATAAATTAGTTTAATAATGATCAAAAAGAAAAAGAACGAACTAAACCAAATAAAAATACCATTTCTTCATTTTTTAAATCCTCCTTGGAGTGGAAGACACTGTGTCAGGTCTTGCCATTAATTATTTTTTTTTGTTTCTGTTTTTTTTTTCAAGGCAATGGGATTACGTGACTTGCCCAATTATGTGGAGTCAAATCTGAACCCAGGTACTCCTGACTCCAGAGCTTGTGCTCTATCCACTGTGTCACCTAGCTGCCCTTAAGGTCATTAATTATTAAAAATACAATCCTTCCCTTTAAGGAGCTTATACTATACTCAAATAGAATGGAAAAGACATATACAATTTGACATAATAGAACCTGAGATATGATGAGGATTTAGGAGATTTGCCTAGTCATTTTTGTGCATGACAGAATGTCCACTTAGATATTATAGGTGGCTTATTTTCTAAGAAGTTTTAGAAGGATTTTTGTTTTCTTCTTTTTTACTTAACTTTATTTTGTATCACCATGAACTTCATGCTTGATTGCATGGGATAGAAAGGTGCTGTTTGTACATTTATCTGACTATCCTATGGGATGAGAAAAAGAGCTAATGTCCCAACATGTATCCAGAGCCTTTTCATCATGAAAGTCTTTTATGAAGTTAAATATTATGTATATTAATACATATATATCAGCATAACCAATATTTTTTAACAGTGTGGGCAGTTAAATATCTAAAATGAGTGGCATGAATAAGTACTCTAGGAGTTCGGAGAAAGAAGAGAAATACCATATTAGGAGTGCTGTTTTATTTAATTTCCAATATGGGATAGTTAAAAAAAACTTTTTTCTTCATTTCAAGCTTGATGAATATGGGAAAATCACTGCCTCTCAGTCTTTCATTTTCCTCATATATAAAATAAAGGGGTTGACTTAAAGATCCCTTCTGGGACTAAATGTGCAATATATAAATGTTTATAATATATAAAATAGAATAACATGCATGTATTTGTGTGTATATATATGTGCATTGGGTAGGCATGTTTTGTGTATATGCTTATATATGAAAATGCATACATATATGTACGTCTATACATACATACATATATATATTTTATAAAATGTATTCCTGGAATCCCATGAGTTGACCTTTGAAAAATGATATACACCATCTTCTCTCAAACTGGTACCAATCTCCCATGTTTTTTAGGTGTTTTTAATATCTAAAAGCTTATCTCACCATAGTTGTATTCTTTGTAGTCTTGGCTACCTCCTAAGGTTTTTAATCCTAAATGTAGGAGAAAATAGGTCTTTTCACCCAGTATTTATGCTTCCTTCCTGTGTAAGCATTAACTGAGATCCAGTAAGCAATTGTTTTCTGCAGCCTCCTACCCTAAGGCCAAAAGTGAGTTTTAAGAATCACTTTTTTTTTTAAATTAATGTGTATTCCTTTAAAGGTTGAAAGGTTCTTATCCTGGGATATAACTAGCCATTTGAAGACCACTAAGTAGTTCAGGGTCTTTCCCAGGGGAGGAGCTTTGAGGTACAGGAGAATTAATTTACTGCCTTTTAAAAACACTTTGATGTTCTTAAAAGCACTTAGCCAGTCCTATATGAGCTTGGTGTATAACCAAGAATTGAACTTCTTGGTAACAGTTTATTCTGCTTTATAGTACTCTTTGTTATTGGAAGGGTATTTGGCAGCTCCTTTGAAAGTACTTACCATTGGCATATTACTTCTAAAAAGCTCTCATAATCATGATTGTCTTTTGATTTCTGGAATCAGATAAGCTATTAGATGCTCTGACTCTGATAATTATATAACCATGGACAACCCTAGTGTCCCAAGGCAATTCTCTAAGCCTATATGTAATAATGGAGTCACAGATGTACATCAATAAAAGAATTTTCCAAAGTAGTTTCCCACATTGATAAGACCATAGCCACCAAAAAGAAAAAAAAATCATAGGACTTATCAAAAAGGAGAAGGGAAACATACAAACAAAAGTAACTAATATTTCATTCTCAGAAACCTTTATAGTCATTTGTGATTTTGCATTCTTTCTTATCAACCACCATCATCAATTACCAAATCCTTTTATCTCTACTTCTACAATAGCTCTTACATGTTCATCCCACTGCCTTCACCCTAGTTTATCCTCTTATAATCTTTCACCTGACCAACATTAATAACTTTATGTTTAATTGATATTTTTGTGGTTTCATAATGCAATCATTTTTGTATATACTCAACCCCCACTCGACCATAAAATCCCACAATTCTTTTGTTAAAACAAAGAAGTCTAATTAATCAAGATTACAGAATCCCAGTATGTCATCCCTCACTTTATGCAATACTCATATACATAACCCCCACACCCAATCTTTCTAGGTAAGCATGGGTGGAAATTTTTTATCATTTTTTTTTATTCTGGGTTCATTGTAATTCTACAAAAATTGTTTTATTCTACTGTCTTTTTCCACCCTCTCCCACCCTCACTTCTGCACCCCCACCCTGCCTTTCTTTTTTTTTCATCTCCATTAGTATCATCATTGCAAAATTAGCTTTCTGGTTGTATTTATTTCACTCTAGATTGGTTCACCTAGACCTTCCTCTGATTTCCTCTAATCCTCTCTTTCCTATTGTACAAAAAAATCTAACTTTTCCTATCTCAGAAAATTGAACTCACTTTCTAAAAAGTTTCTCTCTAGTCTTTTCCAGTTCCAATCCACCTCTTGCTACACTCAAAACCAGATTAGTCATCTTAAAACACAGCTCAAATGCCTTAGGAGAATCACTATACTGGTTAAAAAAAAATCCTCAATAGTTTCTTGCTGCCTACCAAATAAAGGTTACACTTCATAAGCCTGTTATATGCTAACTTTCTAATCATGTTTATACAAATTTTCACAAAGTGCATGCCCCATTCAAAATGTACTACTCACTCTTCCTTCTAATGTTTTTCACCATTTGTTGAGTCTCAGAAAGAAACTCTAGAATGGGAGGAGGGGGAATGGAACAAGGATGACTTTTCTAAGATGTAATTTGAAAGTCTTCTTTCAGATTAGTCAACTGTGAAATAGAATCAAGTCACCTTAACTAATAGAATCTAATCTATCATCAGCATGATATCATCACCACTTTTTTCCTAGTATTTAGTAGTGGATTTATGATTAACAAAAGTCAATGAATGCCTCCTTTTGGGGATCATAGGGTCAGAGAGTTAGAGCTAGAAGAGAAGAGTCCACCAAATCTGAACTCTTTTTTAAGGGTTAAGAAATTGAGCAATGAAGAGGTCAAGTTATTTTCCTCAAGTCACAGAATCAGTATCACAAAGTCATCATTTGAACATGCTGCCAGTTTTTCTGGTATCTGAGGCTTTCTCTACAGATTTGCATTGTAAAAGGCTTCCTATTCTATATAGAGAGCAAACCTATAGTCAAGTTCTCATTGGTATCAATGTCTCTCCAACCCAGTGAATAAATAAGAATCACATTATCAAAGAATTCGGTGACATGCTGGTAAATGTTTTACAATCAGACATCCAGAAGAAGAAAAAACTAATGTATGCACAACATAATTCTAGGTATAATTTGCATATTAACATTTTCTACGTTCTTATCTTAAGTCTAGACAATCACAAAAAATACTTGGTTTTTAACATTTGCCAATTTTCAAAGTGTAAATGCTCACACAAAAATCTTTACAATCAGTTAAAACTAAGATCAGTTGGAACTGTTTCCAGCATTCCCTAAAAGGATCACAGATTAAGAGCTGGAAGGGAACTTAAAAGGTCATCTTGAATACACTCTGCAGTTTATAGATAAGAAAACTGAGACCTAGAAACATTAAGTTATTTGCCCAACGTTAACCAGGTATTAAGTTACTGAGCAAGATTAGTACAGAGGTCCTATACTTCCATATCCAGATTATATCTGATTTCCAGGGTCGGAATGAAAATCAGAGCAAATAAAATGTTCATAAACTCATTTGAGATTCCTCTCTTTGTATTTTCTTATAGACACATGCAATATTATACATTACAAACATGCAATACATAAACACATTTACACATGTGTGTATACACATGTTTCTACATGTATCTGGCATGTTTTAAATACAATTTTTTACTTGCTAGATTACCAGCCACACCCAACCACACCATATATATATATATATATAGATATATAGATATAGATATAGATATAGATATAGATATATATAGATATCTATATATAGATATATATAGATATATGGTTATATGTATGTATGTTGTGATAGAGAAATAGATAATTTATAGATGGATAGCTAGCTAGCTAGATAATGAAAAGAACAGTTTCATTCTCCTTAATGAATGGATGATATTGCCTGAAAATTTAGAAATCTTTGAAATTTATTGACTGTCATAATGTATTTGACTGTTTTTCCAGAGACAAGAGTATTAGTTAATTCTTTCCTTCAATTTTAAATGTTATCTATACTCCTATGACTTTAGAAATATTGGATAAATCTTATGCTCAGAACTGTATGTGTTCCTTTTTTATATCTGCCAAACCCACTAAAACAATATTTCCTTCTTCATGTTTATAAATTATGACTGTGAAAAAATATGTGCAGAATTGTTTTTTTTTTAAATCAACCAGAATCCTGAAGATTGTAGGGGCATCAAATATCCTAACTTTAAGACTATCATTATTGTACTCCTCTTGAAGCATGCCTGTACTTGTATGCCATATTCAAGAAAATGAATTTGGTATGACATTGAGTAGAAAGATCATTGGACTTGAATTTAGGAGACCTGTATTTGTGCCTCACTATTTTCATTTGCTAATCATTCTATCTCTCTGAACCTCAGATTCAAAAAGAGTTATGTCATTTTTAAAATTCTAATTCTAAATTAATTTGGTTTTTTGATCATTTGAATTTATCATTCTCTTAAGTCAATTCCTTTAATGAATTAATCATCTTTTTTATTAATTTTCATTTAAGCAGTATTTTTCAATAGATTGTTAAATTGGATTTGTAGGAAATGATAAGGACATGAATCAGAATATTTTTCAAGTTAGAATTTATGCTTTAAAAACTTCTATTATATAGATAGAATTCAATTAAATATAAAATAAAAAAAAGAAAGCCTAACATTCAAAAATGGGAAATGGTAGGAATTAGGCCAAAGAAATATAAATAAATCATTCATAAATTAATAAGAATTCACTGAATTAGATGGCACCAAAATGAGATTTATTTCCAAGGATTCAATTTTTACTGTTTGGTTAAATGGCACTTTAAAAAGACAAGAAATAGCAAATTGTAATGGTTCAAAGTTCCATTTATTATAGTGTCCTAAGTCACAATAACTTTTGATGTCTCTGCAGAGAAATAAGTATCCCTCCTTTTGCCATTAGGCATCCAGTTTACCAGTGGTATACTAGAAGAGAAAAATCTTCTGGTCATTGGTGGTCAATATTTCCTGTTAACCATGATAATATAAGTTAATTTACAAAAACAAATCTATCAAGGGAGATAAAAATCATAGAATGGTCTGCAATTATATGTATGTATGTATGTATGTATATATATTATGTATATATGTGTGTACATATATTATATATATAATATATTATATATATATACATATATATATATATATACATATATATTCATCACCTGAATATTTTACTGGTAGACTATTTGACTACAACTAGACCAAATGCATGCTCCCCCTGTCTGATTAGAATCAGAGAATATTTGTGCAGCTTTATTCATGGATTGAGTGAATTATTTTTATACATTAAATTAGAATGAGCATCTAAAGGAATTTTATATGGTTTCTAAATAATTAAATTTAAGAAGCAGGTTAATAATATCTACTATACTAACTTTGTGTTTGGAGGGAAAAAGAAGACAAGGAAAGGGCCTGCCCTCAAAAAGCTTGCATTTGACTAGCAACAAATTAATCAGTTAACTAATTGATAAAACCTAGTTAATCATTAATTCAATTGACTTAATTAAACATTTATCAATTGCCTTATAGGATATAAGTAAATTACAAAATAATTTTGATTTAATTTCATTGATTGCTAATATAGTTAATCAATTTAATCATGAATTTAACTGATTTTACATTTATTAATTGCCTTCAATGAGATAAGTAAATACAAAAAAATACAAATTAATGTTTTTAAGTTTTTTTCTGTGAGGCAATGGGGTTAAGTGACTTGCCCAAGATCACACTAGTAAGTTCCAAAGCCTGTGCATTAGCAACTGCACCACAAATTAGGCCTAAATGGAAAAGAGAGAGTACAAATACACCACAACAACATCATAGTATAATTTTTTCAAAGGAATTACAGCTTCAATCTAAAAGAAAAAAAAATTAAATGATCATTAAGCCTCTGCTTGAGGACTGCCCAAAGAAAGGATATGAATATTTTCTAAGAAAGCCTTTTGAATAACGATAATTTATATCAAATTTTGTTTGTTTTGGTTTTCCCTGGTTTCCTGTGGAAATTTTCCTCTTACTATCTCTGCTGATTCAGTCCTTTGAATCAATACAGAAAAGGTTTATATCCCTCTAAGAATTCTCTTTCACTACTGTTAACAAATCTTCTTATAACATGAACAGAAGACCATTTATGATCCATGTTTCCAAATATAATTGGATTCTGAAACAACAGCAGTTTTCTTATGCTGTTGTTGGTTTATTTTTATATCTGTTTTTTAGAACAAATATGGTTTTCTTGTTTTTCTTCTCTCTGTGACCAAAATAAAGACCCCCAATATTGGGGAATGCATTTCGTAATCATTGTTTAAAATGAAATATTAATGAATTCAAAAGTGTAAACTGGACATTAAAGAAATGTTAAGAAATAACCATCTCATGAGAAAAAAACTACTCAATTAATTAAAATTATTAGTCACCATATTTTTGATAATTTCATCTCTCCATCAATGCAAATCACACTCCCTATAGTTTCTCTTTTGATCAATTATTATGCATCCTTTTACATAAATCCTTCTCTCTATTTCAAAATCTTCAGTAGTGCCTCCTCCTCTACTAACACTCCCAATGGAAAAAATACAAAGTAGTCCTTCTGGAATTTAAAGCGCTCTTCATATTTGGATTATACCTATATTTGTGAATTTGAGCAAATTTATTATCATGGGGTCTCAGCTTATTAGAAACAGCTGGTAGCAAAGTGTATAGTGGGCGTGGATTCATGAAGATCTGAATTTAAATCCAGCCTCAGAAACTTCTCACCTGCATGATCTCAGGCAAGTCACCTAACCTGTTTACTTCAGTTTCCTCAACTGTGAAATGGTGATAATATTAATAGCACCTGCATCTCAGGATTATTTTGAAGATCAAATGAAAAAGTATTAGTAAAAGCACTTAGCACAATGTCTAGCATATAGCAAATCTTTTATAATGGTTATTTCCTCTATTCCCATATTCCTATAAAATTAAGTGGTTGTACTACATGACTTCTTAAGTCCATTCCAGCTCTAAATATGAGATCTTTTGGTCCTAACTTTTTTTCTTATTTTATATATTCTTACTTTACATACATCAAAGACCTCAGGGATCCTAGACATTACTTCAGCCTACTTCTTTGCATTTTCATTGTACAACTTTATCATATGTGTGTGTGTGTGTGTAATATCTATATCTATATCATCTATATCTATATCTATATCTATATCTAATCTATATCTATATCTAATCTATATCTATATCTATCTATATCATACATATATATATATATGTATATATATATGTTGCTTTTTTCCCTTTCTAGTAGAGGGTAAGCACCTTGAAAACAGAAACTTTCTCCCTCCCTTTCTTTTTTCCCTTCTATCTCTTTCTGGCTCTCTCCTTACTGTCTTGCTCATGTTTTTATCTTTGGACCTCCCAGGATCTCTTACAGAACCTGTCATATAATAAGTACAAATTAATAGCTTTTCATTAAATAGTATCAAGTACCCACCCCATGGGCTGAAGCCCTTCCTTTCTTCCTTTGACACTATTTTTGTTGAATTTGTTATCCATTCATACTACTTAAATTTGGTCCCAGTAGCATTCCTGAAAAATAAACACTATCTAGTGGGAATAACACATATGTCCCTATTTAAGAATCCACTGAGTAAACAGGCACTTGCTCATTGACCCATAGATGGTTGATTATTTTGTTGCTAATAAACTGTATACTACTGAAAAATAAAGCAATATCTCAAGCCCTGATGATTTCCAAATCAGAAAGTTGCAATGACTAAGAAAAAGGCATTTAAAGACTAAAATTATTGATTTATGCATGCCAGAGCTCAGTTTCTAGTGATATTACATTTCACAGATGTGAAATAAGAAAATGAGGTTCCATCAGCAGAAACAATGATCTGGAGGAATCAGATTTGTGGAGTTAGAAGAGAGGTAGTCAATAAGCCATATTGCAAAATGAAAACTCAGTTTTTACGTTAGCTTCAGAGCCTCTGAGAATCAACTTTTTTCAAAAACATGCTATAGGTGTAAATGACTGATATATTGGAATTCAAATATATACTGCCAGGTATTTGATCAAAAAGGCACATAATTGAAAGATTAATTAAAAATTAAAAGATTAAAAACAGATGAAAAGAAATAAAATCATTTTAAAACACCCACATAGCATATTATATATAAAATATACTTTTTCATTATTAATATAATTATTAGTTGCTATTTCACAGTAAAGTTATTATTCTTTGTTTGTATCATATTGTATGATATAGATTCTACATTGTAGAGATCTATAGTTATATTGTTGATATTTGAAGAGACTACTGATACTATTTTGACCTTATTTACCTTCTATACAATATTGACACATACTACTTTTTTTTAAATTTCTAAAAATGGATAAATTTTCTTTTTTAAAGTGATTTCCTGATATACTTTCTTAAATCCTTCCCTTTCAGTTTCTGTTTTTTATATAGACAACATTTTTCATAATTTCTTCTTCTTGTTCCTATGTTCATAAAAAGCATGGCAGATGAAGAACCTATCTTATGCTAAAGATGACCTACATACAAATTCTGTCTCTAACACATCGTAGGTGTGTTATTTGTGGCAAATTATGTAGCCTGTTTTGCCCCAGGCAGCTTGTTCAAAACTATAAATTGTAAATTGATGAAGGAAATTTATTCCATTAATTGCTTACAACAATGAAGTCTTAGGTCTGATATAACAATCTAGTTCTAGGTATTTTTAAAATTTTATCTTGGTATTTTATTTTTAATTGTTTTGCTATTTCTATTGCAGAATTCTGTTACTTAAATACTGTTGTATGTATATGAAAACTCTTTCATGTCATTGACTTTCTTGAAGTATGTGCTTCAAGCATTGGGATTGCTGAAGCAAAGTTATGAACAATTTGGAGACTTCTTATTACTTTCGCTTTTATACTTAGGTGTCTATAGTCTGGGAACACTTAAATCTTTATTGTCCTACCCCAAGCCCTTTCATACTACTTCTTTGAATTCTTTTTTTGTCATTCCCTCTAAAATACTCTAACAGACAGTCACAGAAAGAATGTTATATAATAGGTCAAAGATAGATATTGGTCCCACTCTCATGGTGTTCAGTGAACTCCTTTTGGAGATGATGGATGACGTGCTATACACAGCTTCACTTTCAAGATTGTATACTTTTAACTAATCATAAGAATGTTCATTGGTTTCTATAGGTAACCAGCAGCCTAGAACAAAGGGAGAGCCTATTTGCATAGGTATCTTAGAACACAGTATTACTAGGAAATTGACATAGAATAACTAAGCTCAAAATGGGCATTTCTTTTTTCCCTTTCTTTCTTTCTTTTTTTTTTGCAAGGCAATAGGGTTAAATGACTTGCCCAAAGTTACATAGCTAGGTAATTATTAAATGTCTGAGACTAGATTTGAACTCAAGTCCTCCTGACTCTAGGGCTGGTGCCCTATCCACTGGGCCACCTTGGTGCCCCAATATAATCATTTCTTAGAGACTGACCAACACTATTACAATCTGTCTGGAATAGGTCATACTATTATCACAGGTATTTGTTAATCCAAGAAGACTACAAGAAGAATGGTTGACTAGGTATTTGTTAGGCAGTGTCTTGAAGTTTGTTTCCCAATATGGATATTAGAGAATCTCTAAGTGTACTTCAGAGTATAGGAAGCTAAGACCCAGAATCTTTTTTATTTTTTTAATAATCAGTGTTTTCACCTTCAGTAGTAGGGGCATTGCTGATTTTTCACCTGATTCTGTGTATTCTTTAAAAAGTTTCTCTAATTTTGAAATTGTATTATCTTTTGGATTTTTTTTTGCAAGGCAATGGGATTAAGAAACTTGCCCAAGGTCAAACAGCTAAGTAATTATTACGTATCTGAGGTTGGATTTGAACTCAGATTCTCCTGACTCCAGGACTGGTGCTCTACCCACTGTGACATCTAGCTGCCTCCTGAAATTGTTTCTAAAAAGAAAAAACACTCAAAAAGACCAGTATAGGCTACTAGAATTTTTTTTCTTTGTCTTGGAGGTGGTGGAGTTTGAATAAAAATCTATTTGTAGAAAGTTTTTTTTTCTCAAATTGTGAAATAAGTTTATCAAATGGATAAATATTAATATGTAGATTTGCCTCAAATGTAGAAAGTCCCCAGGGGTGGAGAGGGCTATCCCTTCACCTGCAGTAACATCACAGTGTCCTTGTGAGGTTTGTGGGAAGCTCAAATACACAACTCTCACTTCTTTTCAACTTTTTCTTCCTAGAGAAATAAAGTACTGATCTAGAATTTATATATATATATATATATATATATATATATATATATATATATATGTATATATATATAATTTGCTCTCTTGAATAATGTTAGTCTAGGCTCAGTATAACTTTTTATCACTGTCATTATTAGGAGGAAGGAGAACTTCAGACTTTAGAACCAAGACTTGACGCTTTTCCCACTAAATACCAGTTAGACAATTATAAACACTCATAGAAAATAGTAAAAAAAATCCATTTACCAAACTACAGCAAAAATGATATCAGTGTAAATAAACATAGGATACCATATATGAGAAAACACAGAGTGAGCATGTATTCCACTGGGAGCAGGGTAACTCAGTTCAACCCAGAGAGTGTCCAAGATCTCATCTAAGGGCAAACTCTTTAAAGTCTCCAGTGTATCTGTCTAGATATAGGGACGTGACAAAGAGTACCAGCTCCTCCCATATCTTCTGTGTCTTTTCTTTCAGAAGCCCAAAGTGAGTTTGACATCTTCTGTCTTCCTTACCCCTAGAAGCTTCAAACTAAAATACATGAAATGATTTGATACCCAAAGAAGACTAGATCAGGAATGAAGTTCTCTCTTTTTCCATCTCTTTCCCATTCTTCATGTAGGACAGGTCATTCATCTCTCCAGGTAGGGAGTGTATCATTTGGTGTCAGGGAAGGGGAATCACAAAAAAGGTAGATGACATGTATGTGTATATAGAGATACATACACATATATATATATATATATATATATATATATATATATTATATGTGTGTGTGTGTGTGTATGTCTATATATAGAGAGATGGAAATATAGATGGATGGATGGATACAGGTATGTATGCATGTATGTATGGATAAATGCATGGATGCATGGATGTATGAATAGATAGATAGACAGACAGACAGACAGACAGATAGATAGATAGATAGATAGATAGATAGATAGATAGATAGATAGATAGAGGATAGAGGATAAATTGATATATTTAAGAAATTTCATGTTTCTTAGTAATCATTACCTGCACCTCATAATTCTAGTCCCAGAACAAATGAGTTGGAAGATCAAGTTAACGTCCATGAAAGTTGAAGATTGTTTCAATGTTTAACATTAAACTTAGTTGTTGAGGTACCCTGATTTAATGACTATATTTTGGGATTTGGAGTAAGGAGGAGATGAACATTCCAACTGTTCTCTTTATTAATTTTATGTTCCTCTTGGCAAGTGGCTTAACCTTTTCCCTCAGGATGCTTGGTAGGCCTAGAACTTATGTGTTAAGCATTAGATAATTGAGATGGAGCTGAAAGTCAACTTTAAAAGGATCCTGCATAATTTTTAAGTAAAAATGTAATTCAGCAATAAACAACTGCATAATAGGAGAAAATAGGTGTGGCTTTTTTAATTTTCCAAACTCACCTATCATAGAGCAAATCTAATTTAATTGGAATGAGAATATTAATACTGTCAAGCAATGCAATTTCTTCTTTATTCTCTCTTTCCCACTATGATAGGAACTAAAGGAGAAAGACACAGAAATATAAGTACTTAAATTAAAAAAAGGAATAGAAGTGATTTTGGAGGATTTTAAAATATGTATGCAACAATAATATTAATTTATGCTTATATGACATTTTTTACTTTACAAAAAGTTTTCCTTATATAGATGCCAGTGAAAAACTTAGACAAGTTGCAATTCTGCCAACTTTACAAATGAGAAAACAGATTCATAGAAGTGATATGACAGAATTGAGTTGTCTTCTGATTTCAGGTCTAGTCCTTCTGCTACAACACCTGTACACAAAAACTGTGCTGGGATGAGGTAATACATAGTTTTCACAACATTTTTTTCTGGTTACTACTGTGACATTAATTACAGCTATGTGCTATGTGTGACAGTATATTTCATCAAGTAGAATATAAGCCAAGTGAAGCAAATATTTTGTCTTTGTTTATTTTTTTCAACCTCAGGATTTACATCGATTTTAGTACTTTGTTGATAACATAATCCATGTCTGTCATATTGAATCAGCCAAACCTCTTAATTCCACTAAGCAAGACAATTATTTGGCTTAGAACCAAAGGTAAGTCTTAAAACTTCCAGGATTTTTCATAATTGCTGGGCTAGAGTATTTCAAATTATATGTACCATTTTGGTACAGAACTGCTATGGATTATCTACATTGGGTCCAAGCATTTCCTTTTGTCAAAACATGATGATAGCATCTCTGCAAGCCATGAAATAGTCTCTTTCTTCTCCCTCAAAACCCCAGCGGGGAAATTAAGTTATAATCCATTGAGACTACACATGGAATTTGACCCTTTGAGATTATTCAGAAATATAGACTCATAATTTATATAGTGCGTTGAGACATATAGAATACATTTCTTGTAACATTCCTATGAAATAGATAGTACAAATGTTATTATCACCCCTTTTACAAAGAAGAGAAATTCCAAAAAATTATGTGAGTTTTAAGAACTTTACGAATAGGAGTAGGGGCGACTAGGTGGTGTAGTGGATAGAGTCGGGAGTACCTGAGCTCAAATACGGCCTCAGACACTTAATAATTACCTAGCTGTGTGTCCTTGGGCAAGCCACTTAACCTCATTTGCCTTGCAAAAACCTAAAAAAAATAGGAGTAAAGATCTGGATTCAAGTGTTCTATCTTAAATGAGAATTCTTATTTCACTATTTAAGTTGTTTCTTTCTGTGGCAAATCTTTTACAAGTGCTAAACTTGTTTTAAATTAAAAACATAAATTATATAACTTATTAATATTTTTGTGCCACAAGTTACAAAAGCATTTCCCATGAGGTAAAAGAAGGAAGGAGAACCTATTTTTACTACCTCATCTGATAAAAGCAATCAAATCGTTGGATTTTTTTATTGTAATAAATTTTGTTATGTGCAAAAATAAACCTAAATTCCCTTATTGAATATTTCCAAAGTAATCTATTCAAGTAAGTAATGAATTAAGGTGAACTTTTATTTCTCACTTATAAATGGAATACAAATGTATTCAAATATTATTAACTTGAGACCTATTTCTAAATTAGAGTACTTATTAGATGTTCTTCTAGAATCTTTGACTAAAACAGAGTCCAGGAAGCCCAAGTTTAGTCATTTCTGCTGCATTTCACCTCCCAGTTCAACAGTTGGTTATTTTTCAGCTAGTTTATCGATGCAAGGCAGCCTAGACCCTAACTGATATATCTGTAACTAAGTAGCAGCTGGATAGATGTTCCCTTACTCCTGTCAAAATGAATCATGATTGTAATAGCTCAGGCAATGAGAGGTGATCAATTCCTGGGGATAATGAGCATGTCGATTTCCATGCTTGTAGTCATATCAATATTCATTGACTGTTTAAGGCTGAGCAATAATCACATGCCCAGTCAATATCTACCATCTCTTTGGAATACTTTTCCTCACTCTATTTGCCTTGCATGCACAGTTGTGTTTTTTCCTCCTTTATAGTTTGAATTTTCTTTCATTTGTTTATGATTTATTACCTCTAGCTAACCATGGCATGGAATGAAGGAGAAAAAAATCGTTCAGTCTGATTTCTTTCAGTGTTGTCAATGGCAAGGAGCTACTTATGGCAGCATCTGCTTAGAATAGGCTTCACTTCTGTCTACCATTCACCTCGCATCACAATAAAATATTGACAAAAGCAATTTCTATGAGGATTCTGGGAAAATAATGGCCAAGTTGAAGTCTAACATAGTTTTTCTTTTGGGGCTCATGTACTTTGGTGGCAAATTCTGTACATACCTGTCTAATGAATTTTGAAATATGAAAAATTGAAAGGGAGAAATATATATATATATACATACATACATACATACATACATACATACATACATATAGTATCAAATAAAGTATTTTTCTTTGGCATTCAAAAAATTGCTGTCAAGAGGATCATTTAAATTTCTACAATAGATCTTTCCAATTGTGCACTTGCTTCAGTTCATTTTAGAGTTGCCAAATTATAGACTGCCCAGCGAATTAATCCTGTTTGAAATGAATGGGGCAATTACAAGTATGAAAAAAAAAATTCTTATCACCCTTTAAGCTTTGTTCCTATATACAGGGATACTATTGATTCAGAAGGGAAAAAGACTTACAAATGTAATGGAATGCCTCTAAAATGGAATATTTTGGGCCAGGATTCTTATTTTGAAAAATTCTCATGATGAAAATACTGCAACAAAGCAATACTGGAACTCAGTCTTTGATTAAGATATTCCAAATTCCAGCTTGGAAATCTGAAGGGTTTGCTACAAATGTAACCTTTTGGGACTTAAGGTAGTGAAGTGTAGTGCACAGGGAGCCAACACTGTATTAAAACTTCTGCCTACAGAGCTTCATCTAGCACCCAGAATAACAGAAACCCTGGCCTGGATAAGTGGTGTTAAATTAATTTTTGCATCAACTTTTTAAAGCAGGAATATATTAAAGAAATTGCTTGGCGGCAAGCAAGTGCAAAAAAAGGGAAAGACAAGACTAGAGAATCTGACAAAGCTAGGGAAAAATCCTCTCCTGCTGTGGAAGACCACTTATCTCTATTGTTTATATACTATGGGGGGGCAGGGGACGACCCTTTTCCATTGTTTTTACATTGCTGATGGACTGTATCTGCTGTTAGTATAGCTACAATCAGTTTTCTAATACAAAGCACTAATCACACTAAAGCACCAAACCCTGCTTTAATTCTGACACATAATGAACTTGTGATCCTGGCAAAATATTTAAATTCTCCAAAAGCTGAAGTAATTCCATAAAATTTCAAATTGCATCCAGTTACATAGTAGTATTGATCTGCATCAGTGGAGGGAATGTTTTTCCACATGGGAGCTCCCTAATTTGAGGAAATCACAATTGTAGATTTTTATAAAAGCAAAACACAAAAATAACACAAAACTAAACAATTTGAAATGAAGCACATTGTCCTTCAGGATTTGTCTAGATTCTTTACAGTGTGATTATAGATGTATCAATCTGCTTACATTAAGGCTAATGATTTGGAGCAGTAGAAACTAAGATGGCACAGACCAATCGGATCTTAAGTGCTTTTCTTAAATCAATGTTTTTTTTTTTCGCCAAATTACCCTAAATTCTATATTTGATCTTTCTCAAGTCTTCTGCCATTTCTTCTTGAGGTACCTGAGTAGACTGGCTGGAGTTAGAAGAGAGAAAGAAAGTAGGGGCATAATGAGAAGGTAGTTGCTCTGCATATGGAAGATGATTGTATGACATTCTTCTTCTGTTTTTAATTTCTTAATCGTTCTCCCTCACCCCCTTAAAATTACTTACTTAGTTTTCAGTTACTAATGGGGAGGAGTACCTACTATGAAGGATGCTAATTTGGGAGAAGGGAGGTCAAAGGTAATTTGAAGCCACCCATGCTAGTAGCAAGCTGGTTTTGTTGTGAGGGTTCTATCATTGCCCTTCGGACAAAAATTCTCTGTATAAAAACTTCCCATTTAAAATTATTCTGGGGTGGCTAGGTGGTGCAGTGGATAGAGCACCAGCCTTGGAGTCAGGAGTACCTGGGTTCAAATTCAACCTCAGACACTTAATAATTACCTAGCCACATGGACTTGGGCAAACCACTTAACCCCATTGCCTTGAAAAAATCTAAAAAAAGATAAAATAAAAATAAAATTATGCTGGCTATATAGCTATATAGTTAAATAGGTAAACGTATCTTTTTATAATTAATAGTATCAGAAAAAAATTCAAAGAATATAATTATATAAAAAACTTTTAGAATCTCATGAAAACATGATTTTAACAGGTGAATTGTGACAATCTCTATGTGATACAAATTTGATTATAATAACAGTACTAAATTGGTGAAGAGAATGAATTAATTTATTCATATAAAATTACATTCTTGTCATTAAAAAACAATTAAAAACCACACCAATTACTAATTACAGGAATCTCTCAAATATATACAGGTACATAAAGACATACATATACACAAAATATATGCACACATACACTCAGATGGTTCATTGAACTTTAAGATTAATTTTATAACATAATCCCAACCCTTTTATTGAAAACATCAGAGAAATTTAGTAGGCAAAGACCAACTTCAAATTATTCTTTAAGTTTTTGTTTTCTAGAATTTCAATTAGATTTTGGCTTTTGTCAGTTCTGATAAATAGATAGCTATGTGCTACTATGCATTCAGGCCAAATCAAATTTATTTATTTCCTTTCTTAAAAATTGCTCACTGAGATGGAATTATAAGCTAGACATCCCATTTGGTGAAGGTCCCAGAATACAGAAATTTATTTTCATTGTGGAATATTTTACATCAGTCTTTGGGAGTGATCCTTTCTGGGACATCTTATTAAAATACTAGTGATGGTCTTGAAAGAAGTGATGTGTTCTTATAAGTGGAAAGAGAAAAAAATTGATGGGCAGATATAAATTGCCTAGGTACAAAAACTTTTACATTGAAAAGTACCTTAAGAAATGCCTTCTGCACATTTAAACATAGAACTGGCTATAGAAGGTCATGTGATAGAGCATAGAAAGAATCACTATATAAGTCAAGAATACTTATAAGTTCAAATGTGTGTGAGGCATCTCCCTCTACATATATATGTGTGTGTGTATGTATGTGCATATATATATATATATGTGTGTGTGTGTGTGTGTGATTATAAATTTAATCATAAGATTATAAATTACACAACAGTGATTAAGTTTCTATAATGACACTTTCTTGTACCAGGGAAATTAGAATTATAAACAAGACAGCACCTAGTGCTGAATTATAAAAATGGTTTGCTTTGAATAATAACTTCAAAGGGGACAAATATAGACTTGGTCTTTATAGTGATGGAAAAATTAGAAGTAGTCAAAATGGTAGCCTGATATCTGTCTCCTGGTCTTCCTTATGGAATTGAATAAACTAATCAGAGTGAAAACATTAAATATTCAAACTTTTTTTTTTTGGTTTTTGCAAGGCAATGCAGTTAAATGATTTGCCCCAGATTTCACAGCTAGGTACTTATCAAGTGTCTGTAGTCAAATTTGAACTCAGGTCCTCCTGACTCCAGGGCTGGTGCTGTATCCACAGCACACCTAGTTGCCCCCCAAATATTCCAATCTAATTAAAATTTTACTTTTCTATTGTATAAATCAATTTGATTAGTATTGAAATTAAATCCTAAGTAGATAGTTTAACAACTTTAAAGTATTATTTGACACAAATGACTGATTCATTCTGTCAACCAGTTAAACCTTATTTTGACTAATATTAAACTGAATTGATTAAATTAAAGGTACTAAATAAAATATAACATGAGATTTTTATCTAGCTTGCTTCTTACCTATATTATGCCAGAAAGTAAATCCTAGGATTTCATACTTTAACTTTACAGCTCTCTGCTCTCTCCCCCAAGTTTTCACAAGAAGAACAATTTAACACATTCACCACTGAAGATTTACTGAGAAATGTGTGGAAAACATGCAGTTCTAGAAAGACAAAGTGACCTTGTGCATTAGGTTAGAGCATGCATTTAGCTTATTATTCTGATATATTACCAAATGCATTAATATTCTGCTTTTGATTTGAAATAAGTATATATATATATATATATATATATATATATATATATATATTCCGTATTTGTCTCTATTACAAGGTTCTCAGGTTTGAGATGTGACATGTTTTAAGAGTCATTGAATAATAAATGAATGCATGAATAAATAAACTTTACCTTTATTGTGAATAGAAAACTTTAACTTGAACTCACCTCTTATTTCAACCATAAACTAGAAATTTTCATTGTGAATAGACTTGACAGATTAAGAAATGCCTGTCTGATATGTATTGGGCTAATTTCTATTCATCAGTTTTTGGGACACATTTAAACTGAGATTTTACCATATAAGGCAAAACTCCACATAACTGTCTTTACAACTGAAGGCCAATGAGAACATTCTGAAACACAGCTTGACATTTTTGATAATAACAAGGAAGTGGTATTAAGAGACATGCCATTTTGTAGCAGTGAAATGTATATAGAATAATTCTAACAAAACATGAATGAGATTACAAGTCCTTTTGAAATGTTCCCTAGTTAACAGTCATAGATCCTAATGAGTATAAAATACCCACCATGGATATCAATGGATATAAAACATTCATTTTTGTGGATATATTAATGTGACATAGCAACAGTCTGGGCAAAGTTGGAGCTGAATTAAAAAAGCAATGAAGGCATGCTAAAGATAGATTTATCTTGAAACAGCGCAATATGTAAATTTCCTCTTTTGGTTGTTTTAACCTCATATCAACATCAGAAAAAAAAGCTATTACAAATCTTGCAAACCACAAAGTAGGTGGAATGAGAACTTTTTTACACTGGTGTGTGAAAATATTACCTCTTTTGCTAGAATAAAATGCCCATGAGAGATAAAATCCATTAAGGGTGTCAATCTCTCGTCTTACCTGATATTTCAATTTATTTTTCTCACATCTGAATGAAGAAAGCAAAGAGTAACTTAAATATCTTATTTATTAGAGAAATCTTTATTGCAAACCTTATATATACCAAAATAACAGTTTTAGGAATGTTAACAATGTGCTACATCATCTCACCTCATTATTACCTTTATCATAAGAAGAAATTAACTCTGTGCATTTTCACTTCTCATTTCATCACTTTTCATAAGAGAGGAGGTGAAGTTCAAACAATTACTGACAAGTGAGACTTCAGGCCTAATCTCTCCACTGGAGTCACCATGATGTATACAGTTTTATAGCCCTTTATGAATAGTCCCAAATCCTTCTCCTGAAGGTTTGAACAATTCCCAATTGTACCAATAATGTATTAGTGATTTATTTTTCCACATTTTCCCCAAGTATCTGTCATTTTCCTTTTTTAAATGTTAAATAATCCCATATGTGAGAGGTGGCACCTTAGAGATATTTTATTTTGCACTTTCATAGCCAATAGTGATTTAGAACAGATTTTCAAATAACTATTAATAAATTTGACTTCTGCGAACAGTCTACACATATCCTATTTATCAATTATCAGTAGAGTTTAACTTTTTTTTTTTTAGGTTTTTGGAAGGCAAACAGGGTTAAGTGGCTTGCCCAAGGCCACACAGCTAGGTAATTATTAGGTGTCTGAGACTGGATTTGAACCCAGGTACTCCTGACTCCAGGGCCGGTGCTTTATCCACTATGCCACCTAGCCGCCCCTAGAGTTTAACTTTTAAAAGAAACTGGTATATGGAAGAAAATGAAGTATCAGGAAAGGCTTGAACTTCTATAATTATGTTTTGTTTTGTTTTTGCAAGGCAGTGGGGTTAAGTGACTTGCCCCAGGTCACACAGCTAGGTAATTATTTAGGCCAGATTTGAACTCAGGGACTTCTGACCCCGGGGTTGGTTCTCTATCCACTGTGCCACCTAGCTGCCTTGAAGTTCCATAATTATGAACCATGATCAAGTCAATGCTGCCATTGTGCTTGAATGGGATGTGTCAATCTACTCACCTTGGACCTTTATATACTTTATAACTTTCTGGATCAATTTCCCATCCAAAGCCACCTCTGATCTATGTGTATGATTTCCCCTGTTCAAATGTGACCTCCTTGATGGCAAGGATTGTCTTGGCCTTTTATATTTGCATCTATAGCCCTTATCAAAGTGTATGATAAATATTAGGTGCTTAGTAAATAAATTTTTTACTCAGTAGGCTGCATCCTATATAAGGAAATGACATGAGTAAATGATCATCTATTCTCTTCTCTCTATTCACAGTCACCTTTCTAGTTAAGGCCACTTCTATATCCATGATAGTCTCATAATTCTCTTTCTGCCTCAAGACTGTTCCTCTCTCCAATTTATCCTCCATAACTGATATCCGTAGCATACAGGTCAGACCAATGCATGTCCTTATTAAAAAATCTTTAAATTCTTACTCTGTCCTGTAGAGTAAAATATTTCTGCTTGGTAATTGACCTCCTTCATAATGTGACTTTAGCCTTCTTTCCAGATATTTTAACTTATTTCTCCAAGTGCAATCTTCATTTCAGTCAAATCGTCTCACTCGCTTTTCCCTGTTGTAAATGGACACCCATCTGGTACCTGGATGTCAGACAGATACCCACCAACCAACTAAATAGGTAACTACCCACCAACTAGGTGAAATGACTTGAAGTGGAAGTAGAAGATATGATTTCAAATTCTGCCTTAGATATTGATTGGCTATGTGACCCTGAACAAGTCTCTTAACTTGCCTCTGCCTCAGTTCCCTCACCTGTAAAAGGGGGTAATAACCACATTTACTTCTCAGACTATTCTATCAGTTGAGTTTGTATTGTTTCTCAGAACTGAAAGAAGCCCCACTTCAAGGATGTAAATTATTTTCATACCTTCATTTTCCAATGATTCAATAAGGAAGGAAACTGAAACTCAGAAATGATATTTCATAAGTTTGGCAAATGGCAGAGTTGTGACTCATTGGTTATTAGAATGACAGTGAGCTTTAGAGAACATCTAATCCAAGATTCCTTAACTTGTGTTCTTCAAAAGTTCTATAAAGTTGGGTAAGAGAAGATGTCACCAATATTTTCACCATTGGCATTTCTCTCAATAATTTAAAAAAACATGATTTTCAAAAGGGGTCCATCAACTCTCCCAGGTAGTTTCAGGGATCCATTACGTAAAATTGTTAAGAACTTCTGATATAGCCCAATCTCTCTCATTTTCTACATGAGGAAACTAAAGTTCAGCTAGGGAAAAAATAATTTGCAAAGGTGGCACAAATCATTGTAAGTATCAGGATTCAAACCTAGATCTTCAGTCTTCAAGTTCTCACAGTGTCAAAAGCAGGATAAGAAGCTTGAATTGTATCAATGGAATTAGATAGTAAGAAAACTTGATGAACACAATGGTTATGGTACACAGGATTAATTAAAGATTACACATCTGTATTATCATGGTCTGGAGACCTGGAATATTCATACAGACATCCACCTACCAGCTAAGTAGGTAAACTGAAAGATCATGAATGAAATGCTCATTTATATCATGGCTTATGCCAGAGTTAGTTAATCTCAAAGTTAAAACCTGATTCTACAAACGTAACACAGTGATCTGGGAAGTGAGGCAGTTTAACTAAAATCTTTTTTTTTTCTTTGAATTTCACTTAGATTTAATACCCACAAGGATCCTCAAGTTGCAAGCAGTGAGGTGTTACTTGACCTAGATAGAGAAAACCTCTGAGAGAGTCTGACCGCCACCCTGGAAGACAGCCCAGAGAGAACTAACCTTTAGGCTCAATATAAGATAGGTAGATAGGCAGTTGTAAAAGTCTAAATTAATAGAGAATTAAAATCCAAGTAACCACATACCTAAATCCTAATGCCCGCATGAGGGACTCCTTCCCTTTGGACAAACACCTGAAGCCAAAGAGACATAGTCATTTCCTCTATCCATATCCACAGTAGTAGCTCTTATAACTTAATGCATCAATCCCATATGCAAAGTTTGGCAAATTCACAGCATTGCCTGGTTAGTGGATCAATGATTGCAGTGGTTTCACCTCCACTATCATGTCTGAGAAAAAGGCTTCTAATCCCTTTCTCCCTTGCTTCTTCACTCTCTTCCTACTACATCATTTCTATAGTTCTTTGCAGATTCACCTAACATATGTCTGGGCACATTCCAAATAGTTAGTGTTAAGATTCCCTTCCCATTACACTCCTCCTGTCTCTTTCTACTCTCAGTATTGTGCAAAATCTTGGATTTGCCTCCCAGCACTGACAGTAATAATCTGTGTGAGTTAGGGAAGCAATACCTTCTCTGGAGCTCAGTTTCCACTTTTATGAAATGCAATGATTAGACTAGAAGGTTTTTGAGATCTCTACCAGTTCTGACATTCCAAGTTCTGAGAGTCATCTCAGTCCATGATCTAAGAACCTTCCCAGTTCTGAGAATATATGAAATGATCTCTTTCAACTTGTACTCTTGGATTCCTTTCTGGGATAAGGTGTGATTCCTGAATTCTTCATTTGTGACTTTTTCTCAGTCCTTATTATTCTTGACCTCTCTGAGGTGCTTAACATTTTCAATACCATTCTACCCATACAGGCATTTTGCCTCCTTTGGTTTGATTCTCCTTTAGTCTCCTGTATTAGATCTTCCTTCGCTTTAATTTACTGAGGGAGCTAGGGAGTGCAGTCAAAAGAACACTGGAAGTGGAGTTAGGAAGAGCTGAGTTCAAATATGACATCAGACACTTACTAGATATACTGCTGAAGTAACTTAAACTCTGTCCACTGAGTTTTCCTCATCTGTAAAATGGGAATAATAATTTCATCTGCCTTCTAGGATTGTTGTGAGGATCAAACGAGATCAAATAAGAACATCATTTTGCAAACTTCAAAATCACTGTTAGCTGTCATTACTCAACAACTGCAGATGTTGGGCAAAATCCTCTCCTTTCTTTCCCTATGCTCTCCTATTGGATGAATTTATCAACTCCCATGATTTTGATTATTATCCATGTAAGATAATTCACATATACATAAATTCATTCTTAACTTCGCTCCTGAACTAGTTCCATTTCACTAATTACCTCCTGGATAACTCCATCTAAATGTCCTCCAGAAACCTTCACTTCCACACATCTAAAATACAAGTCATTATCTTTATCCTCAAAATTTTCCCTTTTTTTCATAATTTTCTCACTTCTATTGTAGCTACCATCATTCTACACTTCAAAATGTGCAAATTCAGTTTTCTTCCCTCAGTTCCCATATCCAATTCTTGTCCATTGAGTCTCCACAATATCCCCTGCACAGTTTTATTCTTTGCACTCTCCATTTTCCATTCTCCATCCTAATTCAGACCCTCCTCAGTTTATACCTGGATTATTACAATAGACTTTTTTGTATGTTTTCTGCAAGGCAATGGGGTTAAGTGACTTGCCCAAGGTCACACAGCTAAGTAAGTAATATGTGTCTGAGGCTAGATTTGAACCCAGGCCTCTTGACTCCAGACTCAGTGCTATATGTACTGCACCACCTAGCTGCCCCCAACAAAAGACTTTAATTAGTGTCCCTGTCTTCTGTATCTCCCCACTCCTCAGCTGTTACTGATATTCCTAAAGAAGACAGGTCTGACCAATCCACTTCCCATACTTAGTTTACTAATTTCTGTAGGATAGATATACAAATACCTCAGATTGTCATTTAAAACCATCTAGTTTGATTTTCCCCAATTTTTTTAGTCTTAGGCTCTGACTTCCCTTTATGCATTTTCCATTCCTGTCCAACTGGTCTCTTAGCTGTTTCCTATCAAAACATTCTATCTTTCACCACTGAGTCTTAAAGATTAGGAATCTTTCATTCATAATATGCCTTCTTTCTTTACCTCTGTCCTTTAGAGAGTAAGAATCGCCTTCTACTTGAGATTTTTTCTTATTTATTCCTCCCCAGTTAACATTCTCTCCCTCTTGAAAGTATATTGAACACACTTCTTATTTACTCATCTGGGTAAAAGTTGTAGCCTGAAAAAGAATATGAATTCCTTGAATATAAAAATGGTTTCTTTTCTGTCTTAGTACTTTCACTTCTGTCTTTAGACATAGTAGATTCCTAATAAATGTGGGCAAACTGAATTGAATTGAATGGCTGGATGACTGACTGACTGAGTGAATAAGTGAATAAATAAATGAATAAAGACATTGTTGTATCTGGATAACCTTTTGATGGTGAGGTAGATAAAAACCCCACAAGGCTTGAGTCAAATGATGACAATGAATATTCTTGCATTTAGTTTTGTCCAGGCCTTGCTGTTGGGGGTCCTATATTCCCTTTAAGACAGGTGTGGCCTTCAGCTGTATATATTCATATATTTCTCCCTATTTCTGTCTTTATGGTCAGTATCAGTGAAGCCTCCACTTGAAATAAATTCTTTGTGGCTAAGGTGACATGAATGGGGAATTTCTCACACTTGGTGAGCTCTAAGTCTGGTCACTTCCACTTACTGGAAACCAACACTGAAATCTTAGTATTGCCTGTCCATTATGGCCAAAATGGGCTGTCATTTTTCCATGAATCAATATACCTAGAAAATATGAAAATGCCAAGGAAAGCAGGGACCACAAGCAAAGTTTGTAGAGGGAAAATTAAGGTCCAGAGCACTACTGTTCAAGGTAGCTGAGGCTAGAATTCATGTCACATGCCCAGGACAAGGTTCTTTCTGATATATATCATTGCTTTACTTTCCCATCCACCACAATACGTATGTTTTATTAGAACCCACTGAGGCTGTTTGCTCAGAGAATATGGAAGTCAGTCATGCAGGAAGATTCCAGGATGGTGGTAGGATCATGAGGTTCTCACCTTCAGAGTCTTCAGAGAAGGTGGATATTGTATGTTAAATAGGTGGCTAACACAGTCTGCCCATTGGCTTATCATTATAGGTAACTGGGAGCTCCACAAACTCAAGAAAGTTGCAAGAATAAATGGGAAGAAGGATGCTAGAGATGTTAACAATTGGTAAATGAAATAAAATTGAGATCCTTTAGGCATCTGAGGAATGAGACTGGACAAATCCCATTTCCTGTCCATGAGGCAGGATGAGAGTGATAAAACTCTGTCTTGGACCTTCTGGGGGTTCCTGGGTCAATCTTGCAGGCTCTCTCCCTCCAAGTGCAAGTTCATGTTAGAGTATGAGAAGATTAGCTGTGAAACATTGAACAAATCACTTGTTGCTTGAGGGCTTCAGTTTCTTTAAAAGATTTCAGAGCTAAAAGGGATCTTAGAGGTCCTCTTGTACAAATAATTCCTGACCTATACATACATACATATACAGTATGTATATATAAACAAATATGTTTATATATTTGTATGTATATTTATGAGTATGTATATATGTATAAGTAATAATGCATGTGTTTATAGATAATGTATATGCATATCCTATATAGCTATATTTAGATAGAGATATAGAGATACAGACAAAGATATAGAACTGTGTATGTATGTATATATATGTGCATCTAGTTATGTATGTAAATGTATATGCATCCATGTATACATTTATTTGTAGTTATATGTATGCTCTCAAATATATGTGTATAGGTCTCATTCTTTTATACACACACACACATATGCACATGTGTGTATTGATATATATAATAGGTAGCCATCCTGGCTCTACAGGAAATTTTCTCTATTGAGGAAATATCCTTTGCCTCTCAAGCTAGTCCATTTCCATTTTAGACAGCTCTAATTGTCAGGAAGTTTTTCCTTCTTTCTAACCAAAATCTACATCTTTTCAATTTCTCTCATTGTTCCTAGTTTTGGACTCTGGTGAAAAGTGAATGTCAAACCTCTCCTCCCCATGAAACCTTTCAGATATTCGATGACAAGTTATCACATCTCTCCTAAGCCTTCTCTTCTCTTCTCCAGGATAAACTTGCCCAGTTTTTACAATTGATTTTCAAATCCCTTTACCACCCTGACTGGTTTCCTCTGCATATTCCCTACTTTATTAGTCAATCAGCAAGTATTTATTAAAATGCCTTCTCTGTTCCAGAAACAAAAACAAAAAACCAAACAGACTGTGTCCTTAAGTAATTATCATTCTAAAAGGGGGCAAAGCACTTCCATAAGTGCCTGTACAGAATAAATACACATTGAAAACAAGGTAATTTAGGAGGGAGAACAGATTAGATGCCTCAATCTAAATTTTAGGCTTCTTTTCAGACAGCCTGAGATTCTTTTAGCATAGCAGTGTCATCTTTGAGCTCATCTCTCCCTTTCCCCATGTTCCCCTCACCCATCATAAGCAACTAAATGGTCTCTATTCAGGTCTCTTCTAGGACTGAAGCCTACAATATTAAGCCACAACAATAATCGCTCTCATTTCTATCACATTTTGCTTTCGATTTACAAAGTACTTTCTTCATAGCAACCCTGTGATATAGGGCTGCTATGCTATGAGGAAACCAAGTCTTAGACAAGTGAGATTACATAACTCTAACCCTAATCCTACATATCCTCATTGATTAAAAAATTGGACTACAAGATGGGATTGGAATCCAAGCATCCTAGGTCTAATATTCAGCACTGTCTAGCTATCTTATGGAGGTTGTAGGACCAGGGTCTCCAGGTAGACAGAATCTGTTTAACTTCAGCTCCACTTATGCCTACCTCTTTCCTACCCCTCCCTCTACTATCTCCACGCATTCCTCCAAAGCTGTGGAATCCCATGGTCTTTACACAAGTTACTCCCTTGTTGCCAGGGATCATAGAATTAAAGAATTGGATCTAAGAGTACCCCCATTAGAGAATCAAATTATCAAATTGCTTCATTTTACAATTAAGGAAACTGAGGCCCACACAGGTGCAGTAACTTGTCTAGGATCAAATAAAACATTGGTGTTCAAAGTAGATTTGAAAAAAAAAAAAACAGTCTTCCTGATTCTCTATAGTAGTCACCTAGTCTTCACTGAAGGACGGTTGGCAATCCACAAGGAGGTTATTCTGGTCATTGCAGAAAATCCTAGCCACCACTGGCAGCTGCATCAGATCACAGATGGTCAAAACTAGAAGGATAATCTGATTTCCTGTTTTTTATTTTGCAAAGCAATAGGTCTAAGTGATTTTCCCAAGGTTATAAAGCTAAATAAGATATTAAGTGTCTGAAACCAGATTTAAACTCAGGTCCTTCTGACAACAGGTCCAGTGTTCTATCCACTGGACCACCTAGCTGCCCTCTAATTTTATCTTTTACAGATTAAACAACCAAGGTCCAAAGAGCTAAAACAACTACAACGACCACAACAATTAAAAAAAAAAAAAAACTTGCCCAGGGAAGGTCACAAAGTAGGTTATTGACAAAATCAATTGTTCTGACTCCTGGGACAGGTATGTTTTCATGAACTCTGATTCAAGTGATACCAGTGGTCAAGAAAGTATAAACAATATATAAGGGAATGGAAGTCACTGGTCTGAAAGAGTTCCAGAGAAAAATTTTTCTTTGTGACAGTCATGGCCAGAGAGACTTCATGAATACAGATCTTCTTCCAGGAGTAAGTCATTTTAAGTCCCACCTCTTTCTCTTCTTAGAAACTATTATCTTTCTTGTGCCTCCTCTCCCAAATCGTGAAATCCACCATGAAAGAAGAATTAATGGCAACCAAGACTTAGATTAAAGACTGATTTCTTTCAGTGAGCTTCAAAAGCAGTTTTTGTTCCATGATCTGTTTGTGGTGGGTTCCTCTGCCAGTGGCAATCTTAGTCACAGTTTGAGAACTATAAAGTACAATTCCAGGCTTCATAGGATGGGAGGGACCAAAGTCTGGTTCAGACCAGAGGAGAGAGGAGAAATCCCACTTGAACCACTCCCACAATTCCTGCTCACACTCCATTCAATCTGGCAGAAGACTGGGCCAATCTCAGCAAAGCTATCTCGACCTCCCCAAAGCTATGTGTCTGTAAGTACTTCATTCCCCCCCTCCATCCTTGTAATCCTGGTTCAGAAAAATAATGTATTCATCATTTCTCTATAAGAGGTGTCTGTCTTGGGATGTAAAAGTATATCCCATTAAAGCAAACAAAAAAAAAAATCACAGAACATATTAGTTGGGGGTGAGGGGAACCTGAGGACAGATACTGACAGATCTGAGAAGAACCTTAGATTATAAAAAAATATAGTTGAGGGGAAAGAACTAGTGAAGAAACTTAGAACACAAAATTTCAGAGCTGTAACTAGAAGGACTCCTAGAACAAGCAACAGCTCGAGTGAGGAACATGGTAACCATAGTGGGTAGGTCAGCGAGGTCGAATAAGCAAAATGAACAGGGGAAGGGTCTTCCTCTTTATACTTTCTTCCCTTAGTTTCACCTTATAAGGTTTTGCCCTGGACTTGCAGAGTCTGGAGAACAATATTTTCCAGCTTCAGGTGTACTTTGGGGACATTTACATATTAAAAAACCTGGGCACTGTCCTGCCTGTGGTTCTCCTTTATTGGTTCATAACCCAGGCAGGATCATTGATCCTAACTAGTCTTTGCATTCTGGACAACATGATGGAATCCTTGGATGAGTTAGGGATGATCAGGGATCATAAGGTTGTTTTGTTCAGTTCAACAAGCATTTATTAAATACCTAGCAAGGGGCAGGCACCAAACAAGACCATGGAGATAGATACAAGGACAAAAGCAAAACAGTCCTTGACTTCAAAGAGTTTACATTCCATACCTAATATGCAAAAACCTGTATCTACACTATTCAATACTCAATCATTAGGCCCCTTTAATCCTTTGTGGGGTTAGAGCGGCAAGGAATTATCCAGTACCTGGTTTCAAAATCTGTATGGTAGACAATGGATCCCAAGTCATTCCTCTGGAAGACTCTGGAAGTTACTGGTGAAGGTAACCCTAACTCTCAATGAAATGATGATGCTCTTCAGCAGCAACAGCAACAACAATAGTAATGATAGCCACAACCAATGTAACACTTCAAAGCTTACAAAATGTTTTATACACATGGTTTCATTTCATTCTGACCATAACCCTGAAAGGTACAGTCTTGTTATTGCCATTTTGCTGCCAAGGAAACTGAGGATAATAATAATGAATATTCATTAAGAGCTTTAAGGTTTACAAAGTCCTTTACCAATATTGTCTCATTTGATCGACAGAATTAAAATCCTTATCTTCTTGATTCTTATCCCATGATGTTGCATGGTCTCTCTTTAATAAGATTATAGATTTAGAGATGGAAGGAAACTTAGAGGGCTTTGTATCTAAGCCCTTCATTAAATGATTTGGTCAAGATCATTGATAAAAAGTGGAAGAGTAGGAATTCAAATCACAGTTTTCTAACTCCTAATTCTGCCCTTTTTACATTGCCTCCTATTAATCAGCAAGCTTTCATTAAGTTCCCAATAATGTGCCAGACATGATGCTAGATACTGAGAAGATAAAACCATAAATTAAACAGTCCCTGTCTTCAAGGAACTTATGTTCTCTTAAGGAAAAAGTAAAAACATACATAAATAAATACATTGCGTGCTCTGTGTGTGTGTGTGTGTGTGTGTGTGTGTCTGTGTGTGTCTGTGTGTGTCTGTGTGTGTCTGTGTGCTCTATCAGGCAGGCAGGGCAGCTAAGTGATGCAGTAGTTAGGGCACTGAGCCGGAGTCAGGAAGGTCTCATCTTGAGTATGACTTCAGATGCCTGCTATATATGTGACCTTGGTTAGTCACTTAACTTTGATTTGCCTCAGTTAATTATCTACAAAATGAGGATACTCTGAAGAAGGAATTGGCAAATGCCCCAAGATCTTTGTAAAGAAAAAAAAAAACACATGGACAAGCCCGTGGAGTCACAGAGTTGAACACAAATAAAAAATAACATAGGCAGATAACTTATAGAGATAAAATATATAAATATAAATTTTTTGAGACATGATTCAAGTCGATTTCAGGGTCCATTAAAACCTTCTCTACAGATACTCACTGTCTCTGTCTCTCTAAGTCTTTGACTCTGTTTTTCTATCTCTGTCTCTCTGTCTCTTTCATAAACACATACACACACTCATACAAACACACACACAGAGATACACACGCACACACATACACACAGACGTACACACACACACACACACACACACACACACACACACACACACACACCTAAAAGAACAAGACTTTCCTCCCCCATTTCTCAGACTTTTCTATGATCTCCATTCCTTTTCTGAATGCCCGAACAATCACTCTCCCACTGATCAGCAGCACAATTTTCCCTCATGACCCTCATTCCCCAAGAGTAGTATGCATCTCATTTCCACCATTTGTCCACCTGTAAACATTCTTGAAAGGAGGTGTTCAGCAGTCTCTCTTCTGGGCTGTTTTTGCAGCTGGGGTTCTGAGAGAGCTCACTCTCCCAATTCAATCTTTTGCCAATCTTCTTTTACTCACTCTTCTATTGCCTTAGAAGTGTTAGGGCTTCCATGGAGCAAGTAGTAAAGGCCTGTATAAAGTGGTCAGTCCTCCAGCAGAATATGTCTTAGTGGCCATCACCTCAGATAAATTTGGCCTTCTGGCAAAGTTCCAGAATCAAGTTTTTAAATGCATAACTATAACAGACATTTGCACATAGATATGTTTATACATATGCATATCCAAATACAAGAAAAATCAAATATCTAGAAATAGTTATCAATGTATTAAATATAAAACAATTTCATGGATCCCAGTTTAAGAGCCCCTGTTATTTTTGTTGGTTTGTTTATTTGTTTAAGGCCATGGGTTTAAGTTTCTTGCCTAAGGTCACACAACTAGGTTATTATTAAGTGTCTAAAGCCCAATTTGAACTCAGGTCCTCCTGTCTTGAGGACTGGTGCTCTATTCATTGTTCCATCTAACTTTCCCAAGAACCCCTGTTCTTAAAGTTCCAAACATATTTTATAATTTATCATTTTATAAAAGAGGAATATGAAGACACATTTACAAGGATTAATGAGTATAGTTTACAAGAAGTTCCCCTCCCCCAAAAAATATAACACAAAGCAAAGTAAAAGTAAGTAATTGTCTTAAATATAAAGCAATATTGATGAGATACCAGGAGGAATTTGTACAGAAGCATTCAGGAATGTTTTCTAAAAGACCACAGTCAGTTAATGTATTGCTATTAACAGCTGCAGTTAACATTTTGGATGTGTGGTATGTGCTTGGGATTAATAAAACTACATGACAATAAATTTTGTTCAAATTGCAGGCAGTGCTATAGATCAATATCACTGATCACAACAAAAGAGAAATTACAATAATCCATCCTTGAGGTCAGGAATGGAGGTGTTCAGATAAAGGTAAGAGAAAGGATGGATAATGCAAACACTGAGAGATACCCTGAGTATTTCAAAAGCTTCAAAGGGAAATCAATTTTCACACCAAGAGAACAGATGCATTTTGATGTAGTTTCATGATTAGATACCATTTCAGTGATGTTTGAATAATGTGAGAAACTGTCCAATGATTAAGCTACTTCCATATCTCAAGATGAACTGTGAGGGCCATCGATCTCTTGAGTAACTCTGGTGTACACTGTTCTAATTATGAAACTTCAACCTCCTTGAAAGGCCATGGATGACATGACAAAGAAAGAGATTGTTTAGAACTAGATAAAGCTATAGAATCAATACCAGATGAAAGAATATGATTAAACCTATCTACTATCTATTCCATAGTGCCCAGAGAAAAGGCAAAACAATCTAAGTCTTCAAACAAGTTAAAAGAAAATGACATATTAGAGCAAAACTCTAAGACTACTGTAAATTGTTTTTGGAGAATATATGAAGTTTTCAGAGTTCCTTTGTGTGTTTGTGGGTATGTATGTGTGGTGTTTGTTTATGTGTGTGCATGCGTGCACATATGTGTGTGTGTGTGTTTAGAGGGGGGGAGTGAATAAAAAATATATCTTGTGAATATATTGTTAATTCTCCTCTCCTTTTAAAAGTCAGTGTGGGAGGTAGCTAGGTGGCACAGTGTATAGAGTCAGGAGGACCTGTGTTCAAATCCAGCCTCAGATACTTAATAATTGCCTGGCTGTGTGATCTTGGTCAAGTCACTCTTAGTCCTATTGCTTCAAATAAATTAAAAAAATATACAAATAAATAAACAAACAAAAAACCAAACAAATAAATAAGAGTATGGCATAAGGAAGAGTATAGGATTTTGGTTCAAATTCTACCTTGGCATTTAATAATCATCATTGATCTTTGGGCAAATTATTCATCTTCTCTGAGTCTCAGTTCTTTTGGTACCTAGGTGGTACAGAGAATAGAGCTTGAGTTCAAATCTGGCCTAAGACTCTAACTGGCTATGTGACACTGGGCAAGTCACTTAATGCTATTTTCTTTGGATTCCTCATTTGTAAAGTGAGATAGAAAAGGAAATGACAACCTTCTAGTTCCTTTGCCAAGAAAGGGACTTTACTCTTTCATAATACAACTGCTTATTAGCTAAGATACCCCAAGATCCAGCAAAAGACAACAAGGAGTGCTCTGACAAGTAGGAAGAGAACCAATAGAAAAACTGAACTGAAAATCCATAACTGAGAAAGTGTCCAGGAGTTAAAAAAAACAGTAAATAGTGTCAAAATCTGCAGAGATAGAGAAGGAACTTTGAGGAATGGCCATTAGGTTTGATAATTAAATAATTGTTCTTAATTTTGGAAGGAAATTTTAGTTGAATGATAATAGTAAAAAGGAAATAATAAGGTCCTAAGACTTTAGATAATAGTAAGAAGGAAAAATGAAAGGATCTTTTGAAAAGAATTATAAAATACTTTTCATACAAATAAAGCTATAGGTAGATAGATAGGTAGACGGATGATAGATGCATGAATGTATGTATGTATGGATAGATAGACAGACAGACAGACAGACAGACAGACAGATAGATAGATAGATAGATAGATAGATAGATAGATAAACAATAAACAATTGGAGAATATTCATTTCTCTTGAACCCATATTTTAAAAATGATGGCAATTCTACCTCTTAATTTACATAGTCAATGCCACACCAATCAAATTACAAAAGATTTATTTTATAGAGTTAAAAATGATCATAACAAAATTCATCTGGAAAAACACAATTTCATGAATATCAAATGAATCAATGAGAAAAATGTGAAGGAAGGCAGCCTGGAAGTAACAGATTTCAAACTATATTACAAATGGTTATCATCAAAACAATCTGATACTGGCTATGGAGTAGATTAGGTACACAATACAAAGTAGCAAATGACCATAGCTATCTAACATTTGATAAATCAAAGATCCACACTTTGGAGGTAAGAATTCACCATTTGACAAAAATTGCTGGGGAAACAGGAAAGCAATTTGGCAGTAAGACAAAGACAAATATCTCACACTATACATTAAAATAAGGGGGAAAATGAGCAAATGATTTAGACATGAAGGGTGATATTACAAGTAAATTAAGGCACTTAGAACATTTTGCCTTTGAGATCTATGGATAAGGGAAGTTTCTTACTAAACAAAACATATACAAGATCATGGAAAGCAAAATATATGATTTTGATAGCATGAAATTAAGATTTTTTTAACACAAACAAAACTAATGAAGCTGATATAAAAATTTCCAGTAAGAAACTGGAGAAAACCTTTCTCTGATAAAGACCTCATTTCTCAAATATATAATGAACTGAGTTAAATTAAAAAAAAACATGCATCATTGCTCAATTAATAACTGGTCAAAGAATATACAAGCAATTTTCAGAAGAAGTAATCAAATTTTTTCAATAGTCACCTGAAAAAATGATGTTTTTTATTATTATTGATTAGAGAAATACCGATTAAAATAAATCTAAGATTCAACCTCACAACTATTAGCTTGACTAACATGACAGAAATGGAAAATGATAAATGGCGAGGGGTTGTGGGAAAAGTAGATGTAAAAATACACTGTTGGCAGAGTTGTGAACTGGTCTCAACCTATCTGGAGAACAATTTATGACTATGGCCAAAGAACTATCAAACTGAACATATCCTTGGACCTATTCATATAACTATCAAGTCTATATGCTAAAGATATAGTAAGGAAAAAAGGAAAAAGGAACTATTTGCACAAAAAATATTTTAGCAGTTCTTTCAATGATGGTCAAGAATTTGAAATTGAAAGAATGCCTGACAATTGGACTGAACAAGTTTAGGTATATGATTCTGATGAAATAATATTATGCTAGAAGACATGATGAGAGGGATAGTTTCAGGGGGAAAAATTTAGGAAAACTCCTATGAATTGGTGTGGTGCCACATGAGAGAACCTTGTACACAGTAATAGCAATATGATGACAATGATTAATTGGGAACAACTTAGTTACTTTGATACAATAATTGAATTCCATGCCATGATGAAAAATTCTAGAGAGATTTGATGAACTCAGTGGAGATTAAAACATGCTATTTTTCTCAGTTTCTATATGTTTCCTGAAATTTTTGTAACATGGCAAATATAAATATATGTTATGCATGACTTCAAATGTATAATTGATATAATAATTCTTGCCTTTTCAATGAATTGGGACAGTGAGAGAGGGAGAGTTTGCAACTTAATTTTTTTAAATGAACATAAAAATAAATAAATATAGAGTAAGGGGAAAAGTAGAATAAGTTTAGAGAGCTTTTTCAAGTACTGTAGTTAAGAAAAAAATATATAAGACAATTTTAGCATAGATAACAGAATCTACTGAAAAACTTTTGTTGTTATTGTTTGACTGTTATTTCTGAGGTCACACAGAAAATGGGCAATAGAGATTTTCTCACTTCAAAGTCTAGGGTTCTTTCCACGATACCAAATTTTTTGAACTCACTAAGACACCAAATCCAACCTCTGCCACAACATATATGTGATTCCATGCAAAGCACTTGGCTAAGTCAGGTGCTTCATCTATAAAATGGAGATAAAAATAGCAGCTATTTCCTTGGAAAAATGAGATCAAATTCGTAAAGCTCTATGCAAACTTAAAAGTATTAAGTGCCCATCATCATCATCATTTTTATCCTTGCTTCGGAGATCTCACATCTAAACTTTATAATTGTATAATAAATATCTCATTTAAATCTTTGATGTCTAAATTTTTTTAAAAAAATGTTAAATTACTGAGACCTGAGAGTTGACTTTTTCCAGATACTGAAAGCCTATTATTTCTGAACTTCTAAATATCAGTCTTATAAATGTAATGGGAAACCTCTTTAAAAGTCAAATACTTAAGCAGAACTAACAAATAAAGCCTCACTAATTTTACAGAACCATAGAATTTAGATCTGGAAGGACTCCCAGAGGTCATCTAGTCCATCCCTTTTATTATTCAGATGAATCTGAGACCCAGTGAGATTAAGTCATTGTGGCCAAAAAAAGAGTCAGGTCTAGAATTCAAATCTTTTTGGCTTCAAATGCAGAGTTCTTTCTACTTCACAAAGTTTCCTCTACTCCATTAAATGAAAATAAAGGATGCACTGAATAAATATTAACAGGTTGTTCTTAAGAAATATAACCATGAAGAGGAGAAAGAATACTAATGTCTCCCCAAATATCAGAAACAGCCTGGGGCTGTACTTTCAAGTAGCTTGTAATGGGAGAAAAGTAATAGCTTCCTAAGTGTGTGCATGCTATTAGTGGCTGCCAAAAAGAACCATTTGATTCTTCTGGATCCAACTGTTTCTTCCCCTTCAGCAGACACAGAAGCTTTTATTCTGCATATAAAACAAACCAGAATTAATAAAACCTCTTTTACACAGCATGCTATTAGCCCTCAAGGCAAAGGAAGATTATTCTATTTTGTGTCTTTACATTTGGAAACTCCTGCCCTACTATGAATGCCCACTTACACTTCTTGGTTTTTTTGGTATGGATAATTCTTCATCTTTTGTGATGTTTTTCTTCTGAGAAATCGCTTTCTCTCTCTCTCTCTCTCTCTCTCTCTCTCTCTCTCTCTCTCTCTCTCTCTCTCTCTCCAACTAGGTATCAAGCAAGTATTATTACCACTTGATTCAGAGTAGTCAGGTCAGGCACCTTCCAACATGTGGAGTGTGGAGTAATGGGAATGTGCAAATAGAAATAGTCAGAATTACTGATGAGCTCATTAGTACAACTTTTGTCATCATGTGAATTCTACCAATTCTTGTTTTTTTTATCTTGTCTGTTCTAAGCAATACTTTATAATTAGGGTTTTTTAGCATCTATGTTCTCTGGACTAGCACATTTATAAGAAACTCCAATTTTCTTTTCCAATCGTAGTCCAGTCAAAACAGTTTTTATATGGCTGGAGGAAAGCCCTGGGATAAGTTAGTTATTTCAGCTTTATTTCCCAGGCAGATCAAGGGTATGATCCAAGAAGGGATGCTGTAAGTTTCATAAAAAAATGTTAAACACTTGCATACATTAAAGAAATACATAAATGCCAGTTATTGTTATTGTGTTACCGTTTGTCCTTCATTCTCAAAGAGGACCATGATATCAGGAAGGTGATATCATGACTTTCAAGTATTTTTTATTTAAGTGAGAGAAGGTTGCAAAGTCACCAATCTTATTCTTTCCTCTGGAGTAATCTGGTTCCAATGGCAAGACAGAAAATCTGAGTGATTGAAGGTGACAAAAATTAAAAAAAAGAATTATTATTTATTAAACTATATATTCCTAATGATCTAGCAATACCATTATTAGGTCTTTTCCCAAAGATGATTAGATTAAAAAGAAAGGAATCTATATGTTCTATGTAAAGCTGCAAAGAATTGAAAATTTTGGAAATTCCTGTCAATTGAGGAAGATTGAAAAAGTTGAAGTACTTGATTGTGATGAAACCACTGTACTATAAAAAATAATGATATTGACAATCTTTGCAAAACATGGTTATACTTGTATGAAATAGAATGAAATGAGCAGAATGAAGTAAATAACAGCAATATTATTTAAAAGCATCTTTGAGTGACTGCAGTTTTAACTGTTATAAATATGAAAGGATTGATGAATAGAAATATTTTTGAATATTACATATAAATGCAGAAACATACATACATACATACATACATACATACATATATAGTTGTAACTAATGGCAATCATCTCTAGTATTGGGGGTTGGGGTGCACCAGAAAGGAGGGGGAAAATCTTTCATTATTGCTTTATTATTTATTTTAAGGGAATAGGAAATTATATATGAGAGATTGGCATTCTCATGAGCAATCATCTTTTTTTTAATATCATCTGAATTTTTTGTTTTATTCCATAAAATAAAAAATAAAATGAATAAAAATGCAAAAAAGAAAAAAAAAAGAAAAACAGAAATTAGATACAAAATGTGCATAAGCATATGAGTTAGTCCAATGCCTGATAAACTCAAGGATTCCAATTGTTGTGGCAAAAGATCATTTTTTGACAAAAACTGTTGGGAAAATCAGAAAGTAATACAGCAAAAATTAGGATTAAGCTCAAAATGAGTACATGCTTTTGTTATAAGTGGAGGTATAAACAAATTAGAAGAACATGGGAGAAACTATAGAGAGCTATGGAGCATTTCTGATGAAAAGATCAGAAATGAATTGAAAATTTGACATTCAAACCCAGATGCATAAAACAGTAAACATGAAAGAGAAAAAAGGAAAAAAAATAAGGTTAAAATGTTTACATTCTTTTATAGGAAGCTGATAATTGAAACTTCTAAGAGCTTTATCAATATTGGGTTTAGGAATAAATAGAGAGCACAGGTGTGAATTGATTATATTGGGATGATTACAGAAAAACAAAATCAAGAAGTTGGAAAGAATGATGCACTGGAAGAGAAGGGAAGGGATAGGAAGAATGGAAAAAATTCTCTAACATAAAAATGGCACTCAAGGAAATGCTTTGACAATGGAAAGAAAAATATGATTCAAGGGCAATGCTTAAATCTTACTCATTTTTATCTGAATTATCTCAAGGAAAGAATAACACATACTCAATTGGGCATAGAAATCTATATTATAAAGTTTAAACTGGTCAGAATCGGATTAAGCCAGGTTCAACTGATCAGAACTAGTCACTCTCAGTAGATAGCAACCTATCTCTTTGATGTTTAGTTTGCTCCTAATAGAATTTTAAAAAAAGAAACAAAAGCCATGAATTATTTTGAGAATCAAGTGAGTTAATAATGTATACAAAGTAATTCATTGCTACAAAGTGTTCTATTAATATGAAATATATAAAGGGAAATTATCATCACTTCTATTAGGCAGCTATATGGTTCAGCGAATGGAGCAATGGGGATGCAATCAGTAAGTCCTGAGTACAATTCTAGTCTCAGACTCTTAAAAGCTATGGCATCCTGTTCAAGTCACTTAATCTCTGTTTCCCTTAACCCATTGGAAAGTAAAATGACAAACCATCTGTGTAACTTTGTCAGGAAAACTCATGGACAGTATCATCCATGGACTCATGAAGATTCAGACATAACTAAATAACTGAACAACAATAAATGAACATTTTTTAGTTCATAAACCTGAATGTTTCTCAAGTGAATAACTACAATTCATTCTTTGTTTGAAAGTATCTTTATGTCATAAAAATAGTAATTTTATTCCCTATATGACTAAGAGCTTTTTCTATAACTCTACAAACTTTTATAGTGCTTGTTTTTTTATCTTGAATTAAAAAAGTCTATGTGAAATTGCTTTTTTGTTATTGTTTTCATAAACAAGACTATCATTATAAAGTCGCGGCCACTAAAATACCTTTCAATAGTTTAGTTTACTCTTCAATCTACTTTTGGTCAAAATAAATTTCAAAGAATCTATTAATGATTCAATGCCAACTGATTTTGTATTTACTCTATTATTTATATTTATTCTAGTATTCTCTTGGTAATAATTCACTTACCATAGAGAGTTGGAAGATTACATGAAGAAAAGAATGTTGTGATATAAATTAGTTGACTGATTTATATTTTCAAAACTTATGAGATGAGATATTGTCTAAAAATAAACTCATTTTAACCTGAAAGGTATTTATAGAAATTAAATTTAAGTTTTGGTGTTTGTGTAGAAAATGGAAGACATAACTAAGGGTCTAATGGCAGAATCTAGTTCCTTGGCCTTTTTCAGATATTATAACTGCAAGGAAAACAATTGAGAATCTAAAAGAATCTCGTTAAATAATTAGAGTACCTTCACTAAACAAAACTCTGATGACTTCACATATTTGACTTTTTCTTAATTCTCTGCTTCAAAAGAAATTACACTTTCAAACTGAATACCAATGAATCCTTCACTAAATACAAATATATAGAAGAGAAATTACAAGGAAACTATGATTTTATTATGTGAGCTGTACTTTTTTCTTTTTTAAAAAAAGTCATGCCTTATTTTATAAGGATATTTAACCCAGGACTCATTTTTACTGTAGTGCATGCAAAAACAATAATGGATTTTCCAGTTCAACATACCTGTGATAACTTTATAAACATTCATGAATCAACAACATTGCCAAAGGGGACATGAGCTATATTAACATTGGTACATCATTATCTTTGTTCATAACTTAGCTGGTTTGGGTAGAAGATTGCTGTTATACTTAACAGCCTATGAGGGCATGTTACTGAATTTCCCTAGGTCCTTTTTTTTTTAGTTAAAAAAGTCATCATAACAATGACTGTTCTACAAAGAACTAAGGCATGAAAATAGACACTTGGTCCAGTATTTCAGTATGCAAAGAAGGATGCTTGATCCCAGGACAGTCTGAATACTATCATCACTGCACATGATGTGATCCTCATTCTTTGTTTATCCCCAGGATCACCATTTCTCCTTATTATGATGTTGTTGTTTTTTAGTAACAAACTTTCTTCCAATTCCATCAAGGATGCAGGTTTTTCTCCAAGGAAAATGACCTGTTGTTTATGCTAACTCAAGTCTATTCCTGGTCACTTGTTCTATGTAATTGATTCTAGTCTTCTCCTCTCACCTACACCCACAACTATTTGTTTCTCAACTGAATGAATTCCCTTTTCAATATCTGCCCATGGAATATTAGCATCTTTTCTTCTCCTCAATGACTTGAATAAAGCAACTAGAATTCCTTTGATAAACATAATCAAAATGCATTTTTCCCTTGACAAATCAATGACACTCATGAGACTAAACAAAGTAAATGTTTAAAGAAAACAAAAAGCAATGATTTAAAAAAAACCTATAAGATCATATCAGTCAGGACTTTAATTGCTGTCTGACAAAACTGAACCTAAATTATCATTTAAAATTCTAATTCACACTCTCTCAGAGAGAAAAATCCTGAAATCATTCCACTTACTTCTAGAGAGTTTAGTGGTTAAGATTTGAAATAGTTTTATAAGACAATGAATTTAAACAATGCGAAATAAATTATTTCATTCATGTTATCAAAGATCATTAGTAAATACATTGCTTAGACAGATAAATAGATTGTTTGTTTGAGTGATAGGCATTTAGATTTATTTTATAAATCTGGAAGGAACCTCAGAAACTATAGATTCCAACTATTTTTTATTCAAGATTAGAAAATTGAGATACAGAGAGATTAAAATATCTAAAACGATTTTATAAATCAGATACTTCTAATTTCAAATACAGTACTATAATCAATCCATGAAACTATTGAGACTAAGAATTTAATAACATAGAACAACTATATTGTTTTGCTATTAATTTTAATGACTATTTAATAAACTAATAATAGTATATTACATGATAATATATATAATAATATCAATGTTTAGAACTGCACTAAGACTTTTGGGACACAATGGATTTTAAATCCTACATATTCTTGCTCTCTATAAGATTCATTTCTCTTTTATCATTGCATTTCATTGGTAAAATTTTGTTATTCTGCAATAATCAAAAGGTTTCAGTAGTGATATTTTGAAAATGGGAAATACTTACTTACCTGTCATAAAAATGCTAGGAAATGTCAGTGAAATTCCAGACAAATTGAATAAGGCTTACATATGATGAATACAGTAAATTATTTGATTGTCATAATCAAACAATGTTTTCTAAGTATCTGGAAGGTACTACCTAAATATATTCAGATGAGATCTCTTATCTTCTTGGTACTTTTCACACAGATTATAATCTTTTTTTTTTTTTTTTAGGTTTTTGCAAGGCAAATGGGGTTAAGTGGCTTGCCCAAGGCCCCAAAGCTAGGTAATAATTAAGTGTCTGAGGACCAATTAGAACCCAGGTACTCCTGACTCCAAGGCTGGTGCTTTATCCACTATGCCACCTAGCTGCCCCACAGAACATAATCTTGAGGGTAGAGATTTTTCTTGTCTTTATATCTCTAGGACCTAAAACAGTGCTGTGACATAGAGTAGGTGCTTGGTCAATAACTAATGCCAAATTTAATGCTTTCTATTCCATCAAATTCTCCCTGCCTTCCATTTCTTACTTTACTGGGACCTAAGTGAAAGTGGCTAGGAGTCAGTAGGGTCAGCTCCATCTGTGTCAGCCTACCGCCACCCTGATCTCCTAATCAAGAGAAGTAATGTTTCCTTTGAATTCAGGTCTTCAATCATTTGCTATTCAGAGTTTTTGAGGGAAGAGGAAAAAGAAAAGGAAAGTTGATAAGGAGAACTTTCTTCTTTTATTATGGAACTTTAAACTTTTTCTCCTGAGGCAATTAGGTGTTACAGTGGCTAAAGCACCAGGCCTGGAATCAGGGGGATCTGAGTTCAAATCCAGCCTCAGACACTTAATGGTTCATAGCTGTGTGTCCTTGGACAAGTCACAACCCTATTGCCAAAAAAATAAGAAAGAAAAATAAAGAAAAGGAAAAGGAAAAGGAAAAGAAATTCTCTTGCTAGACTGTTTCCTAATTTCTAGACTTCAGAGGGAAGAAGAGTAATGAGATGAGATCAACTATCTGACCGTGTCTTCTATTTTTTCTACATTTATTTGCAGTCTGATTTCCAAACTTTCTTAGGAAGTGACACCTTCCACAAAATGATGAACATTGTCATGCACAGTAACAACTTAGATATTCCAGTGATTATGAACCTTGAAGGTCATCATTTAAATCCTGTTATCCTTTGTCTGGAACTCAATTACTTATTCATACCTTTGTCAATCCTTCACTCCAAAATTCCAACCAAACACCACCAACCCCTTCTACTGTACCCTCTGGAAGGTCTGTTCCATAAGCAAAATATTTTGGTTCAACTTAAATTTTTTCTTCTGTGCCTTAATGTAACTTTACTTCCTACATGATGACAGAGCCTCCTCAGTTACCCTTTTCAGTTACTGGCTGCATCTCAAATAATTCTCCTTTTTGCACAGTTTGTGGTGAGGAAATTGGAAGATTCCTTGCTCCCTACTGCCACATCTAGGCTCTCCCTGTACCTGCCTCACTCAATAACCTTTCCTACTCTGAGGTTCAAGATATTTATCCATAACACTAAGTTAAAATACTCAAAATTCTTGTCTAGATTTCCAGGTCACTTTCTCCTTTCTCAGAATTATGTATATGACTCATATTTTTTTCTCTCTTCCCTAACTCATGCCTTCATACTAGGAACACCAAGATGCACAGTGACTCTTTCTCAAATACCTTAACCACTTAGTTCTTCAGCCTAATCACTTCCTAAGACCTGCTGTTTCACCCATACATAAATATAGTCATATTTTGGATCTTGCCATCAACCTCAAATGTTTCACCTCCACTCTAGGCAAATTGTGACTATAATAGTTTCCCTCATGTCTTCATTTAACAATGCTTCTGGCAAAGAAAAATAAATTAGTTTGACTCAATTTATTCTTTATAAAGTCACTCAGTCTTTGTAATCACCATTCTCTTTTCTTTATATTCACTAATCAACACTTTCAAGATTCTTTCTATAACTCTCACAGTAATCAGTCAAATTTTCTGATCTACAGTTTCCACATACTGTTCTCTTCCTTTTCAAAATAATCAAGACAATATTTGTCCTTCTCAAATCCTATATACTATCTTTCTCTGACTGTTCAAATGTCACTGACAATGCCTTAGAAATCACATTTGACAGTTCTTTCAATATTTCTGGTTCATTTAATTCAGGTAAGTTGAATTCATCAAGGGCAACTATTGCTTTCTTGGAATCTCCTTATTTATCTTTGGTATTAACTTTGCTGTTTTTATGCTGCCATTTCTGTGTAAAAGTAGAATAAACAGATTCAAAATAAAACAAGCATCTCTGCCTCCTGTTTGCTCAATTATGATAGCTTCCAAACTCCTAGGTTCTATTTGCTTAGTATAATTTTAGTTCATGGAATCTTTTTTTTTATACTTTCAAGGAACTATTTGAAATTTACTTTTCTTACAACTAAGGTATATATATATTTTCTCTTCCATCATAAAACTTCAGAGGAAGTAATCATTTTTCATAGGTCCCTATCATTTTCAGGCATTCACTTTGTCCTTGTTAATGAAATATATGTATAACATATTCTCTTGAGGGTTTGTCCAATTTTGAAGTTTTATGAAGCTAAAGCAGAAGTTATTAGTCATATTGATTTTTGTGGATATTGAGTTCCAAAAGATATTTGGATAAGAAATGTCTTTTCTTCATTTCTATATATTATCTCTGTACCAAGCTTGTAATCTGAGTCCTGAACTTATTATCATCTATTTATTTTTTTCTATTCATGTCATCTTGGATTCCTTCAGTGACAAAATAACTATTTTTCTTCTTTAAGTGACTCTCTACCATAATTTTTCCCATTGATTCCAAGATTTTCTTATTTGAACATATGTTGTTAATATATATACAATTACTCCCCTTTCTCCAATTTAACCTGATATTATTTTTTTAAATAAGGGAACCCCATCCAGAGTTATTTCCTAATGAGGAGTTTCATTTCCCCAGGTCTCAGTGATGCTTAGCCGGTTAAAGACACCTGTTTCTGCTTATCTAAACTCTAAGCATTTTTGTTGAATCATGACATCTTTGATCACTGACACTTTCATCTGAGACCATTAAATGACAAACTATTGATTAGCTCATTTCATCAAATTACTACATCTTAGACCCTATAACATTCAAGCAATTCCATTCTCTATCTTTTATCTAACAATAACATATTTTCCCATGGAACATTCTGTTTTACAAAACATTATTTTTGTAACAATTCAATGAGATTAAGGAGTCTTATCCTCCTTTAATATATGAGGAAATTGAGTCTCAATGGAGTTAAGTGAAAAAACCTAATAATCCAACTCATTTGTCTAAGGTAGAATAAGGGAAATAAAAAATCTGTAATTCTGGGAATATACAGATGATGTCAAGCATGATAAGTTTTGGGAATTCAGGATTAAACATACATGTTGTAGTCAAACCCATAGCTCCTGTAATTTGAAGGTTGCTAATTGTGAACAGCAGGCATAGGGGTAAAGAAACATTGCTAAGGATAATTGGAGTTTCATGCTTCAGCCATTCCATCCTATATTTTGGTTGAGAGAGAAGGGATTTTGGTATAAAAACTTTAAGGAATAGAGCAGGCATAAATTTCAGATCGGTTGATCTTTGACAGAGAATATTTTGATAACTCAGTTGTTTTGGACTCGGGATCCTTTGCGTTCTTATCTGTATCATGTTAAATGAGGACTTCAGGAAGTTAAATTGTATACTTGCCTTTGTCAAGTGTGTAATTGATAACCCAGTTGGATATTACATGACTCCCATACAACCAAGACTGATTTGCCTAGTAGAATTTTAGTGCATGGGATTTTACTCATGCATAGTAAGTAAGGTGCACATCAGATTTTTCCTCTCCATCATCAACTCTAAGAGGAAATGATAATTTCTTTCAAAAGAAATTTCCCCACATTTCCACCCCAATATTCAGTTTGTCCACAATTGTGAGATTATTTAATTACTGGTCACAAATTGAAAGGATTTAGAACTGGGAAGCCTCTTAGAGACATTTTCTATTCTAATTTTCTCATTGTCACAGTACTGAAACCAAAGCCCAGAATAAATAATCTGCTCAAGGTCACATAACAATTCAATGTCAGAGCCAGGATTTTTATTTAAGTCTCCGTACTCTAAAATCCAGAGCGTTTTTCACTATACAATCATGCTCAAAAGAACAAAATCCACAATAGACATTTATGTTAATGATGCTTTAAATCACCTAATAATGCATTTATATATATTTACTCCTTTAATCTTCATAAATTCTAAAATACATATAGACCTATAGACCTTTTTTTAACAGGTGAGAAAACTAAGATTCTGAGAAATTAAGTGATTTCTCCAGCATCAATTAGCTTCTAAGGATTAGCAGCAGAATTTTAAAAAAATTTCTTCTGCACTATAGCCTGCTAAACACTGTGACATTCCATTTCTCATCAAAAAGAAAACAAAAAACAAAATCAGGAAATTAAGTCACAGATGGATTCTGAGTTCTCTACCTATTGAACTCAAAGTATTCACACTTAGAGGAAAGACTAGAATGACTGCCTAATGTCTAGCACTGGATCTTGACACTAGAGTTGATCATCTACCCCCAAATAATTCTGTCACTGGACCTGAAATTCATTCTTTTTGCTTTCTGAAGACTTGAATTCTCAGGAGACTTTTAAAATTATAATATAAAAATGAAACTTAGCAGAAGTAATATCTATAATGTTTCTCAGTGGGGATTAGCTTAATAGAACATTGTCCAGTATTGTATCTTGGCACAGCCAGCTAATTGGACCATAGAACACACGGAAGAAAAAAAAATGGGGGTGAGTCAATAACCAAAGAGAAAAGGGCTGAAATTTAGTACTGGTTCATTGGATCATTGATATTGAGTTGGAAGGAAATCAAAGTTACCATTTAATCCAGGGTTGTCCAAAGTACAATTCACCTATGGGTTTACTAAATGTTTTAGTAAATGAAGCCAAGCTAGTGCAGAGCTCTCACTAAACTGGCAAATCAAAATATCATGTATTTTTTTTCAATTAAAAATTTTAAAAGTAAGACTGGACAGCCTTGATTTAATTTAACCCAAGTCTCTAATTTGAAAAGTGATGACACTGAAATTTAAAGTATTAAATGATTTTTCTAGATAACAAGTGACAGATTTGTTCTTGGAACTTGGAGTTTTCTGAGACTACAGACCAGGGGCTCTTTCCACTTCCAAAGAGTAACAACTTTTTTCATTGTTTTTGTTTTCTGTTTGTTTTTTTTCCTCAGTTATTTATGTGCAAATGTATATGTACATTGACATGGTATTTAATCTTTAGACAATTACTACAAGATATAGTTATGAATCATAATCTTATGACTATTAGAATTTCCAGGCTAAAATTGTATCAAGACTTTAATGGAAGGCTTGTAGCATTTTTCCTATTTTACAGAGTAAGAAAACAGGAATTTATCTTTAAAGTGACCTTTTAAAAAACAGGTTCATAAAATCTTAGAGTTGGAAGAGACCTTGAAGGTCATCTCATTAGTATATATAGACTTGAGGTTTCTGAAACCCAATTTTAGCTGTATTGTACCAGGTGACTATCAGGCATTTGCCAACCTTTCTGGTCCAAACAACTAAAGATGGAATGGGAGGGCAATCTTGTATGTTCTATTACAAAGTCAGAATTGTCACTGAAATTCTAGGCTCAGATTAGCAATCTGCCTATTTGTCTCTCCCCAAATTCCTGTAAGAAAGGAACATTTTCATTCTGATTTCTTGTAGAGAAGCAATCAGTTTGAAATGTTGCCTCCCTAATTGCTTCTCTCATCTGTCTCTTGTCTATTCACTTCAGAAACTGATAAAAATAACAATAATATTTTTTATATTCTATCTAGAATCACAATACAATTATATGATTTGTCTCTCCAATATCACCATTCCTCCTTTCATATTTAATCAAATAAGTTACCAGAATAAACTAATATCATTATTTGAGTGTTGAACTCAAAGTCAGGTCAATCTGTGTTTAGATGTTGCCATTGACTTTTAAGTAACTTAACTTCACTATGCCTCAGTTTTTCCACCTATGTTGTAGAATCTCTCAATCAGGAGGAAATCGGCCTCCTCAGAGTTCATCACCATCAGCAGGTCCACAGAACTGGTGATCAAATAAAGTGAAAAGCCAAAATGAAAATAAAAAGAGTTTTATTAACTAGTTAAGTAACTGTGCTTGATTGGAATAGCTTCAGTTACCTAGAGCACATGTCTTGGTATATATGTATGTATAGCTTTTTTTCCTGTACTGCTTAAAGTACACAGGCTACAGAAATAGTGTAACTCTTTAAGAAAATTACTCAGAAAAAAGTTCTATTTGCTTGTTAGGTAATTGCTTGGTGGGATCTTGTACTGGTAAAGAGTGCCATGTCCATAACTTTCTATAATCAGTCTTGGCAAGATGGAAGTATTTAAATGAGGTTTCTCATTGGGTGGGGGGGAATGAAATGAGAGATGAGTATTAATTTAATGCTTCTAATGTTCACAATGAATGTCTTATATTTATATTAGAGTTTTAGCAGCAATGATCTCCAGTGATAAAGAAGCAAAAGTGAACCTGGGAATGAGGCAAGCAGGAGCATTGTAAATGTGTTAGTACATGTTCAAAATGCCAGCATTCTGTTTTTGTGATTTAATCTTAGATCAAAGGATGACTTTTCATCATGGATAATAGCTTTTACAAAGCAATTTGCTTCGTGGATAACCTCTTTTAAACAATGAAAAATGCCAGATGATCCCTCAATCAACTAATATTATATTATGGCTGAATAAAATTCAATAAAGACATTTTAAAAGTCAAATATGAAAACTTACATTGAGAAAGGAAAACATTTCTTTATGTAATAGGATATTTCTGGTCACATAGAACAAATATGACCCTAGAAAGTCTTTCCTTCATGCAAAAACCATTTCATCCCTCAAGGAAATATTTTATTATTTAGATGTCGGCAAACCCTTTAAATGCTGTTTTAGGAGGAAAATAAGGAAATTATGATGAAATTGTATTTCAATGCTGCTTTTATGTTTTAGAAAGTCTTTTTTTCCCCAAGAGACTTCTCTCTCCCTTAACCTTCAATCTATTTTATACACTATTGCAAAAATAACCCCCTCATATCAAACTCCTGGCTATGTTACCAACATGCACAAAAAGCTTCAGTTAATTACTATTGCCTCAAGGGTAATATAAAAACCCCTCAGTTAGATATTTAAAGTCCATCATAATCTGACTAAAAGAGGTTATGATTTTTCAGACTTACATAACACCCCTTCCCTTCTCACCCTTTATATTCTAGTTTAACTGTCCTTCTTGTATTTCATCTGCCCTATGACTTTGGAAGCTGTTCACCTTACCTAAAATAGTGTTTCTTCTCTTCTAACTCTTGGAAGGTTTCCTTTTTGGGATAGGTCAGGTACAATGTCAGTACCTCATCCTAAATGTGGGAAGTCTTAGTGGATCCTCATTGGTAATGTTCTCTATTTCTACTAATCACAATGTACTTGTTTGTTTAATTGCTATTGCAGTACATGGTGCATTAAAAATATTCATTGAATTATTGAATATTGCATTGGAAATATTGTTATACTTTACTGAGAAAAGAGACATTGATGTAGAAATGAGGTAGAGATTATAATAGCAATGATGCAACCAAAAGATTTATGTCAAGTCTTTAATAGATAATGTAGTTGTTAGGAAATAGTTATAACAAAAGAAAGATTATGGCAGGTGGCCCAGTCTTTTAAAAAAAATGATCTAAGAAGAAGCATACAGTTCATTTATGAGATAATAAATATATATGCATATATAAAAAGTGTTTTGAAGTATGCTAATGTTATTTTGTCATCATTATTTTTATTAACATCATCAACATATTAGATGAAAGAGTAACCCCAAATTCTTCTCAAACTGATATCCTATATCCCCATAGCTTTTTTATTTTTTGAACTCTTTAAACTCTTTGAACAATTTATACAGCCTATAATCAAATTTGATATTAGAGACTCTGAAATATATGTGGGGAATGATTTAATTTCCAGTATAGATGATAAAACTAAGACTATAAGAATTTTAAAGTTATTCTCAAAGAGACACAGAAAAGAAATAAGAATGTACTGTGACTCCAAGATGCAAAATGTCTCCATTATACTACACAGGGTTTTCCCGCATCTCTTTAATTTAAATGAAATGTTTTCAAATTAATTGACTTTTTGCTTATGATATTAATCTATTTCTCAGATAGGCAAAATCATAGACAATTGATAGCTGACTAAACTATGTATCTATTCCGTCTCCAGATCATATCCATTTATACTTTTAAAAAGGCCCAATCTACTACCTCATTTATGGCCTTTACGATAACAGAAATAGTAACAAAAATAAGTTTTGATGAAAAATGTGCATTCAAATCAATGTATTTCACATTTGACAGAGATTGGCTTTAAGTTTCTGATTTTAAGTTTTGTACAATTTCTAACTCCCTGGATTTTTATTCTTACTTCTCTCACCCAAAGGATTTGAAGTACAAAAAGGTTTGCAAAGTTTTAGTTTTCTTGTCATGTTAGATCTAATGCATGAAACAGATGATCTTATTTTAGTCCAAATACAAAATAGGCATTGCTTCATGTATTATCTGTGTTTATAGTGTTTATTTATTTATTTATTGCATTAGATCATCTGCTCTGGGTTGATGCCAGGAGTGGAGGAAGGATATTTATTTGTTTATTTATTCATTTGTTCATTCCAAGTAAGGAAACATCTTCTTTCAAAGCTGATTGGACCTACTCTTCAATTTTGGTAGGAGAGTTATCTGGTGTACTAATATGCTAAGCAATTTGCTTAGATTCATATATTAGGATGTATCAAAGAAAAAAACAAGCCTTGTCTTCTTAACTCTGAGGTCAACTCTCACCTGTGATGCCATATTGTTTCTATTTCTTTAACAATACGATGGAGCAAAAATCCCCATCTATGTGTATATCCACATGTATGAATAAATACATAAATGTTCACAACATAAATATTTGTGATAAAAATATTAAAAATCAACATAGGTTGAAAAATTATATTATAGCATTGCAAGAGAATTATTTCACCAAAAAATTACATATATGAAAATTTCATATAAATAAAAAAACAATTCACATCACCCAAAGTAAATAAAAGAGAACAAAGCCAGCACTACCCATAGTAACTCTAATGATGTAAATAGATTCAAAACTAAAAGCAACAATAACATCAACTAAAAGAGAAAAAAACCTCTTCAAATACAGCATAAAATATCGTTGGCATGTTAGCTATCAGAAGATTGACCTTTCAGAAAACTATCTATAAATTATGAATATGAAAATAATTTATGTAAAATTTATAGCTGTTAATTAGCTCTTCTGGAAAATTTGCTTAACTGTATTGAGATTGTACTTTTAAAGGTGATTAGTTAAAATCTATGCATTATATCTAATAAAAATATATCAGTTTTTAAAAGAAAAAATAGATTCTATTAAAAAATAGAATCACTAATGAAAACTGATTAAACTTTTTAAAAATTTATGTCCCAACATATGTGATAGATAACTTGCTATTTATTTCTTTAAGACAGAATAGAAACTGATTAAGAGAGTCCAAAAGCATAGTGATAATTAGAGTAATAATTCCATCATGCTTCATCTCTAAGGAATGAGGTTAGAAAAATTTCATGAACTTTCTGTGCTTTTATAATTTACTAATTATATCCTAACCAACAGTATTCTCTCATTAGATTCAATTCTCAAGAAAACTACAAAACTAAAACTAGAAGACAAACTTCTTTTCAGAGAGAAATATTTTCAAATATATTTTTATAAAAAAAAATTGAGTTCAACGGTTAGTAGGTAGCACAGTGAATAGACCACGGATCCAGAATTCAGGAAAACTTGAATTCAGATCTGATCTCAGACACTTACTAGTTTCTTAGCTGTGTGACCTTGGGCTTAACCACTTAACCCCATTTTCTCAAAAAAAGCAAAAAAGAAATTAAAAAATAATTAAAAAATTGAGTTGTAAATTTTTCCAAATCTCACATATCCATTAATAAATCAAACAACATGATAGCAATTATATATGTCAAGTCATATAAAACATCTCTATGCTAGTCATGTTACAAAAGGAAACAAAACAGAATTTTTTTTAAAAAACCAAGAAAAATAGAGTGAAAAAATTACTTTTAAACTCTACTCAGAATTTATCTCTTCTTTCTCTGGAGGTGGGCAACATTTTTTCATCATGAGTCATTGGAATTTTCCTGTATCATTAAATTGATTAGAGTAGCAAAGTGTTTCACTGTTGATTATTATTTCAACATTGCTGTTGCTGTATATACAATGTTCTGAGTTCTGTTCAAATCATTTTATACTTATTCTTATGCCCTCCCAGGTTTTATGAAACCATCCTGCTTATTATTTCTTAAATCACTGTAGTATTGCATGGCAATTATATACTACTACTACTATATACTACAATTCTTTGACAGAATAAAAAGATCTGTTACAAGTATTTTTGTATATACAGACTCTTTTCCTCTTTTCTTTGATCTTCTAGATAAGTATCTTTTAAATTTAATCCTGAAATCAAATAGTTATACTGAGATAGATTGACCTTCAAGATAAAAATAAGAAATGTTTCAGAATACAGTTCCACATTTCCTAATGAAATGACAAAGTTGTTTCTATTCTAAAAAGTCTTTTTGACAAAGTTCCATAGTTGGGGTTAATGACAACATCTTAAGGGCAAGAGTCTGGGAGCAAGACAAGAGTTAACTGAGAAAATTAATGGCAAAAGGAGAGGTGAAAAAGAAACAATAAATAATCTTAAAGATTGAAAAGCAGAAAATAAGAACAAATAGGGAAAAGAGCTAAAGATGAATTGATTTCCTTGAAAACTCAAAGAATAAAACAGTGTGGTGATGAGTTAGAAATATGCATAAGATCCTGAAGCAAAAGTTGCAAGAGCTCTCAACATAAACTCTTAAAGGACCCCCCCATACACATGTATGTATGTATGTATGTATGTATGTATGTATGTATTTAAAGAGAACATAAATGAATTAGAGAAACAAGGGAGAATTTTTCTTTCAGGTTGAAAAAAAGTAAAGTTACTTGAGGAAAATACAACAAGAGAAGTCATATAACATAAAATGTAGAGTTTTGGCTATTTAATATGAAAACATACAAATCTAATGCAATTAAGTAGATAAACAGTACTGTGTAAAGAAAATTGAATCTATAGTCAGAAAGATCTGATTTGAAGTCCAGTCTCAGGAACTTCGGACAAGTCACATGTCACTGCTGGTATTAGTTTCTTCATCTGAAAAAAGGATATAGTATTAGCACCTACTTCCCTGGATTCTTGTGAAGATAAAATGAGATTTATAAAGGATTTTCAATTCTTAAAACATTATATACATAGTACTAGTAGTAATAGTAGCAGCAGCAGCAGCAGTAGCAGCAGCAGCAGCAGCAGTAGTAGTAGCAGCAGTAGTAGCAGTAAAAATTAGGAGGAAAAACAAGTAAATGGGTAATTCCTGCAGTGGGGTTTTCCTGATAGAAGTTATATAGTAATAATAATAATAATAATAATAATAATAACTATTGCTGATAATAATAATAAAAATAACTGACATTTATAAATTTTTATTATGTACCAGAAATAATACTATTTGCTTTACAAATATTATTACATTTGTTCTTCACAACAAACTCAGTAGTTAAGTGGAATATTTCCCATTTAAAAAATTAAGGTAGAAGGGGGAGACAAGATGGTGGAATAAAGTCAGGGACTCATATGAGCTTTACCTATATCCCTCCACATATCTTGAAATCACAACTCTAAAGAAATTCTAGAGCAACAGAACATACAAAAATACAAGGTGAAGCAATTTTCAACCCTAAGACAACTGGAGAGTGGCAGGAAAGGTCTACTGGACCAGAGTGAGAAAGAAATATACTCCAGCACAGACCAGTCACCAGCTAACCAGAAGCAGGTTTTAGGGTGATTGAGTCAATGGCAGTGCTGGCAGTTTACAGACTTCTCAGCCCATTGTCTCCAAAGGCAATTTAGGAGATTGGCCTGAAAGGTCTGTTGCACCTGGCTGAGAGTGGAGCACATTCATGCAGGCTGTCCTAGCTCAGACCCCACCCCATAAAACAAGGAGATGGTCACTGAATCAGCAGAGACAGCTATTTCTGGATTTCTCAGCCATAGATAGAAAGAGGGTCAAGCAAATTGAGGTTATTAGGGTCTCTTTACTGACACTGAGATAGGATTCTTTTGCTTTGTTCATACTCAGATCCATTTCATAATACTGGTATTCCCCTGGCAAGGAGGAGAAACAGCACACCAGAACTTGGGGTCACAGTAGAGAGGGGACTCTTTTCACAGTTACAGGTCAGAAAAGAATGCTTGTGGTCACTCATAGACCAGTCTCCTTAGATCATACACTTTTGAAAAACTAAAAACTTATGGGTTTCTAGAAGTAACACTGAAAGTAGCTGCATAAAACCTTTGAATATTGGAATAATATGCCTTCTACCCTAGAAACAGTGCCCTACTTATCAAAGAGTTAAATGTCAAGTAATAGGCTGAGAAAATGAGTAAGCAAATTCTGATTCTCATAGAAAGGTACTATGTTGGCAAGAAACAACTCAGAAGAAGATAATAAAGCCAAAGTTTCTAAGACCAAAGTCTTAAAAAAAATTCAAATAAGTCTCAGATCATGAAAGAACTCAAAAAGGATTTTGAAAATCAAGTAAGAGGCAGAGGCTAAACTGGAAAAGGAAATGAGAGTAATGCAAGAAAATTATGAAAAATGATCAACAGCTTAGTAAAAAAGACATTAAAAAATACAGAAGGAAATATCACCTTAGAAAAGGGACTAAGGCCAAGTGGAAAAAGAGGTAGAAAAAGTCAATGAGGAAAAGAGTACTTTAAAAAGTAGAAATGGCTAATTGGAAAAAAAGAAACACAAAAATTTACTGACGTTAAAAAAATTCTTAAAGAATAGAATTGGAAAAAATGGAAAAGGAAGTACAGAAACTCAATTAAGGAAATAATTCTTTAAATTATTAGTTTCTTTAAATTATTTAGATTATTAAATTAAATTAATCAGATTAAATTCTTTAATTAAAAATTAAAATTGATCAAATGAAAGCTAACACCTTTATGGAAATCAAGAAAAAATGAAAAATAGAAGACAATGTGAAATATCTTACTAGAAAACAAATAATCTGAAAAGGCAGATCTAGGAGTCATAATTTAAAAATTATTAGATTACTTAAAAGCCATGATCAGAAACAATCAAACAAAAAAGAGCCTAGATAAAATCTTTGAAGAAGTCTAAAGGAAAACCTCTCCAATATTCTAGAACCAGAGATAAATTAGAAGATGAAAGACCTTTTAAAATAGATACCAAAATAAAAATTTCACAGAATATTATAACCAAATTCCAGAACTCCTACAACAAAAGGAAAATATTGTAAACAGCCCAAAAGAAATAATTCAAGTGTCCAACTATCATGGGACCCCAATCAAGATGACACAAAATTTAGCATCTTCTACATTAAAAGATTTCTGGGGGAGTAGCTAGGTGTCACAGTGAATAGAGCACCAGCCCTGGAGTCAGGAATACTTGAGTTCAAATCTGGCCTCAGATACTTAATAATCACCTAGCTGTGTGGCCTTGGACAAACCACTTAACCCCATCTGCCTTCCAAAAACCTAAAAAAAAAGGATTACTGGGCTTGAAATATTATATTCTGGAGGACAAAGGAGTTAGAATTACAACCAAGAATTACCTACCCAGCAATATAGTGTAACCCTTTAGGAGGAGGAGGGGAATAGACATTCTATGAAATAGAGAATTTGCAAATATTCTTGATGAAAAGACCAAAACTGGAAATAATTTGTCTTTCAAATACAAGAATTAAGAGAAGCATAAAAAGACAAATAGGAAAGGGAAATCATAAGGGACTCAATAAGATTTCAACTATTTACATGGAAAGATAAAGATGTTAACTCATAAGAATTTTAGCATTATTATGGTAGTTGGAATAAGTTTTTACAAACAGATTTGAGTATGAAGGGATAATTTCTTTAAAAAAATTAAATTTAGGGGGTGGCTGGAACAGTGGATAGAGTGCCAGGCCTGGAGTCAGGAGTACCTGAGTTCAGATCTGGCCTCAGACAGTTAATAATTCCCTAACTGTGTGGCCTGGGCAAGCCACTTAACCTCATTTCCTTGCAATAAAAACCTAAAAGAAAAAAAAAAAAACTTAAAAAATAAATTAAATTTAGGAGAGAGGAATATACTGGGAGAAAAGGAAAGGGAGAAGTAAATGGGGTAAATTATTCCACAGGCAAGAAAAACCTTTTACAAAGGAGTGAAAGGGAAGAGGTGAGGGGGGAGTAAGTGAACAGTATTCTCATAAGGACTCTAAAGGGGAATGACATACACGCTTATTTGGGTTAAGACATTTATATCACCCTACAGAAAAGCAGGAGGAAAATGGGATCAAAGGAAAAGGGGGAAATGATAGATTAAAGGGCAAATTGGGGGAGGGGATAATCAGAAGTAAAACACCCGAGGAGAGGCAGGATAAAAGGAGAAAGAAAATAGAATAAACAGAGGGGAAATAGGATGGAGTGAAACACAGTTAGTAATAGTAATTGTGAAAAAAAAATTTTGAAGCAAGTTTTTCCAATAAGACTCATTTCTCAAACATTTAGAGAATCAAGTTAAACATAAAATAAGAGCCATTCCCCAACTGTTAAATGATAAAAAATGTAAACATTTTTCAGATGAAGTAATCAAATCACTGTATGAAAAAAATTCTCTGACACGATTGGAGAAACGTAAACTAAAACAATTCTGAGGTACTATTATATCTATTAAATTGGATGATAGGACAGAAAAGTGTAATGACAAATGGAGAGGATGTGGGAAAAATGAGGGATCATTGTACTATTGGTGGAGTGGTGAACTTATTCAAGCATATTTATCCATTGATCTAACAATGCTGCTACTTGGCCTGTATCGAAAGAGAGAGAGAGAGAGAGAGAAAGGAAGGAAGGAAGGAAGGAAGGAAGGAAGGAAGGAAGGAAGGAAGGAAGGAAGGAAGGAAGGAAGGAAGGAAGGAAGGAAGGAAAAGAAAAAAGAAAAGGGATCTAAATGCATAAAGATATTTATAGTGGCTCTTTTTGGTAAAGAATCAGTAATTGAGATGTCTATCAATTGAGGAGTGACAGACCAAGCTAAAATAGATGATTATGATGGAAGGCTATTATGCAACAAGAAATGATGAGTAGAATGCTCTCAGAAAACAATGGAAAGATTTACATACACAGATTCAAAGTGAAATTTACTGTGTACAAAGTAATAGCAATATTGCAAGATAATCAGTTGTGAAAGATTTACCTATTCTTAGCAATAAATTAATCCAAGACATTCTGAAGGATTTACAGTAAAAATGTTAGCCACTGACATTAATCAAAAAATTTCTCTTATGTTTTTCTTTCCTATCTCATGGTTTTCTTTCTTTTCCCTTCATCAGTGGAGTTGTGACCTGATTCAATCATTCTGAAAAGCAATTTGGAACTATACCCAAAGAACAATAAAACCCATAATATACTCTTCCCATTTTTATTCAAACAAATTATTCACAGCTACTCTTTTTATAGTGGTAAAGAATTGGAAATTGAGGAGATGCTCATCAATTGGGGAATGTTTGAATAAAAATGTGGTATATGAATGTTATGGAATACTATTGTTCTATAAAAAAAAAACCATGAATGTGTGGACTCTAAAGAAGCATGGGACAATTTACAGGAACTGAGCAAAAGGAGCAAAAGGAGCAAAGGGAGCAAAAACAAAACAATATTGTACATATTAACAACAATATCAGGAGTTGCTCAGCCTTGTTGGATACAGCTCCTCTCAGCAGTTCAGAGACCTAGGTCAACCCTGGAACACTTGCTATGGATGCTATCCTCATCCAGAGGAAGAAAAAAACAAAACAAAACAAAGCCACAAAAAAAACCCCTACAGAATGTAAATGGACACTACATTCACTTTTTAAAAGTTTCTCATGTTTTTCTTTCCTATCAAAATGATTTTTCCCCCTTAATCCTAATTCCTCATATAGTAAATGACTAATCTATATGAACAAAAATGTGTATGTACAATATTCACCAGACTGTCACTGAGGGGAGGGGGATGGAAAGGGAGGATAGAACAAAATTAGATAGCTTAAAATATGCATGTGCATATGGATGAATGCTGAAAAACTTTCATAACAGATCATTGGAAAAATAAAATAAAATATCAATTAAAAAAAGCAGTGAAAAAAATGTCAACCATTTCCAGCAAAAGAACTGATGCTATGTGAATAAAGATTAAAGCTTTCTTTCTTTTTTTAACTTTCTTATTTTTCTTGAGACTTTTTTTTCTTGGTTTATGTTTCCATTCCCAACTTATTATAAAAATGTTTTTTATGGCTACATATGTATAAAATATATCAAATTCTTCTCCTTCTCATTGAAGAGGAGTGGAGAGGGAAGAAGGGAAAAAAATTGAAACTCAAAGTTTTAAAAATGAATGCTGAAAATTGATTTTACATTTAAGTAGGGAAAAATATAAAACAAAGTTTTAAAAAGTATGTTCAAAAAAAGTAGAATTTGTAGCACATTTTTTTAAATAACCACAATTCCCATTAAGTAAAATCAATTGGAGCAGTTATTTGATGCAGTGGCTAGAGCAATAGCCCTAGAGTCAGAGGAGTGGAGTTCATGATCAACCTCAGACATTGGCTGACTATGTGATTCTTGGCAACCAAGTCACTTAGCCTTGACTGACTCCATCAAAAGGAAAAAAAAAGAAAAATCAATTTAAGTAAATGAACATATTTTTCTAAGATCTAAAATTTTTCTTAAATTTTAGAAATGATAGATATAAGATGAAGAATAGTATGTTTGGAAATGTAAATGTATTTAAATCTATAAAACTAATATATTTTTTGTCCTTTATATGCCTGTAAAATGATCTTTCATCTTGGCAAATATTAAATAAAAAAATGGCTTGTAAAATCGTACTAAAATAATAGTCCTTTAGATTCAGAGTGATATTTTCAATAATAACTTAAAATAAAGTATTTATTAAGTTTATTAATTTTCTCAAAAGCTTAACATATCAAAATTAATAAAATATTATTTTAAAATTATTAAGTTTAATATGAAGGGCAATGTGAGACAATTTTGCGATAGAAAAACTCTCACAGACTAAAAATCTCAGATGACCACCTTCACTGGCAAAAGGAGTTCCAAACCTAAGAATTTCTTATACCAGTTAAATGATAGTTCCAATGCCTACCCAAATTCTATACCTATCCATATATATATAATATCTGAATCTATTCCTAATTTTTCATATATAGAAAATAAGATGACACAATGAATAAAAGACAAACTAGAAGTTGGAAAGGGCTAGGTTGAGAGCATGCCATGCTAAATTACTAGCTGTACAATAAAGGGGCAGTCATTTAAATACTCAGTATTACAGGAAACTTTGATTACTTTACAATAATCTTAAATAAGAAATACGTTTATCTTGTCTTTGTTGTTTTATCATATTATTATATAGATAAAATGTCATTTTTTTCCATTGCTTGTTTAATTAAACCAATATAAATGAATCTCTCTATTGTTGTTAGGTGTGTCTAACTCTTTGTGACTCCATTTAATGTTTTCTTGACATTGATACTCTTGTGGTTTACATTTCCTTCTCCAGCTCATTTTATAGTTCAGGAAGCTAAGACAATCAGAGGTTGATGGCTTGCCCAGGGATACATAGCTGCTGAGTGTCTGAATTCTAATTTGAAGTCCTATTTTCCTGAATCTAGACCCTTCTATATATCCACTGAGTCACCTACTTGCATAAATTACCATATTATGTATTTAATTATAACTTTAACTAGTGTGCATTTGAATAATGTTACTACTTGGTATTCATTACTTGCACAGTGAGAACCTAGCTGGACACTGATTCAAGTATAGTCACTAGTGTATTTCTGCGGCTGGCAATCCTGTGGCTGATAGGTCACTTAAGTTTGGAAGTTCTGAGATGTGATAAGCACTAAAGATCTTTGAATGTACACATTAAAACTGACATTGATGTGGTTAAATCCCTAGGAGTGGAAGGTCATCAGACTTTCTAAGAAAGACAAACCAAACCCAGTCAGTAATATAGAGCAAGTTAATTCATCTGTATTAATCACTATTACTTTCCAATGAATGAGTAGTCACTGCACTTCAGATCTTGATAAGATAAAGAGATTCACTGTCAAAAAATGATATGAATATTGAAGCAAAGATAATGGGGATTAGAAAGAATATGTGTAAAAAAAAAAGTACTATAAAAAAGTAGAAAACTGAGAGTGACATTAAATAACTTTCACAAGGTCACATAGCCAGCAAGTGTTTGAGATCAGATTCAAACTCAGATTTTCCTGACTCCAGGTCAACTGCTCTATTCTTTAGTTGGTGTGCCTACATTTTACAATTTAATTAATCAAAAGAAGAAATCCAAGGTATCAATAATCATATTTTGAAAAAAGCAACTCAATTAATACTAAATAGAATTGATCATGCTTTCCAATATTGAAGAAGACCATGACATCAGGGAGGTGATGCCATGACAAGCATTTGGATTTGAGTGAGGTGGAGCTGTGTTAAGGCACCAGTCTCACTTTCTCCTACAGAGTCATTTGGGTCCAGTGGCCAGATATGAATCAGAAGGACTGGTGATGGCCCATTTTACAAGGCAATCAAGGTTAAGTAACTTGCTCAAAATCACACAGCAAGTAAATTTGTCTGAGACCAAATTTGAACTCCCATCCTCCTGACTCCAAGGCCAGTGCTCTCTATCCACGGAACCACAAAATTCCTCTCTATTAACTAAAGAAATGAAATTTAAAGCAACTTTGATGTTCCAATTCATATCATAAGACTGGCAAAGATATTAAAGAAAGAATGAAAAGCAAAGGACTACTCAAAAACTGAAAGTAGCAGGGCTACTGGGAAACAAGAACACTGGTGCCCTGTTGGTAGTCTCTGAATTGGCCTAGCCTTTCTGAAAAACAATATGGAGCTATATCCAAAAGGTTTTAGACACTTTGACCCAATTACATTTATCCTAGGACTATAACTTAAGAGAATCAAGGAACAGAGAAAAGAACAGATATGTTCAAAATTTTATAGATTTTTATTTATAGTGACTACAAATTGAAAGTTAAAGACTGCCCTTTTTAGTAATGGTTAAACAGATTATAACATGTGACTATGAAATACTATTATTGTTCCATAAGAAATAATGAAACAGGCAGAGGCAACGCCGGGCGCAGCGGGCCGGACCGGGACTGGGCCGCCAAGTGCGCCCGGTGCCACACGCTGGAGAAGGGCGGCAAGCACAAGACCGGCCCCAACCTGCACGGGCTGTTTGGCCCCAAGACGGGCCAGGCTGCCGGCTTCTCCTACACTGACGCCAACAAGAACAAAGGCATGGGCAGAGGACACCTTGATGGAGTACCTGGAGAACCCCAAGAAGTACATCCCGGGCACCAAGATGATCTTCGCGGGCATCAAGAAGAAGGGCGAGCGGGCCGACTTGATAGCCTACCTGAAGAAGGCCACCAGCGAGTAGCCGCGTCGCGGCCTTATTTATTGTCCGAAGCAGCTCAGGAGACTCCTTCCCTTTTTGTATGTGTACCATAACGGCCCTATTTAATTGGTCTCATCTCCCTGAGCATTTCGATCATGAATGGCTGTTCCAATAGAGAAATTATGCAGATTAGGCAGGCTTGGGGTTAGAAATCTCCCTTCTCTCTGTTTCGTTCACCACCAAGCTGTCACACTTGAATGTTTATTTTAAAAGATTTAGGCAACTTTTGTTTATTTTAAAGCAAGGGCTAGGTCCCCGTGCCCCACGTCTTAGAAAAGTTTTAATTAAATCTGGCTTCTTTCACCAAACTCTGGGGAAAGCCTACTTGATAATTTCATATGACTTTTACCTGTTACGGGTTTTGGGGGAGGTGGGGGAATTGTTCTGGGGGGGGTTAAGCCCCAGCCTGTCCAAAGGCCAGGCCTATTGGGCATAAGTAACTTAAATTACAATGATTTCATTAAATACTGCCTTTCCCTTGTTGAAAGGCATTTCAGTGTATTGTCTAAGGACTTAAGTAAAGGTCATCCCATCCCTGCTGGAGTTCAGTTGGAGATAGGATCTCCCGAAGACCTGTTGAATGGAAAGATTACAGACATGTTCTTAGTATGTGAATAGCAGTGGTATATTCACTTGGAGAGTCCAGTTTAGGGATGTACCATTAGTACATCTGTAGCCATATTTAAAACTTAATGCACTTGGAGGATTCAGTTGTATGGAGATGTGCCATTAGTGCATCCATGGTCACCCCCAAAACTTGATTCATCCATTAAACATTTGTGAATATACTTTAAAAAAAAGGAAAAGAAAATAAAGAAAAAATGAAACAGATATTTTTAGAAGAAACTGGCAAGATTTTTAAAAACTGAGGCAGAACAAAATAAACAGGACTACAATAATTTACAAAATATGAATAATGTTTAGAAAAATAATTTTGAAAGACTTTAAGCTTTATTTTTATATATTTTGTTTTCCAATTATAAACAATAGTAGTTTCTACCTATCATTTTTGTAACATTTTGAATTTTATATTTCCCCCCCACCATCTCTTTCCTCCCCCCTCGCCCCCACAGAAGGCAGTCTGATAATCTTTACATTGTTTCCATGCTATACCTGGTTCAAAATTGGGTGGAAGATTTGAACTTTACAATCAATTCAGAGGTAAATCATACATCCAGAAGAATAAAGATGAAATGGCCACAAACCCTCCAGAGAGGTGATGGATTCCATATGTAGAAATGTATGTATATTCAGGTATGGTAACATGGTAATTTGCTTTCCTGGGTTGCATATGTGTATGATCGTAATTCTATTTTTTCTTTGTGGCTCCCTCCATCATGGGGGGGGGGGGAGGCATTGGCAGGAATAGGTTATAAATGCATATAAGATTAATTTTAAAGCTATCAAGTCATACTCAGTTCTAAACTATAATATTTAAGTAATTGAGTAGTAAATTATTCAAAGCAAAGGACAATCATAAAGTTAATTGGTTGTTGCTAGTATAAATACTTATCTACTCCATAGCATAGGTATTCATTTGGCAGAGTTAGCAGAACTACATACTGCTGGAAACTTCTCATACAAAAGAGTTGATATGTTTTGTTGGCTGTATATATATATTTATATATATATATATATATATATATATATATATATATATATATTGATTGATTCAGCAAATATTTTTGGAGAAAAAAGTGGAACAGTAAATAGTAATAAAATGGGAGAAATATCAATAAAATATCTTTTAAGCATGGAAGAAGAAATAAATGCAGAAAGGGAAATAGAGCATTTTATTATATATTTAAACTATATGCAAATTTTCTCAAAATTGTTCATAAATTCTCAATTCTTATAAAAATCTAGCCAGTTAATCAATTAGTAAATATTTATTAAGTACTTACTATATTCCAGTATTTGTGTTAATCTACAGAAAAAAAAACTGTAAGCCCTGTCCCCCTATTTTCTAATGGGGGATTTTACATCAAAAATGTACATATGTAGTTTAAATGCAATGCAGAATATAGCATTTATTTTTTGTATATTTAAATTCTTTTATTGATTTTTTAAATACACAATGAAAAAGAAAAAAGAAATATCCCAGATATAACCAACAAAAAATAGGAAAATTTCATGATCTCAAATACTAATGAGGACAAGTTATATGAACATTCTAAATGAAGAAATTGTTGTGCTTGGTTCCTTAGCCTGTTGACAAGTTGAAATCCTCATAATCTATCTTATCATTAATCATAATGAAAAACATAATGAAGTAGAGAATTTGCTTGGGAGTGGGAAAATTTTCCTTATAAATTAAGAATCATGACATTATTTTTATTTTAGAGCTTACTGATTAAAATCTTTCATTTGTATAAAAACTAAGCACAATAAAGATACCCATAATTGAATTTGAGCCATCAGAAATACAAAAGAAGTAGAAAATATGGATATTAGCCCTGCTTTTGAAAGCTTCTAATATTCTTGGAACATATCTGTATGTCTGTATTCAGATATTAGCATTCTTTCCCTCAACATCACTTTTATTTGTATAGACTTTATGTTTATTTATTCTGTGTGTGTATGATATCTCCTGCCTTTCACACAAGAATGGAAGTTTCTTAAAAAAGAATTCTTTGTTTCTGTTTTCATGTCCCTAAGCAATCAATTAAAATAATTTATTAAGTGCCTAATGTGTCAGCCATTGCTCTGGGTTACTAAAGAAAAAAAGAAAGAAACTAGAAAATTCCCTATCATTGAGAAACTTATGTTCTATGAAGGAAATACCATGGACATATTTAAGTAAATACAAACTGATTTCATTAATTGAGGAAATTCACTTTCCCAAATGCCTAGATCACTAAAATGATAAATGACTTGCAGCACAGAGCCATTATGTATCTGAGGTGGAACTTGGAACAGATATTTCTGGCTTTGAGGCAGGCTCTTGAGTCATTAAGGATCTGTTGCTTCCTGATGAAAAATATACCCTGAAAAATATGAACATCTTCATGACACTGCAAAATAATCACCCAATGATAATGCTTGTAAATTTCCATTTTATGTTATTATTGTCACTGTCCATAGTCATAGTAATCATCATTGTCATTGTGCTTGGTGGTGCTTGTGGATTAGTAGTATTTTAATTTATTACTTCCAATGCACTTTGAAGTTTTGTCCTTAATGAAAGAATGGTGAATTTTGATGAATTTGTTAATATACTAAAATCATACATTTCTCCAGAATTGTAAAAAGTTACCAAATTTAAATGGCATGCTTCAGAAGAGCATTGAAACATGTATCCAGGGAGCTTATGCTAAGTAAAACTTTACAAAAAAATTTGTGTGCTATATCTTGCAAGGGGGAATTGGAGGAACTTTTCATAGACCAGGATTTTAGTGCTGCCTCAACATGAGCATAACTGTTTCAAAAACAAACAAAAACCAAAAACCTTTTTGTCTTTCTGTCTCGAGAGAGAACAAAAATCAAACTGAACTTTTGAAATGCTTCCTGTCTCAAGTTCTAGATGATGATGAAATAAGAAATAGCTGGAACTCCATCTTTATCCAACCATGAATTAAAAAAGCAAAATCTTCATTTTGTCAGCTGTTTATCCATGATACTAATTTCTTCAAGCAACAGTGACATATTTGGTCTTCAGGGTCAGCCTCTACTTCTTTTCTCCTAGTTCTTAGGTCTTTTAATGATTTAAACTAATGCCTTCTGAGAGTCAGGGACTCACCTTTCATTTAAATGGTAACAAATAATTACATTTTTATTAAAAAAGCTTTAATTGAAACTGTGTCCATTTATTCACAATTTCTTTTCTTTCTAAGAAAAAAATTGTTAGAAAGTAATTATGGGGGGGAGCAGTTAGGTAGTACAGTGGATAGAGCACCAGTACTAGAGTCAGGAAGATCCTATTCAAATCTCACCTCAGACACTAAATAATTACCTAGTTATATGACCTTGGACAAGTCACTTAACCCCATTACCTTGCAAAAACAAAAATAAAAAAAATAAATCTATTATGTGCACTTGAACTTTGCAATAATACATTCTCAGTTAATCATCACTGTCTAACTTTTGAGCTTGAAATTATTTTTGTCCTTGTATTTTCTATGTTTGGACAATAAAAATTATTCCTCTGCCTTTTTTATTTTTATTTACTTTTAATTTTTTTTGTTTTTTTTCCTCTGCCTTTTTTTAATCCAGCTAACTGGATCACATACAATTGAGACATCATCATAAATCTTTTACAAAGAAATTTAAATTTTTATGTCACAGATTAATTTTCTGTCTCAAATCAAATTGTTCAAATCCAATATGAAAATTATCTTCACATTGACACTTTAATATTTTACAAAAGGTAGCTTTTTTTTCTGATTCCTTTCAAGAATCAAACTGCTCATATGAAACCATAGCAAATTTTATATCCTTTTATAAATTATTTAGCTCTTTTCCTATCACAAAGTATTATTCTGACCTTTTCACAACTCTGGTCCACGTGAAAACAGTTTTAAAGAGATTGTAATTTATCATTACAATGTAGAAAAATGGTGATGCATTTGATAGAAACAGGAAGTCAGAAGATGAGCTATTGTTTTTGTTGTTGATGTTTTTGAATGCAACTATGTGGATTAAGTACCAGGTCTTGATTCAGAAAGATCTTTTTATTTTTCTGAATTCAAATCTGGTCACAGATACTTACTAACTTTGTGATACTGAACAAGTCATTTAACTCTTTTCCCCTCACTTTATTCATCTGTAAAATGAGTTAAAAAAGGAAATGAAAAATTATTCTAGTATATTGGCCAAAACCAAAACAAAACAAAACAAAACAAAACAAAAAAAAACCAAAAGAGTCAAGCAAAACAAATTATTTTCAAGGAAGGGAAATTACTTCTGTTATAATCATGCTGTTTCATTTCTTTACAAAATAGCCAGTTCAATTTTTTCAAAAGACAGTATAAAATAGGGAGCACATAGCAAAAGAGGTTCTGCTTCCATAGATATTGTCAAATAAGGAGTTGGTCAAAAATGCCATAGTAATAATAGATCCTTTTCTGCAAGATTAATGGTCAGGGGCTCCTTAGTTTTAGGGAGTAAGAGGTACTGGAAAGCATGGAAGCCGTGTTTGAAACCAGTCCGAACTGAAAGGGTGTCATATCTGGGTCACAGAGCCATAGTTATTGCATATGTTTAATTAACTTCATGCATATTAACAGATACACCTCAAAGTGGGGTATTTCAGCCATTTTTGATCATGGGACAAAGGATGAGGGAGGGGGAACATGAAAAAGAATTTATGTAATGGGAGGCTAAGAGAGACTTGTTGGAAGGGATCTGGATTGAGTGAATGGAGTATAAAACTTGGCTTCACTTCTGTAATTATGTGTATGGATCTCGTTATAGAGGATCAAACACCCAGTTCTCAGGAGAACATTAATAAACACTTTCCTTTTCTCACTTTGGTTTAAATTTCATTTCTTAATGGAGGAACTGACTGATCCCCATTTCTCACAGCAACCACTGATGAAGAACTAAACTCAGGAGAGATACTAGGTTAGAGGCAAGGGTCATCTGCATAGAGATAATAATGGAACACAAAGGTCAAGTTGGAACACTCAGTTAACAGGGGAATTAAATGCGAATTAAACACAGGAATAATACTGATGGAGAGAAGCAACCCAGGTAGAAGAAGTCTCAAGAAAGGACAGTAGCATTAAAAGGTAGAGAAAAGGGAAAAAATCTCAAGGAAGAAGACAGGTCAACTCTGTCCAATGTTACAAGTTTAAGAGGGATGAGATCTGAGAAAAAGGCTTATATTTTACACATAAGAGCTCACTGTAATTTTGGAGACAATAGTTTCAACTAAGCAATGGGAAAAGAAGCAAGATTGTAAAGAGTTAAAAGCTAGAGATAAGTGAAAGTAACACGTAAAGGAAGGGTTTGGGTGTTTTTGTTTGTTTTTCTTCTAGGAGACTGGCTATAAAACAATTTGAGGGTAGTGGGATCTAGTGAGATTCTTTTTTCAATTTTGAAGGAAATCTGGGGATGTTTGTAAGAAGCACAAGCTAATATAAAACATATTAAAGAGGCCAAGAGCTGAAAACCAGAGGGTTAAAAAAAAGTGTACTCGAGGTGGAGCCAAGACTGCTGAGTAATGGCAGGGATTCACCCCAGCTCTTCCTCAAACCACTCCAAATATCTTTAAATAATGAGTAACCAATTTCTAAAGTAGTAGAACCCACAAAGATACTGAGGGAAACAATTTTCTAGGCCAAGACATCTTGGAAGATGGGTAGGAAGAGTCTACTGCCCTAAAGTGAGATAGGAGCACAGAGCAGCGAGAGAAAAGGTCAACCCATTCAGGAACAGGAAACTGATGACTCGGTCAAGGACTATGGTGGTGGTTTCTAGACCTGTCAGCCAAGTGTTTTCAAAGGACAACCTGGAAGGTCATTCCAACAGGAACACTCTGATGTACCAAGGTGTCATTGGAGTCCAGTCCTGCGCATATCTCAACAGGGCAGACATGAGTCTAGCAGAGTAGGAGCAGGTCTCAGGACTCAATGAATCAGTGTTTGGACTTGTCAGCCTATGGACAGTAAGGAGATCAGAAGGAGATTACAGGGGTCTTTTTGTTACCACTGAGGTAGGACTCTATTACTATGCCCAAACTCAGATCTAGGTCACAGTCTGGGACCCCAGTCCCAGGAAGAGGAGCTTACTACCACAGCATAGCAAGGACTCTCCACATAGTTTCAGGATAGAAAATAGTGATTGTGGTCACCCCCTGACCAAAACATGGGCAATGAGAGTAGTCATAACTTTTCATAAGATCTTGGAAGAATTCAAAGCTTGCAGATCCGTAGAAGTAGCTTTGAAAACAGCTGCAAAAATCCTCCAAATCTTGGGACAGTGCATTCCCCCACCCTGGAAGCAGAACCCCACCTTAAAAAGGAGTTAAAATTAAGTCATAGACTGGAGAAATGAGCAACCAACAGAAGAAAAAACTTCAAACTATAAACAGTTACTATGTTTATATGAAAGAACAAAATACACTCTCAAACGAAGATAATAAATTTAAAACTTCTACATCCAAAGCCTCCAGAAAAATGTGAAGTGGGCTAAGACTATGGAAGAGCTCAAAAAGAATTTTGGAAATCAAGTAAGGGAGGTAGAGGAAAAATTAAGAAGATAAATGAGAGTAATGTAGGAAAATCATGAAAGCTGAGTTTTTTGAAAGAAATACCAAAAAAAAAAAAAATACAGAAGAAAACATTTAAAAAAGACAGACTGGGACAAACACAAAAAGAAGTCTGAAAAATCAATGAGGAGAAGAATGTCTTAAGAACTGACTAAATGTAAAAGGAGATATGCATGATCACCAAAGAAAATGATTCCTTAAAATATGGAGCAGAGAAAAGGGAAACTGAAGACTTTGTGAGAAACCAAAAATCAATAAAAGAAAATCAAAAGAATTAAGAACTAGAAGAAAATGTGAATTATCTCATTGGGAAGTGACTGATCTGGAAAACAGATACAGACGTGATAATTTAAAAATTATTCACTATCTGAAAGCTACAAAAAAAATGAACTTAGTCATCATTTTTTCAATATCAAGGAAAACTGCCCTGATATTTTAGAAGCAGAGGGTAAAATAGAAATTGAAAGAATTCACTGACCACCTCCTGAAATAAATCTCAAAATAAAAACTACCATGAATATATAGCCAAATTTCAGAGATCTGAAGTCAAGGAGGAAATATTGCAAGCAGTCATAAAGAAACAATTCCAATTTACTGGAGCTACAGTCAGTATAACATGAGATTTACTAGTTTCTACATTAAGGGATCCTAAGGCTTGGAATAGGATATTCTGGAAGATAAAAGAACTTGAATTATAACCAACAACCAACTATCCAGAAAAACTGAACATACTCTTTCAGGGAAAAAGATGGACATTCAGACTTTACTGATGAAATGATCAAAATTGAACAGAAAATTTCATCTTCAAATGTAAGACTCAAGGAAAGGATAAAAATGTAAGTGAGAAAGCCAAATTATGAGTGACTTCATGATTTTGAGCTATTTATATACCTGTATAGGAAGATGATACTGATAACTCATGTGAACTTGCTCATTTATTAGAACATTAGAAAGGAGTACACACACACACACACACACACACATATGAGAGAGAGAGAGAGAGAGAGAGAGAGAGAGAGAGAGAGAGAGAGAGAAGGCACAGGTTGAAGTTGAAGTTCAAGAGATAAGAAATTAAAAAGATGTAAGTAATGGGTAAGATACTGAGAGAAAACAAAAAGAGGAGGTAGAATGGGATAAATTGTTTTACATAAGAGAATAAAGTAAAAGCTTTTCTACTGGATTGGAAGAGAGAGGATGTAAGGGAGAGTGATTGAGCCTTATTACTACTGGAATTGACTCCTAGAGTGAATACATGTATACGCAATTGGGTATAGAAATCTATCTTACTTGTGAGGTAAGTAGAGGAGGAAAGGGATTGGAGACAGTCAGTTGGTTTGGGAGATAAATGATAGAAGAGAGGGAAAGTTGTGAGAGGGGTTAGTTAGGTGCAAAACACTTTTGAGGAGGGAATGAGTGAAAGGAGAGAGAGAGAATGGAATAAATGGGTTGGGGAAATAGGTTGGAGGGGAAAACAGCAAAAAGCAACTATGGAGAAAAATACTGAAACAAGTTTCTTTGATAAAGATATCATTTCTCAAACAGATAGCTGAGTCAAATTCATAAAAATTAAGAGCCATTCACCAATTGATACATAATCAAAAGATATGAACAATTTTTAGATGAGGTTATCAATGTTATCTATTTAAATCATTTTAAAAGATGTAATAACTCACTATTGAGCGAAGAAATGGAGTTGAAACAGTGCTGAGTATTGGTTAATAGGAAAGAAAGAGAAAATGATAAATGTTGGAAGGGATGTGGGAAAAATGGGGTATAATACACTGTTGGAGGAATTGTGAAAGGATTCTACAACCTATCTTTAATAAATATTTCATATGAAATTTTTTACCCCAGTTACATACAAAACCAAACTTGATTCAACAATTATTTTTTTAACCAGGCAATGCGGTTGAATGACTTGCCCACGGTCATAAAACTAGGTAATTATTAAGTGTTTGAGGCCAGATTTAAACTCAGATCCTTCTGACTCCAGGGCTGGTGCTTTTTCCACTGCACCACCTAGCTGTCCCGATTCAACAATTCTTTAGAGAAATTTGAACCCATGTCCAAAGGATTTTAAAACCATGCCTAATTTTTGACCTAACAATGTCGCTACAAGTCTATATTCCAAAAGAAATGAAAAAGAAGTAAAATGGCATATTACACACACACACACGCACATACACACACACATCAGCTCTTTTCTAGTGACAAAGAACTAGAAATTGAGGGGATGCTCATCAGGGAATAGCTGCACAAATGGTGGTATGTGATTAAGATGAAATCTATTATAATAAATGATGAACAAGATACTCTCAGTAATAAACTTACATAAGCAGATGTAGTACAAAATAATGTACTATATACAAAATAATAGCAATATTGTAAGATAATCAGTTGTGAATGATTTACCTTTTCTCAGCAATACTGCAACATAAAAGAACTCTGAAGGACTTATGATTGCTTTTAAAATTTTATTTATTTAAGGCAAAAGGATTAAATTACTTGGTCAAAATCACACAGTCAGGCAATTATTAAGTGTCTGAGGTCACATTTGAACTCAGGTCTTTCTGATTCCAGAACCGGTGTTCCATCCACTTCATCCTAGCTGCTCCCTGAAGGACTTATGATAAATAATATTATTATTCATCCCAAAGACAAAACTAACAGTATCCGAATACAAATTGAAGAATCCTTCTTTTTCAACTTTATATTTCTTGAGGCTTCTCTTTTTTTTTTGGAGGGGGGTAGGTTAGTTTACTTTTAAAACATAACTGTTGTGGTAATGTTTTTCATTTCCACACATTTTTAACTGATAGCACATAATTTACTTTCTCAATGAGGGGGAGTGGGGTAGAAGGAAGGAAGAGAATTCAGAATTCAAGGTGTTAAAAGTGAATGTTGAAATGTGTTTTTGCATGTAACCAGGGGAAAATAAAATATAAAAAAAAATGCTTTTAAAGTCAGAAAACCATTTCATTCCATCTATGGTATATAAGAACCATATGAACCTGGACAACTCATTTAACTCTTATGAATTCTAGTTTGTTCATGTTTAAAAGAAAATAGTATTTGTATATCTGGTATCATAAGATAGAAATGAAGAAAATGATGATATTTGTCCTTCACTCTTGAAGAAGACCATGACATCAAGGAGGTGATGCCATGACAAGCTCATGGAATTGGATTTGAGTGTGGGGGTGCTGGGCTAAGTGGTCAGATATGAATCAGAATGACTGGAGGTGGCCCTGAATGAGAAGCAATTAGGGTCAAGTGACATGCCCAAGGTCACACAACTAGAAAGAGGCAAGTGTCTGAGACTCCAAGATCTGTGCTCTATGCATTATCCTGGGGCCATCTAGGTGCTGTAGTGAACTCAAATGACTCTGGAGGATGCCGTGAGACTGGTGACTTTGCACTCAGATCCAATTCATGTGTTTGTCATGACATCATCTTCCTTGATATCAAAGTCTAATGAAAAAAATATTTGTGTATGTATGCATATATTTACCTATACAGTTACATATATTAAATACAACATATAGGAGCCAGTAAGTAAAAAAAGACCGAAGATAAATGAGGGGAAAGAGGTGATTTTGATAGCTACTAAACTGAAGAAAAAGAGAGATGAAGATCAAAAACTATAATGAACTCAAATGACTCTGGAGGATGCTGTGAGACTGGTGACTTTGCACTCAGATCCAATTCATGTGCTTGTCATGACATCATCTCCCTTGATATCAAAGTCTAATGAAAAAAAAAATATTTGTGTATGTATGCATATATTTACACATATCGTTACATATATTAAATACAACATATAGGAGCCAGTAAGTAAAAAAAGAATGAAGATAAATGAGGGGAAAGAGGTGATTTTGATAGCTACTAAACCGAAGAAAAGGAGAGATGAAGATCAAAAACAATAAGCAAAAAATATTTTCATCAGGGGGTAGCTCGGTGGTGCAATGGATAGAGCACCAGCTCTGGAGAGTCAGGAGGTCCTAAATTCAAATCTGGCCTCAGACACAAAATAACTGTCTTGAAAAAACTAACATACATACATATATACATACATACACACATATGTACGTATATCAGGCATCTGATACCTGGTACTAAATAGACACTTAACCTGTTCAGCTAACTTCTGACTAGTTTTAACTGGCTCTGTCCACTTTAAGCTAGTTCTGGCCAGTTTAAACTGAGTCTGACCTGTTGAAATTACCAGTTTAAATTGGTTCAAATCAGTTCTGACCAGTTTAAGCAGGTTCTGACTAGTTCATAGGGTGATGACCAATTTAAACTAGTTTAAACAAGTTCTTACCAGTTCAAATGACAGGTTTAAACCATTTCTGACCAATTTCCCTCCTCTTCACAATAAGCCCATAAAAAGGATATCAGACATCTTAAAAATTCAAGTCATTATAGCAAAAACATAGAAGTGGATTGTTAAAAGAGATTTCTGCACCCATCTACTAAATCTCATACATGAAAATGATACCATTAGGATATACTTGACAACTGATCTAGTCTGGCAGAGACTGATACATTGTGACGTCTTTCTCTTGTTGTACACCATACTTGCTGTGCTCTATTTATGGGCAGTGTTCACATGATTATAAAAGTTTGGTTTCAAACATGCTAGCTGACTATGATTTTATTGTCCAGTGGCTACAATGATTCAAGAATTTGTCTTTCCCGGGAGCTCAGAGCAGAAATGGAGGTGCTCCGAGCTAGACAAGTAGTTATAGCGTCAAGAAGAACTAAATTCAAATCTGTATTCAGACACTTCCTAGTTGTGTGACCCTGAGCAAGTCCCCTAAATTTTGCTTTACAATGTTTGGTTATCTATAAAACAGGGATAATAATATTGTAATCTACTCTCTGCTAGTTCTTGGGAAGATAAAATAATATAATAATTACAGAATGCCAAAGAGCTCCTGGCAGATACAGAGAGTGTTGTGTAACTATTAGTAAGAATGATGATGAGGAGGATGCTAATAGAGATCCTTCCATTGTTCCAGAATAGCCCAGGGCTCACCCTTTGGAGTCAGAATCACCTTAGGAAATACTAAACACACCTCTGAAATAAACGGTGGTCAACTTCTCAAATAGCAGAGATCATATATGAGTGACAAAGTTTGCTACTTCACTTTGCAAAATGATATCCAGCTTTGAAAACTCCTTTAGATAGAACAATGCAGAATAATACAGGAAAAGAAATGATGTAAGAAAAGAGTTGGAAACTATTTGCATATTAATAAGGCACTATTTATATACTTCTAGATACCAGTTTATCCCTTGCCAAGATCTTTGTTTATATTGTATGCATGCGGACAAATTTCTTGAACTCTTTTTTCTTTTTCTTTTTTAATGTTAGTTTTTAAAGACAAGGTTTTCCACTTGCCCTTCGTGATTTAAAAAAAAAAGTAAAATATTTAATTGTCTAAATCTCCCATTCTCTTTAAATTCCCTTATTCATAGGTAAAAAAATAAAAATGTGAACTTTTTAAAGTTAATGTGTATCTATAGGAAATGGGACCAAAATTAATTCTTCATATTCCAGACAGTGCAAGTCTGACTAAGACATTAGGGAGATTTTATTTTAGTTTTCTATTAATTCAATATTTCATCCTCTCTTTTAGGAAATAAAAATTGCATTTCTGTAACAGTATCTATTTAAAAAAGCATGAGGCTCTGTAATTTTAGGTGGGTTGGTGTTCATATATATGTGTATACAACATAACTGAAGAATAACCTCCTTACATTGAGAAGTCAGTAAAAAAATAAATAGTCCATATGTAAAGTGGCTGGCATTTACTGAACTACATTTACTAATTGTAGAGCTCTAATGCACAATCTTTTAAAATTGCCATGAACTTTGAAGAATCCCATAATCAAATTCTACTCTCTCTCATAAGATTAAAATAACCTAACAATCCACTGAAGGTCTCTTGAAAAAACACAAACTTTCTTTAATCATGCCAAAACAGATTATTATTCATGCAACTGAGTTACAGAATAGCCCAAAGCATATCTGGAAAAGATCCTCCCCAAATGAATCTCTAACCTCTATCTGGAGACAGCCAGAGTGGGGGAAACACTTACATGCCAAGAAACCCCATTTTGTGAAAGCTCTAAAAAGTTTTTCCTTATATCAAAAAGTTCTTTCCTATATAACTTATTACCATTTCTCCTAGTTGTTTCCTTTGGGGACAGAGAGAACAAGCCTAACTCCTCTTCCAAATAGTAGCCCTTCAAAAATTTGAAGACAGTTCTCCTATGATAGAAATATTTTTTCATTAAAATCCATATAAACAATCAAATGGAAAGTAGACTCACTCCACATTTGAAGACATAAAATCTACAGAATGTGAATTTTTTTTGCAATTTATTTTTCTCTGTTACTGATATTTGACCTGATATAGCTCATAACTAAAATATGTTTTTAGCATTCGCTTCACATGTTTTGATATTTCCATTATAAATCCGCAAAATAAGAATAGAATCAAAATGAAAGAGAAAAAAATTGAATTGGTAGAGAACATTCACAAACATAAGCAAATTCAAATATACATGTATTTGTACATGTTTTATATATATGAATATCTTCATATCATTAATAATTACATGCAAAATTAAGCAATTTATATGTACATATATTCATACATGTATACATATCTATTTTACTTTAACTACTTTAAAAATTTGCTTCCTTTAAAAGAAGGTTGAAATCACTATCCTATACTGCCACCAGGAGAGGGATAAGAGCCTAAGTTATAGATAATATGGTCTATTTAGAATTATGGCTAATCTTAGTGAAACAAAATGCTATAATCTCCCTCTATACTATCATCAACATTTTAAAAGCAGAAAGAGATTTTTATTTCAAAGATGAAATTTTAAAAGCCTATTGCCAAATATCTAAATATCAGATTTCGATTGGAACTGTTCTTAGATACTATCTAATATATTTTAACCAAATATAATTCAAAGAACTGGAAGTGACTCATTTCCCCAAATCAGCAAAAGAAGTTTGTGGAACTTGATTCCTTGACTTTCAATCCAGGTCACATCCCACTCTACCACTGTACAGCTAATACATTTTAAAAATGACTTAAATTATGCATGTCATTTTTCAAATGCATTGTATAAATATATAAAATGTATTATATATATATTATATAAATATAAATTATATATATATATATATATATATATATATATATATATATATGTATAAACTACACAATTGATTTTCTGAGAGAGTTAGGAAAACTCCTAATGAGGAAACTCCTTTTGCCAATTACCTCTACTTTGCATTATACAATCTTAGAATTGCAATATAATTGCACACATCACACATTCATGTGTTAGCATAATTAAGCACTTGATCACTAATTTTTTAATGTCCTCAGTGATCAATGGTTCAAATTCTTAATCTGCCTGTGGGATTATGAACAAGTCATTTAACATCTTTGGGGGATAATTTCCTCAACTACAAAAGGTATGAGAGATTTTTTGAGGGATGGGGAGGAGTGTTGGAAGGGGGAAGCAATTAAGTTTGTAATAGATGATCCATAGATTCATCATTTCTCTAAATCTATATTTAGGGGGTTTTTTTGTTATTGTTGTTTTTTTCCAAGGCAAGGGGGTTAAGTGGCTTTCCCAAGGCCATACAGCTAGGTAATTATTAAGTGTCTGAGATCAGATTTGAACTCAGGTACTCCTGACTCCAGGGCTGGTGCTTTATCTACTGCGCCACCTGGCTGCCCTCTCTAAATCTATATGTAGCTAAAATATAGTATCCTCAGGTTTTACTAAAATAGATTTTGCTTAAAATTCACTTTAAATTTGTATGTCAGAGATAGATATTCTCCCTAAATGTCATTGTGACTTTTCACCCTCTGAGCTTCATCAACTTTGTCTAGTAATTTGTTCTTGGTTGAAAATGACGTTTCTATGCCTTGACCAGGATGGTCTATTTGCCTTTTGGAGAATGCATGTTAGGGAAACTCTTTTATAGCTTCCAACTATGTTCCCCAAAATTAGAACATATGGTGCATACTAACTGTTTAATAAAATAAAATACAGCAATGATCTCAAGAAGGAAGGTGAGAGAGTCAAGCACTTCAACCCTGAGGCAAACAGGGTTGTAGAGATGAGAGTATAATTGTTGTTTGTAATACCATATAACTAAATACGGAGACCCCTTGAGGTGCTTGACTAGTGAATCTATGATGAGGGAAGCAAAAGGGCTAACATTCAATCGGAGAGAGAGAGAGAGAAAGAGATACTAAACTGGTGATTTTGAAGGAAAATACACTTAAACTAGTAGGCTTTAACATTCCAAACAGTATGGTTCCTTTAAATATCCTGAGTAACACAATAGTACTTTGTGAATACCCTAGAGAACAGTGCATTTTGTTTGTTTTATTAAATTATTAAGCCAGGATTATGTTGTGCATATACTAACATTTATAGAATATGTATTTTAATTTTTTAATATCACACATAAAATAATAACTCACCATTTTGGAAACCTTCTTTAAGATTAAAAAAAAAGATTGGGGCAGCCAGGTGCTGCAGTGGATAGAGCACCAGCCCTGGAGTCAGGAGTACCTGACTTCAAATCCAGCCTCAGACACTTAATAATTACCCGGCCTTGTGGCCTTGGGCAAGCCACTTAACCCCATTGCCTTGCCAAAAAAAAAAAAAAAGATAAAAAAGATTGAATTAGGAGTATAAAGAAGTGAAATAGACAAATTCTAGAACTAAATGTTGCTTGGGATCAGTCTGAATATGAACTTCATCAACTAGTGTTCTGACATGTCTTTTGTCACTAAAGTTCTAGAAGGTACTTATTGTCTAGGATGGAATTATTATTGTTATTATTATTATCATAATCATAGTTATTATTACTACTCTTGTTAATATTCTATTGCTATTAATTACTGATCAAACTACTGAAATGGGTATCATAGCTCTTAATAAAATAAAAACAAGAATTATTGAGTGTCTGATGTGCTCCTAATTTTATCTTAGAAACAAAATTATTGTCATTAATGATAAAAGCAACAATACATTTAAATGTGATCTTTTTTTGGACAACTGACTTGAGGATGCCAAGAGTGCACATTCAAACTAATCAGTGTACATGAGCAGTCTTATACCTAATGGGATTACATCATATGAATTTTAAGAAAATGAAGTGTGAAACTTTAGGATACAAATAATTAGAAGACAGAATGTAATAAGGTGCTAATTGTGTGGTTCAGGAAATAAGTACAAAAGGTTAGGAAAGATGGAGATTAATGTGGTCTGACTGTCAGCTGAGTCATTTTCCTTTTCTTTGTTTCTATTTCCCTATTTTAATTCATCAATAATTACTATGCTAACACTTCCTTACATCCAGCCTCTTGGGAATTTAGAGAGAGAGTCTGTGAAGTTTAAAGTTAAATTCCTAGAAATCAGGAACACTTGATGTGTGTTGTTTTGTGTTTGTATTCTAAATACCTCAAAGTGCTTGTCATTTCTTAATCACTCCCTTACTCTGCGTCTGATTCTTGGGAAACCAACTGTCTCTTCACCCTAGAACATGAGTCTCTCACATTTGAAATCTTCTCATCCTGGAATATTCCCCCTTTCTTCAATTTTCCTTTTCCTATTTGTGAATTTCTGCCACACCTTCCATTTTGAGGAAGGATTCAATTCAGAAAAGTATCACTAGAGTCCTAGTTTTGTGTCTTATATCTTAGGCTCTTATACGTTTTTTTTGGGGGGGGGGGGCTTACCTTTGTATCATCACCACTTATTATATAGTGCTTTGAATATAGTAAGAGCTTATGAAATGCTTTTTCCCTCCCCTGCCCTTGCTGAATAAATCTTGGATTTTACTGGAATAGAAGTATTTGAGATTAAAGTCCAGATAACCAAAAAGATACTATCCTTAATGGAACATATATACCCATGTAGTTTATTTGGGTACTTTTATTGACCTTTCATCGATATATTGAAAAACTATTCCTGGGCTTCTCTCTTTGTGACTTCTTTAGTTAAATTATACTAAATACTTTGACAAGGATCTTTGAAAGATTTAAAGTTTAATATCCCTTTTAGTCAGAGTGATGTAGTTCACATTGAACATTTCTAAATAAATGACCAAAATAACCTTGATGATAGAGGTTTTGCTTTTTGTTTGTTTTTGTCTTATCCTCTACCTTCACATTAGCTAGAGTTCAAACCCAAGTTGCTGAGCAACCACAAATAGTACATGGCCTCTATTTAATGCACCAAGAAATCATTACCAGTGATTTCTTCACCTCAATAAAAAAAAAATCAAAATCACACTAAATATTATAGGGTTAGAGAAGTCATTTGCTTGTTATTTCTCATTTTTTATTATAAGTTAAAACAATGTTTATTTCCAATCCTGTATCTCAGGGGTTTAAAGATTAATGAAAGCATTCAAAAAGTTTCCAAGGACTTGGAAAGGTGGGAACAAAAGTAGTGGTTATAAGCACAAAAGCACAAGACAGAAGCTTAAAAGCATGTGAAATCACATCTTCCACTTGTATCTCAGTGTTAAAAGATACCATTTTACCATAACTTACTTTGCAAAGGTATAATATACCTTTCTCTTTAATATAACTAATTCCCTACAACCTCTCAATTAGGGTCAGATAGTGTAAATGGCATACCAAAGAGAAGGAGGGTCATAGAATTTTGAACGCTGAAAGAGTTTATTAGATTAGTGTATTAAAAAAAAAAACCTAAAATTCAGATCACAAATTTCAGAGAAAGCAAGCACACACTCATCTATCTAGGAAAGGATCCTGTTCAATTTTTTCATCTTTGTATCTTCCTTTCCTGCCTCTTACATGCTAGGTACTTAAGCATTTATTATGGATTAAAATTAGGGTAACCATAAATGAATTCCCTCTAAAACATTCCCAATACATTAAGCCTCATGAAAAAATTCTTGAACCAAAGCAAAGGACTTTATAAATAATAAACAACACAGTGAAGTAAAGTTATCTATATGACTAGGCAAATCAGTTGGTCTCATAGTCTCACTTCTCTTATCTCTAAGAGGAGAAGGTCAGAACAACATCTGAGGTCCTTTTCAGTGTTAAATTTATGATAAATATGACCCATGCAGTCAGGCAAGGGTTAGACCCACCTCTGGAGAAAATTGCATAACCTTGATGAACAATAAAATGAACAAATGAACAGTGAACAAAGCAGAAAGGGGCAATTGCAATCCAAATTAATGAAACTACCCATCTTCTGGAAATAAATTCTAAGCCTCAGTCCAAGTTCAATTGTTTTCCATTTGCTGAAGAACTTGCAGATCTCAAAAACTACTGAGTTTTTTTGATAAATTATAGAAAACAATAGATGCACCAGAATATTGACAATAAGCAGAAGTCTCCATTAAAATATTCAAATAGCAAGAGATCCTATATCTTAAAATTCATTAGTGAAAAAACAATAAAAAATAAAATAAACTTGACTTTGATAAAACTCTAGCATTGGATTGCAAAACAGATAATGTCTGAGCATTTATAAAACTAGATCATCTAACCCAGTCCCTTAACTTATAGTAGAGGCACAGGTTCAGGTCACCTGTTTTGTGTCATATAGTAAGAAGTGACCAAGTCAAGTTCTGAACATTGGTCTTCTATTTCTTTCCAATACTCTATATTGTCAAAGTCACAAAGTTGTTTATTGCATTGTCAAGATTTTATTACTCAAATCTTCTTATTCCTTTTTATTATTTATTTGTAATTTTGTTTTATTGAATCCAAGATAAAATTATGAGCACTATAATAAATTTAGAGGTTAGGGTGTTAGAAGGAAGAGGTAAAAACTACAAGAAAATGTTTTGACCCTAGAAGAATTTGTAAGGGGATTTTATTTGAACAGTCATTATATACCAGTGAAGAACTGAAAGTCAGGAAATGAAAAGCATAGCATATTTTTATTTCAGGAAACCATCTAACAAAAGTTTAAATATTTTCCTTACTGCTAAGTAATTGAAATATAAGCCAGATAATAATAATCAACACAGATGATGTAACAATCATAGAAAAAGTGTATTAATAAGAAAGTCTGTCATAGAATTAGAGTGAAGTCTCTAGCAGAGTACACTCTTTTATTTGTGTAGCTCAATTTTTTAAATCATAAAATGCAGAATTCAGAGCTGGAAGAAACTTTAAAGATAATCCAACATAATTTTCTCATTTTACTTAGGACATGACAGAGAACGTCATCTAGAAAATAGGGGCATGTAACAGGATTTGAACTAGATCCTTTTACTCCAAATCCCTACAAATCCTTTACTGCAAATTCATTATGTGTCAATGTGAAATTTTCACATTTTTAGATGAGAAAATATTGGAAAAAATAAATAACAAAAGAGATAATGGAATCAAAATTTGAATCATAAATGGAAACATAACAGGTAGGAATAAACATAAATTGCATTATTTAATTTCAAAGACTATATCATATGAGACAGGTTGTTGTTATACTGGGGGTGAGTAGGGAGAAACATACTAAACTGTTGCCAGGTTATGTGGGTTTTACTACTGCTCCTGTTGCTTATAAACTATATTACCTTGAGGAGTTTACTTATCTTCCCTGGAATTCAATTACTTCATCTGAAGAACAATAAAATTTTTGATGTCTATAGGTCCTTTCAAATAAAAAAAAAATTACCAATCTTCTAATATAAGAATGAGTTGGGGGAAAGCTAACATGTGTATATAATGTAAACTCTAGCCTTAAACAGGAATTGGAGAATGAATTATATTTGGAAATGTGTAAAATTCATTTAATCAAACAATTACCAGATAAAAAGACCCATTTTTAGTTTTGGGGTTTTTTCTGCAAGGAAATGGGGTTAAGTGGCTTGCCCAAGGCCACACAGCTAGGTAATTATTAAGTGACTGAAGTCGTATTTGAACTCAGGTACTCCTAACTCCAGGGCCAGTGCTCTATCCATTGGGCCACTTAGTCGCCCCCAAAAGACCCATTTTTAAGTACCAAATTCTACCATTCTTGTTATAATGTGTGTCATGAAACATTCCCCAGTAGATGGCTTTGTCTCTTATTGCTGAAAATGCAAAATTAAAGCAAATGGATAAGGTGAGTATATTGCAATGTATTACAAAGTAACGACTGCAAAGAACCAAAGTAAAAATTGTCATAAAAATGTGTGATAAAAAATAGATAACAGTTTGGACTCAAAGCAATTGAAAAAAGGTAACTGTACAGATGTCAAGTTCACTGATCTGCTTGTGATATAAAGGAAAAAAAACACAGGATATTGGTTAGATCAATCTCTGGTGAAATTTTGAAAGGGCATTAATAAAATTGAAATGAATGAGCAGACATTGATGGTTTATAAAAAACAGCAGCTTCAAACATCCACACCAATGAAATCACAGATCCATTTAAATTTCTAAGCAATTAACTATCTCATTTTCTGTCTTCAATTACTTTTTTCCTTTGGATTCTCATGTAATTCTTTATCCAGTACTTTTAATTGTAGATATTTCAGACATTTTTTTATCTTATTCTAGATATTTTGTCCTGCATTCTTTAACCTCAAACTATTTCTTCATCTTATTAAGATTCTTCATTTCCATTCCTCAGGTTTTATTCAGGATTTTTTTTTCCTTTTTCCTTCTTTTGGTTGTGGTTCTTTGGCTTTATAAATTTCTTAGCGCATTCCAGGTATCAATTAGTAGCTATGATTAGATATAATTTCTTTCTCAGTTTCCTTGTTAGAACTTCATCCCCTTTTCTCCCATTTTTTCATTGTCATTGCAGAAAGGACCAGACAAACTTGAGGGTCATTATAGATGTTTTTATGTATCATGAGTTAATATTACTCTTTTAGTGACCAGTCTATGGGAAATATGATTCTGTCAGTGCTTCCATATTCAAAGTCATTAGATTGATTCTCATTGGTATAATTTTTGAGAAATCAGTCAGCTCCACTTAGAGATGGAACAGAAGAGTAGTACTTCATATATTTAAAAACTATTAATAATATTTCTGTTTTATAAACATATTATCTTAAATTACTAATTATTATGATATATATATCACCTTTAAGGTTAAAAAATTATGTATCTAAGTGTCAGAACAAAATTATCCAAAATTGACCTTGGACACTTATTAGATACATGACATTGCATAAATCTCAACCTCTTATTGATTCAATTTCCTCATCTGTAAAATATAAACAAAATACTCCCCCCCCCACTTTGACAGTTATTCTAAGGATTAAATGTGATCAAATTTGTAAAGTGCTTTGCCAAGTCTAAATCACTAATCCTATCCTAGCTATGATTATTATTCCTATATATAGATGGGAGAATGAGGCATCAAGAGACTGATAAACACTTCAAAGCTACAAACAATCGTTTGTGTATCATTTTGGTTGATCTTTAAACAAATTGATTGAAGTGGTAGAAATAATATTATTCTTATTTCATAGATGAAGAAACTTAGACAACATGAATTTAAATGATTTTGTCCAAAGTTAAATAACTACGAGGAGGCTAATGCTGGATAACATGTACATTTTCTAAGTACAGATCTCATTCAACAGTATGGTACCCTTAATAAAAATAGTCTAAACATGGCAGCCCTTAATAGTGCCCAATTCCTCCTTCAGTTTTATCTATCTAATTTACTCTTCAGAATCTCAATAAGATAAATATGTGAAGAAATCTAGGGCTGGAAATTATTGATGCCAGTAAGATAATTACCTAACCAGCAATATGCCAAAGATGGGTTTAAGTGCAGTCATTAACTTCATTTATATCCACAAAGATGCTATTTCTTTTCCAAAGAGAATGGATTGTGAGGAAAGACTTTTCCTAGAGAAATAGCAATCAGAGTGATCCATTAAGTTTGACAATTTATATGCTTGTAAACCTGGCAGGAAATCTGTAACTAACTGAGGAATGGAAAGATTGATGAGGATTGACTTGTCTATATTTCCATACCACTCATCTGTCAGAATCATTACACAGAAGAGGATTTATATCATCATTTATAGAAGCAAAAGGATGGGACATTTGGTGATTTTGTCTGTAAATATTAGGAAAAAACACAAGTATGTCAGAGAATAGTATTTTAAACTTTATTTATAACTTGTGGTTACCAGTAATAGGATAGGATTTTCTGAATTTGGCTCCAAACAATCTGTTAAGTTGATTGAATATTACTTTACCTCATACACTCTTATGTTCCAGTCAAATTCAACTACTTTCCTGTATGTGATATTCCATCTTCTGTCACTATGTCTTTGAATAGTGTGCCCTTTATATCTAGAATGCAATTTCTCATAATCATCATTTCTTAAAAGCCTAAACCTCTCTTAATTTCTTCAGCTATTTGTCCATACTACTTCAGGAATTATTTTTCAGATTTTTTTTTTGTATTTGCTCTGTTGAATAAAATATTTGTGGAAAGCAATGTTTTTTTTTTAATTTGAAAGAGCAATGGGTACATATATGTATATGTTTCCAAAGACAATTGTTTGACTCAGAGTCTCTGATCCTTATCCTTAAGAGAAGATCAAACTGATTTCGATAATTATAGCTATAAAGTGGCCAAGTGCTAGATTTTGTACCTTACTCTTTCTTTCTTTCTTTTTTGTTTTTAGTTTTTAAAAATAGATATTAATATAAAGAAACATGAAAAAAATTATAGTTCTAAAAGAGCACTCTTCAGTAACTGGTAGTGTCATTTCAGCTGCTGTTAATGTTGTGACATATTTCATGGCTCATCAAAATGAACAATGAAATGAGTTTAAGTTGACTTGAAAAACAAAAACAGATGTTATTAAAAATGACAAACAACTAGAACTGAAAGTTGTTACTGAGAAAAAATAATTGGAATAAAATGGGGAAAGAATGCTAAGTATTTAGTACTAAAGTAAGGACTTATTATTAATCCTCTGAAATACAGACTGTTCTTTTAAAATAGAATTTTGAGACTAGTAAAATCAAAAAAGATCTGCTAAATATTGATATAAACATAAAATAAAGCAGACAATTGACTTTCTATTGAAGGTTAATTATAGTAAAGATAAGAAAAAAATTTATTCTTGAAATTCTCTTTTATATAAAATTAAATTTTTTTAAAAGTTTTTGAAAGTACAAGATTGGGGAATCAAATTCTAAGATATTGTGAAAAAAATTCTAGAATTTTTTCCTTCTAATAATCATAAAAGTTTGGTCTTTATTGAGAGAATGAAGAATTCTGATAAATGCATTGCTATTCCAAGAAGCAGAAATATTTTGGAATAGCAGAAATTTCCAAATAGAGAAGGGATACTACAATATAATCATTCACTGTGACACACATCAGAAAGTCTATAAGCATAGATTCAAATATTATAATACTTAAATAACGTTTTTTCAATTCAAAACAATATGGGTTAGAGAAAGATGCATTATATGAACTTGTTAGTATGGTTAGTTATTGAAAAATAAAGAATAATTTGAATTTTCACATTTCTTATGATACTGAATTTCTATAACATTTCTATCATCAATTGAGATCAAAATTTCTTTTGTAGAACTCACTCTAGATGTACCTGTTTAAACAGAGAAATTTATCTACGAGATAGGGATCAACAGACTTCAACGACCTGGGAAATCACCTGATTCAAAACCATTTGAAATTATAATTGACATATAAAAATGATCTGCTGATCAAAAGTATATTTAATGGCCAATGTAATCTACTGTTTCATACTGAATATAAAATTGTGTGTATAAAGCCTAAGAACCAGATGATTTAAACAAGAGAGGGACATATTGCATATTATCTTTTTAAGCACTTTAAAGCATTATTGTATTTAAATAAATGCAGTCTACTTTACCTCAATTAGTTTACAGATCATTCTACTTAGCCATGTGCATGTTCTTTCACCCTAATTGAAAGCAAGCTCCTTAAAAACAATGATTGTTTTATTTTTATCGTTGTGTCCCTAATGTCCAATATTTAACTTGTGCATAATAGGCATTTAATACAGGCTTTAGCTTCCTTTTTATTTGAATAACAGGCTTTCTTCATCATGAACAAAGTTCATATCTTGAATGAATGCACAGCATAATGGAGAGAGATGTGACCCTGGTGCCAAGAAAATCTGAGTACTACATTTGTGTCTTATGATCATAGTCACTTGACCTCTTATTGTTCCTAAGCAATTCTTTAAGATTATATACTGCAGAAAAGGGTTTAATCTGCATCAACTAAATGTTCCAATGTAAACAAAAGTTTGCATTTGTAAAATGCTTTCAATTATATACTTCTATTCCATCCTCTCTTGCCTAGTACATCTGCCAAAAATGATCACTCTTTCACTGAAAACTCACCTTAAACCTTACCACCTAGCAAATGATTATATTGATTAGATAAATGAGACTGATGGTTTCCTTCTTCCATATTTAATTGTATTCAAGATATAGTTTAATATTTGTGTGGAAGGACAGAGCAATAGTTTAGATTAAAAGATAATGATGAGATAAAGATAGATATAAAAATTAAGTAGTTTCATAGAAACATGCATTTATAACAATTATTCTACTTAAATCAATTTTTTTTTATCTAAAAGAATATGCACTAGTTAGGGAAAGATCTAAGAATTTACCAGAATTTAGTTATGGGCAAAATAAAGGATATTATGCATTTTCACATTTATTAAGGTACTGAATTTCTATAACTGTACTATGAGTCATTAAAATCAGACTTCCTTTTGTAGGATTCAACCTGTTTGCTTGTTTAAACAGAAAATTAATAACCCATGGAATAGAGTGCTGTCCAAACGTATGTCCTACTTATTCAGGATTAGATTTGATTTCAAAACTTTATGGGAATTTGAATCAAGATTTGCTTCTCATAATATGCTAATTTAATACTACAAACATTTATTGAGTCCCCATTTTGTGAGAGAGAGAGAGAGTAGAAAGAAAGGGAGGAAAGAAGGAATGAACAAGGAAACAAACAAAAGGAGGTATGGAGAATAATCAATACTGCTGACTTAAAGGAGTTTTGATATGGAGAAAAAAGAATTGTATAAAACATGTAACAAAAGAACAAAGTTTATAAAGAAAACAAATGAACAAAAGAAACCTCATAATATTAAGAATTAGAAGATCTAAAAATGTCAATAGAATTAGGAAAGGTTTTGTTTTCTCCAAAATTAGGACTAATCTGTGTTTTGATTAAGGGCAAGAATTCCAATACACAAAATGCATAAGATAACTATTTGCACTCTTCCTGAGTGCAAATCTAAACCCAAATGTTTAAATGTTGTGTCATACCAAACAAATCACCTAATCCTTTTTATCTTTTACTCATCTGTACAAAGATCTGGAAAAGGAAATGAAAAATCACTCCTTATGTTTACCAAGAAAACCCCAACTAGAGTCACAAACAGACAAAAATGCCTGAAATGATTGGAAAAGAGCAACAGCAATAAGCAGTGAAGCCAAGGGATGGTAGAGATGACAAGGAGGGGAAAAGAGAATAGCAGTGAATGACCTTGATTTTCTCCTTAAAGCATGAAGCATGTCTTCTTAGAAGGGGAGGGTTTCAATGGCTGTGAGAGTCATAAAGAGAAAAGCTTGCATTGTGGAGAGTAGGATAAAGAATCAGCTAGGGATTTTGTGGTAATTTGAGACTGGAGAACAAACTAAGAGCAAAGGAGATTAGGAAAGACTTTTTATAAGAGGAAGTATCTGAATTTGATGCTTGAAAGAAAAGGATTTAAGAGGAGGTAGAATGAAATTCAGGTCTGATAGGGAGAACCTGTAAAAAGACATGGAAATGGGAAATAGAATGATTATTGAAGCAAATAGTAAGGAGAACTTTTAGACTGGAGAATAAAGTTTAGGAAGAGGAGTAAAGGAAAACAAATTTTTAAAGGAAAGCTGGGTGTAAAGATTTCATCAGGACCTCTCTGCAAACAAGAAGTTGGAAGTAATAACAATTTGAATATTCTTTCTTCTAGTTCCAATAGCAATGGTTCTGTTCTCCACTACTATTCAGTACTTCATAGTGTCATAAAGGAAAATCTAAGTTCTCAAAGGCAATATAGGAAGGATGCTGACAAAAGGCAGAATGACCAACTTAAGCTAGGTTTGGAAAACTAATCAGCACAGACAAGCTACTAAATGATAAGTTGTTTCAATCACAGGAGTTCATGAAAGAAATCTAGTAGGGCATAAAGGGGACACAATTTGCCTTTTTGAAAGGACTACCCATGCAGATGAAATCATAGATACATGAAATATTGAAGTAAATCTAATTCTAAAAGTAATAACATAGAAATATTGCGTAAATAGTTCTTGGTGACTTCTTTTCAATTGATAAGACTAAGGGATGACTTTTATCTCTTGCAAAGGAAATTACAAGTGAACATTTTGTCTGGGAGAAAGGCCATAGACTCAGAGGTTACTTGTAACTTTATAAATCTTTAGAGTACAAGAGCATCTTTAGTTGACCACTAATAGATACAGAAATTTCAGCTTTCAGTTAGTTTCCTGATCTGCTAAGGCCATCTATCATAAGTAAAGAATGCTGAACAGCTTCGAATAGAATAATGACGCCTGTGTAATTGCTAATCACACTTTTTATGATTCCTGGATTTTGCATATTTATTTCTTTTTTCTTGATGGCCTAGTTCACCCCTTTCAATCTTGTGAACAAGTTAAAATGTTCTTCATCAAAAATAGCTCCAAATGAAGCATTTTTTTTACCAGTGAATCATAAGTATCTTTTGTTAAAGATTTTCATCTTAGGAGCTACATTTATTTGGAATGGTAGAGGAGAAAGGATGCTGCACTTTGAATTATAAGACTTCCCTTCAAATTCCAATCCTGATTTAGCTCATCCCTGTTACTTGTGATAAAGGAAAAAAAAATATAATATCTCTGGGTTTTATTTTCCCCATCTATAAAAGGATGGAGATTGAATTTCAAAACTTCTAAGATCCTCTAAGGTCATCAGGAAGATCTGAGTTCAAGTCTGGTTTCAGAAAATAGTTATATGACTATGGATAAGTCATTTCATCTTTGTTTGCCTCAGTTTTCTCAATTGCAAATGAGAATAATAGCAGCATTTACCCTAGGCTTATTGTGATGATTGAAGGACATAATACTTGTAAAACACTTTGTATAGTGCCCAGAATATAGTTGATAATTTCTTCCTCTCTATTCTAATTCTGTTTAGAATTCTATGATACATACTCCTATCTCTACTAGAGAGACTAAGAAGAAAAACATACTTTATTAAGTGATTACTTTGTGCCAAATTATACACAACACACTGGAGATGCAATCCAAAAGCAAAGACAGTATCTTCTCTCAAGCATCTTTAATTCTTTTTTTAATTGATATTTTATTTTTTAAAATTACATGATTTTTTAAAATTACATGTTAAGAAAATTTTCAACATTCATCCACATGCATAGGAATTTCTTTTAAGTTATGTAATTTCCTTCCACTTTCCATACCCAGGCACTTCTCTCAGTGATGAACAGTTCAGTGAATATTGAACATAAACATTTGTGTTAAGAAATTTATAGATTAGGAATTTTCAGGAAGAGAAATTAGGATTAAAGAGAAAAAATAAACCATGAGATATGAAAGAAATACACAAGGGAATTTTTTTTAAAAAGTGAATGTAGTGTTCATTCACATTCGAAAGGTTTTTTTGTTTTGTTTTGTTTTATTTTGTTTCTCATCCTGTGGATGGGGATAGCATTGTCCATAGTCAGTCTTCTAGGATTGTCCTTGCTCTCTGAACTGCATCCATACAATTTGATCAGCTCAAAATGTTGCTCTTAATGTGTACAAAGTTCTTCTGATTCTGCTCCCTTCACTCAGCATGACTTTCTTTAATTTATTTCCTGCTCCAGGTCATGCCTGGACTACATAGGCAACATGTTGGCCTGGCAAACCAGGAATCAGACTCAAGTCCCAGCATACAAAACTTGGATCTATTCTCCCTATATACAGGGAGCAGAGCTAAAACAACAAAGATGAGCAAAAGAGCTAAAAGAGAGCTCACTATAGAAAACCGCTTTGCAGATAAAGATGCTAACAATGCTACCTCCGAAGACAAAAACTGTGAAAAATAGCCTTTAGTGGATGTCTCTAAAGAGTCTATGAATTGAACTCAAATCTAAAACTCGTATAAGAAATTTAAAAAGGAATTTAAAAACCAAAGAAGAGAGGTAGAAGAGAAATGGAAAAAGGAAAAGAGTCATAGAGGAAAATTATTAAAAAATTGATCAAAGAAATCAACTCTAGGACTTCTCAAGATGGCAGAGAGAAGACAGGCACTATGCTACAGTCTCCTGGTTTCCCCTCAGAAATAATATAAAACAAACTTCTTAACAGAAATCTGATTAACAAAACCCAGAAAATGAAGCTAGGAGAAGAACATCTACTTCAAGGTTTGTCTTCTGGGATCATGAGTGAGCTGGGTATAGAGAGCAGAGATTCTGCTGGGACAGATGAGAAGTGAACTGGCCTAGGATCAGCCACGGAGGCGTTGACCATGGGAGGTATGGTCTGGAGACCACTGGGCACAGAGGTATTGGTTGTACACCTGAGAGGCTGTGGGACTGACTGTCTAGGGCTTACTGGCAAGACTGGAGGGTGAGTTCCAGAACAGTAGAGTTGTAGACAGTGATCTGCTGAGCTCCTCTGGTCTGGAGGACCTCAGACTCCATACTTTCATTTCAGCTGAATCCTCTTCCCAAAACAAACACAGTGACTGCCCACCACCCCTCCCCCAAGGCTCAGGCATGGGCAGCAGAGTTCCTTCAGCTGTGAATAGGGAGAATAATTACCTTGCCCTGGAGCATATTCCACATTGTTCAAGGATAAAAGTATCCAGCAGTTTTGCCCACACCCTTTAAGTCAAGGAAAAGGGCCTCAAATCAAGACACTCTAGAGAATGCAATCAGAACCCCGTATTGGCCAGCCCAGGTGGAATTACAAAACTCAGTGAGTAAAACCTCTAGTAACCCCTACTGGCTGGTCCACTTGGAGTTATTGAACTCAGTGAGTAAAGCCTCAAGGGATCCCAACACCAAACCTCTGTAAACCAGCTGCACTCCCAATACAAGATCTTAGGAAAATGAAGAAAGGCCAGCAAAAAGGGGGCTCCATAGAAAAATTTCTAGAAGATAAAGATTGTAACTCAGAGAGATCAAGAACCTCTGAGGAGAATATGATTTAGTCTTCAGTACAGAAAGACTTCCTTGAAGAAATCAAGGAGTTTAAAAATCAATTGGAAAATCTAGGAAAAGAAAGCCAGGAGAAGATTAACACCTTGCAAACAAGAAAACAAATCCTAGGAAAATACAACTGCCAAAATGCAAAAGGAAAATAATTCTCTAAAAGCCTCAATGGTCAAATGGAAAACTCTTTCAGAAACAGAATTAACCATTGGAAAAGGAGTTGCAAAAGGTAAATGAAGAAAATTCTTCTCTATAAAAAAAGAATGGAGTCTGTGGGAACTAATGACTTCATGAAACAATAAGAATTTGTTAAACCAAACCAAAGAATCAAAAAAATAGAAGAAAATGTAAAATACACAATCGGCAAAATTATTGACCAAGAGAATAAAAGTAGGAAGGACAACTTAAGAATTATAGGTCTTAAAATATTGACTAGAAAAAAGGCCTGGACTTGATATTACAGAATTTAGTGATGGAAAATTGGCCTAACATCATGGAAACAGAGGACAAAATAGTTATTGAAAGAACACATAAATCCCCTCCAGAAAGGGATCCCAAAATGAAAACACCAAAGAATATTATGACTAAATTCCAGAATAATCAGATAAAAGAGCAAATCTTGCAAGCAACCAGAAAGAATCAATTTAGATACCAAGGAGACACAGTAAGGATGATACAGGACCAGACTGCATCAAGATTAAGGGATTGAAGGGCCTGGAATCTGATATTCTTAAAAGAAAGGCTGTTTGGAATGCAGCCAACAATTCAACATCTGGCAAAATGGAGTTTTCTCTTTTAAGGGAAAAGATGGATATTTAATGAAATAAGAGACTTTCAACTTTTTCTGATGAAAAAATCAGAGCTTAATAGAAAATTTAGACTACAGACAAGAGACCCAAGAGACACATGAAAAGGTAAAAAAATGGTAAAAAATTGCTATTCAATAAGATGAAACTGACTATATCCCCACCTGGGAGAAAGACTTTAATAACTCTTGAGAACTGTAACTCTATTATCCAGAAGTAATGGACAGTCATGACTTTTCTGTGACTCAGATAGAATGATTTAAAAACAATACCTCCTTACAAAGAGGGACAGTAAAGAGGCAGGAGAATGGAGGAGATTGAATGGGGTAAATCTCATTACATTAAAAGGTACAAAGGACCTATTTCAATAGATGGGAAGATGGGAGGAGGTAAGAATGGCCCAAATCATACTTTCATCAGATAGGGTTTAAAGTTAATACACTCACTTAAGTTAAGAAATTTATCTTAGGGGGCAGCTAGGTGGCACATTGGATAGAGAACTTGACTTGGAGTCAGGAGTACCTGAGTTCAAATCTGGCCTCAGGCATTTAATAATTAACTAGCTGTGTGGCCTTGGGCAAGCCATTTAACCTTATTCACCTTGCAAAAACATAAAAAAATTAAAAATAATAATAATAATAATAAAAGAAATTAATCTTACCTTTCAAGTACTAAATGGGGGAAAGGAGAAGGGGGAGGAAAAGGGGAACGAACAGAAGGAAGGGACATAAAGAGTGGCAAAGGCAAAGGAGAAAGAAAGGGAAGGGGTTGATATAGGAGGGAAAACACGCTGAAGATGGTGGTATTCAGAAACAAAATACTGTGGAATATGAATAAAGTAAAAAGGGGGGAAATATAAACAGAGGGAAGATAGCATGGAAGACGATAAAGAGTTAGTAATTATAACTTTGAATGTGAATGGGATAAATTATCCCTTAAAATGTTAGTGGATAGCAGAGTGGATTAAAAACCAGAATGCTCCAATATGCTGCTTACAAGAACTTCATTTGAAGCAAGAGATACATATAGAGTAAAGGTAAAAGGTTGGAACAAAATATATTTCTCTTCAGGTGAAGTGAAAAAATCAGGGGTAACAATCCTTACCTCTGACAACACAGCTGCAAAAATAGATGGTCTTAAAAGTGATAAGGAAGGAAACTATATTCTCCTAAAAGGTACCATAGAAAATGAAGTAATTTCAGTACTAAATATGTACACACCAAATGGTCTAACATCCAAATTCTTAGAGGAGAAGATGAAGGAGTTACAGGAAGAAGGAAGACCTAGACAACAAAATTCTACTGGTCTGAGAACTCAACTTCCTGTTCTCAGATTTAGTTAAATCTAACCATAAAATAAACAAGAAAGAACTTAAGGAGGTAAATACATAGTAAGAAAACTTAGATAGTTTAGACTTATGGAGGAAATTGAATGGGGCTAGAAAGGAATATACTTTTTTCCTGCAGTACATGGCACTTATAGAAAAACAGACCATGTACTAGGCATAAAAACCTAATGATCAATTGCAGAAAGGCAGAAATAGTGAATACATCTTTCTCAGATCTTAATACAATAAAAATAACATGCAATATTGGGCCAGGGAGATATAGACCCAAAACTAATTGAAAACTAAATAATCTCATTTTAAAGAATTAATGGATAAAACAACAAATTATAGAAAGATTAATGATTTTATCCTAGATAATGACAATAATGAAACAGCATGCTCAGAAAATGTGGGACACAGCCAAGGAAGTTATTATGGGCTATATTATTTCTTTAAATGCTTACATGAATAAATTAGGAGAAAGAAGAGACTAATGAACTAAACATGCAACTAAAAAAATAGAGAAAGAACAAATTAAAACCACCAATTAAATACCAAATTAGAAATTCTAAAAAAATTAAAGTAGAAATTAATAAAATTGAAAGCAAGAAAACTATTGAACAAATAAATAAATAAAACAAAAATTAGTTTTTTTGAAAAAAACCGTAAAATTGATAAACCTCTGATTAATTTCATTAAAAGAAAGAGGAAAACCAAATTGCTAGTATCATAAATGAGAAATGTGAACTCACCACCAATGAGGAGGAAATTAAAGTAATAATTCCAAATTATTTTGCCCAACTCTTGTCCAATAAATTTGATAATCTGAGTGACATTGATGAATATTTACAAAAATATAAGTTTACCAGGCTAAATGAAGAGGAAATTAAATACCTAAATAATCCTATCTCAGAAAAAAAACATTCATCAAGCAATTATTGAACTCTGTAAGAAAAAAATCTCCAGGTCCAGATAGATACCCAAGTGAATTCTATAAAACATTGAAGGAGCTATTGGTTCCAATTCTCTACAAACTCTTTGGAATAAAAGGTTAAGAATGAACTCTGCCTAACTCTTTCTCTGACACCAGTATGGTGCAAATACCTAAACCAGGAGCAGTGAAAACAGAGAAAGAAAATATACACCTATATAACTGATGAATATAGATGTGAAAAAGCTTAAATAAAATCTTAGTAAAATGATTGCAACAAGCTATCACTAGGATAATGCATTATGACCAAGTAGGATTTATCTCAGGAATGCAGTATTGGTTCAATATTTGGAAAACTGTCAGTATCAGTAACAATCAATAATAATCAATAAAAAATCTACCCGAAATCATATGATTCTATCAATAGATTGTGAAAAACTTTTGAAAAAATACAGCACCCATTCCTACTAAAAACACTAGAATAAATGGTTTGTTCCTCAGAATAATAAATAGTATCTATCTGAAACCATCAATTAGCATTATATGCAATGGGGATAGGCTAGAGACATTCCCAATAAGATTGAGGGTGAAACAAGAATACCCATTATCACCACTACTATTCATTATTATACTAGAAATGTTAGCTGCAGCAATAAGAGAAGAAAAAGAAATTGAAGGAATTAGAATTGGCAAGGAAGAAACAAAACTATTGCTCTTTGCAGATGACATGATGGTATACCTAGAGAATTCCAAAAAATCATCTACAAAACGTACTAGAAATAATTAGCATCTTTAGCAAAATTAAATTACAGGATATAAAATAAACCCTCAAAAATCCTCAACTAGAAAGATGCAGTAGAAAAAGCTAAAAAGAGAAATTCCATTCAAAGTAACTTCAGACATTATAAAATTCTTGGAAGTCTACCTGACAAGTCAGACTCAGAAACTTTTTGAAAACAATTACAAAACACTTCTCACACAAATAAAATAAGATTTAAATAACTGGGCAAACATCAACTAGTCATAATAGGCTAAGTTAATATAATAAAAATGAAAATTCTACCAAAATTAGACTACTTATTTAGCACCCTACCAAACAAAATTCCAAATAATTACTTTAATGAGTTAGAAAAAAGTGTAAGCAAATTCATATGGAGAAATAAAGAGTAGAGAATTTCCAATGATTTAATGAAAAAAGTACAAAAGAAGGTGGCTTAGCCTTACCAGATTTAAATTATATTATAATGCATCAGTCATCAAAACTATCTGGTATTGGCTAAGAAATAGAGTGATAGATCAGTGGAGTAGACTAGGTGCAATAGTAGGAAATGATTATAATAATCTGTTGTTTGATAAACTCAGAGTTCATGTATTGAGATAGAAACTCTCTCTCTTTGATAAAATCTCTTGGAAAAATTGGAAGTTAGTATGCCAGAATTAGACCAATATCTCACACCCTATACCAAGATAAGGTCAAAATGGATACAGGATTTATACATAAAAAACAATATTACAAGTAAACTAGGAGATCACTGAATAGTTTACTTGTCAGATCTATGGAAAGGGAAGCAGTTTATGACCAAGGAAGAGATGGAGAACATCATTAAAAACAAACTAGATAATTTCAATTAAATAAAGTTAAAAAAAAACTTTTGCACAAACAAATCCACTGTAACCAAGACCAATTGGGAAACAATTTTTACAACTAATAATTCTGACAAAGGACTCATTTATAAAATATACAGAGAACTAAGTCAAAATTTTCAAAAAAAAAAAACCTAGCCATTCTCCAATTGACAAATGGTCAAAGGATATGCAAAGGCTATTTACAGATGAGGCAATCAAAGCAATCCATAGTCATATGAAAAATTGCTCTAAATCACTACTTATTAGAGAAATGCAAATTAAAGCATCTCTGAGGTACCACTTCACACCTCTCAGACTGGGAAATATGACCAGAAAGGAAAATGATCAATGTTGGAAGGGATGTGAGAAATCTGGGACACTAATACATTATTTGTGGAGCTATGAACTCATCCAACTTTTCTGCAGAGCAATTTGGAATTATGCCCAAAGGCAACAAAAATGTGCATACCCTTTAATCCAGCTATACCACCTGAAAAACATCATGAAAATGGGTAAAAACATCACTTTTTCAAAAATATTCATATCAGTTCTGTTTGTGGTGGCAAAGAATTGGAAATCAAGAGGGGAAGTCCATCAGTTTGGGAATAACTTAAAAAGATGTGGTATATGTATGTGATGAAATGTTATTGTTCTATTAGAAATCTGGGGGGGGTTATTGAAATTCAGGGAAGCCTGGAAGGATTTGCATCATCTGATGCTGGGTGAGATGAGCAGAACCAGAAGAACACTGTTCACCCTAACAGCAACATGGAGGTGATTAACAACCTTAATGGACTTGCTCATTTCATCAGTGCAACAATGAGGTGGAATTGGGGATATCTGCAATGGAGAATACCATCTGTATCCAGAGAAAGAACTGTGGAGTTTGAAAAATTACCAAAGACTATTACCTTTAATTTTAAAAAAAATCCCTGTTATCTTATTACATAATTTTGCCATTTCTTATATATTATTTTTCTTCTTTGGGGATATGATTTCTTTCTCATCACATTCAACTTAAATCAATGTACACCATGGAAACAATATAAAGACTAATAGGCTGCCTTCTGTGGGGAGTAGGGGGGTGGGAAGCAAGATTAGGAAAAAATTGTAAAATTGAAAATAAATAAATTAATTTTTAAAAATCAGCTCCATTAAAATTTAAATTACCAATTGGAATAGCAAATATAGAAGCTAATTGAAGAAAGTAAAAGCCTAAAAATTAGGATTGAAAAAATTGAAACCAATGAATCTATGCGACTTCAAGATTCCATCAAACAAATTTAAAAGGATGAAAAATAAACTGGAAAGTCGATCCAGGAGGGATAATTTGTGAATCTTTGGATTACCAGAAAGCCTAGATCAAAAAAAGAGAGTATCAGGAAAACATCAGGCAGGGAATTATCATAGAAAACTGTCCAAATCTTCTAGAACAAGAAGGCAATATAGCCATTGAAAGAATATACAGGAACCCCTCCCCGCTTCCCTCCCTCCCCCCCCCACCCCAGAATGAGACCCTAGGACAAAAATTCCCCAGGCTATTAGAGTAAAATTTCATATTGTTCTCCAGAATGCTTGCATAAGTTATCAACACCACCAGCAATGCATTAATGTCCCAATTCTCCCACCACCTCTCCAACATTGATCATTTTCCCTTTTTATCATCATAAACAATCTGAAAGGTATAAAGTGATGTCTCAGAGCTGCTTTAATTTGCATTTCTCTAATCAATAATGATTTGAAGTATTTTTTTCATATGATTATATATATGTATATATATAAACACACACAGACACACACATATAAATATATTTATATATATATATATATATATATATATATATATAGCTTTAATTTCTTCATTTAAAATCTGTCTATTCATATACTTTACCATTTTTCATTTGGAGAATGGTTTGCAACCCTATAAGTTTGATGCAATTCTCTATATAGTTTAGAAATGAGACCTTTATTAGAACTCCTAGTTGTGAAGATTATTACCCAGTTTTATGCTTCCGCTCTAATTTTGGCAACAGTGGACTTAACAGTGCAAAAACTTAATAAATAAATGGTAATGATAAACAACTAAATTTAAATTTAATATAATCAACATTATTCATTTTCAGGTTATATATACTCTATTTCTTGTTTGGTCATACATTTGTCCCTTTTTCATAGATATGAAAGATAGATTATTTCTTCATCTATTAATGTACCTATGATATCACTCTTTATGTCTAAATCCTGTAACCATTTTTACCTTAGTTTAGCATAGGATGTGAGATGTAGGTCTATGTCTACTTTTTGCCATACTGTTTTCCAGTTTTCCTAATAATTTTTGTCAAATAGTAAGTTCTTATCCCAGAAGCTAATGTCTTTTGGTTTGTCAAACAGTAGATTACTGTAGTCATTTACTGCAGTTTCCTTTGAACCTATTCAAATTCTCTGATCCATTACTCTATTTCTTATTTTTATTTATTTTTCTTTTTCTTTAGGATTTTTATTTTTTGTAAGCCAATGGGGTTAAGTGGCTTGCCCAAGGCCACACAGCTAGGTAATTATTAAGTGCCTGAGGCCAGATTTGTCAGGTACTCTTGACTCCAGGGCTGGTGCTCTATCCACTGTACCACCTAGCCACCCCCAATGCATTACTCTTATTTCTTACCTAGTACTAGGCAATTTTGATTATTGCTGCTTTATTATATAGTTTTTGATCTGGTAAAATTATCATTTCCCTTGTTATTCTTGACTTTTTGTTGCTCCAGATGAATTTTCTTACTATTTTTTCCTAGCTTCATAAAATAGTTTCTTGGCACAGAATAAGTAATTTAATTTGGGTAGAATTGTCATTTTTATTACATTAGCCTGACCTAACCATGAACAATTAACATTTTTCCATTTATTTAGATCTGACTTTATTTGGGTGAAAAATGCTTTATAATTACTTTCATACAGTTTTTGGGTTGGTCTTGGGAAGTAGATTCCCAAATATTTAATGTTGTCTAGTTACTTTGGATGGAATTTCTCATTTTATCTCTTGCACTTTATTGTTCATATAGTGAAATACTGATGTTTGTTTGTTTATGTGTGTTTGTTTTATATCATGCTTCTTTGTTCAATTCGTTGTTTCAAAGAGTTTCTTAAGATGAGTTTCTCAGATTATCTAAGTATATTATATCATCTTCAAAAAGTGAAAGCTTTTCTTGCTCATTGCCAGTTCTGATTTCTTCAAATTCTTTTTCTTTTCTTATTACTAAAACTAACATTTCTGAGATTATATTTAATAGCAATGATGAAAAAAGGTATCCTTGTTTCACCTCTTATCATATAGGAAATGCTCCTAGTTTATCCCCAATACATAGAATGTTTGATGATGGTTTTAGATAGATTCTACTTTTATTTTAAGGATAACTCAAATTATTTCTAAATTTTCTGGTGTTTTTAATAGGAATGGATGTTGTATGTTATTAAAGGGTTTTTTCCAGCATCTATTGAGATAAGCATGTGATTTATGTCAGGTTTGTTATTGATATGTTAATTGTGGCATGCTTTACTAATATTGAAACATCCCTGCCTACCTGGTATAAATCCTATCTGATGATGATGTATTATCCTAGTAATAACTTTCTGTAAATAAATAAGTGATAATGATAAATATATAAATGGTAATGATAAACAACTAAATTTAAATTTAATATAATCAACATTATTCATTTTTTAGGTTATAAATATATATATACTCTATTTCTTGTTTGGTCATGAATTTGTCCCTTTTTCATAGATACTCTTGACATTGCTAAAATTTTATTTAAGATTTTTGCATCAAAGTCCATTAGGGATATTGATTTATATTTTTTTTCTCATTTAGTTCTTCCTGGTTTATGAATCAGAACCATGTTGGTTTCATAAGAGGAGTTTGGCAGAACTCCTTTTTCTTCCATTTTTAAAAATAGTTTATGTAGACTAGGAATTAATTGTTCCTTAAATATTTGGTAGAATTCACTTGTAATTCTATCTGTACCTGGAGACTTTTTCTTATGAAGTTTATTGATGGTTTCTTTAAATTCTTTTTCTGAAACAGGGTTATTTAAGTATATTACTTCCTCTTCTGTTAATCTGGGCAGTTTGCATTTTTGTACATATTCATCCATTTCACTCAGGTTTTCAAATTTATTAGCAAAGAGTTTGGCAAATAGCTCCAAATTTATCTCTTTAATTTTCTGCTTGTTGGTTGTTAGTTACCTATTCTCATTTTTGATACTGGTAATTTGGTCATTTCTTTCTTTTTTTAAAATCAGATTATCAGATGTTTATCTATTTTATTGACTTTTTCATAAAATTACTTCTTAGTTTTATTTATTAGTTCAATGCTTTTCTTATTTTGAATTTTTAAAAATTTATTCCTTGATTTTCAGAATTTCTAATTTGGGATTTAATTGGGGATCTTTAATTTGTTCTTTATCTGGCTTTTTTGATTGCATGCCTAAATTCAGTGGCCTCCTTTTTCTCTATTTTATTCATATAAGCATTTAGAGATATAAAATTTCCCCTCAAAATTGCCTTGGCTGCATCCCATTAATTTTGGTATGTTTTCTCATTATTATCATTTTTGTAGATATAAGTATTATTTCTATGATTTGTCTGATCTACTCATTATTTAAAATTAAGTTGTTTGGTTTCCAATTAGTTTTTGAATCTTCCTGTGATCCTTTATTACATGTAATTTTATTGCATCATGGTGTGAGAAGTATGCGTTTATTATTTCTGCCTTTCTGCATTAGGATTTTTACACTAGAACATGGTCAATTTTGGTATAGGGGCAATGTACTGCCAAGAAAAAGGTATATTCTTTTCTATCCCTATGAAGTTTTCTTCAGAGTCTAGTATATCTCAGTTTTCTAAAATTTCATTCACTTTTTAAAATTCCCTCTTGTTAAATTTTGTGGTTAGATGTAATCTAATTCTTAGAGATGGAAGTTGAGGTCCCCCCGTTGTTAAAGTCCATGTCTACTTGTAATTCGCTCAGCTTTTCCTCTAGAAATTTGGATATTATATTACTCAGTGTTTACATGTTTAATAATGATACAGCTTCTTGATCTATGGTAGTTTTGAGAAGATGTAGTTTCCTTCCTTAACCTTTTTTTTGGGGTTAATTTTATATTAATACAATAATGTTATTATGAGAGTAAACACAAACCTCTCTCTCCCACCCCACAAGATGAGAAACCTCAAGAATAGTGAGAGAGAGAGAGAAAAAATGTACCTTAGTCTGTGTTCAGATTCCAATAGCCCAGTCTCTGGGATGAATTGCCTTCTTTATCATAAGTCCACCAAAGGAGTTGCTTCAATGTTTTTCCCCACAGTTGCTGTTACTAGCTGTATTTCCATACACTCTATTCTTTCCCACTTTCCTTTATTCTATTCTCTTTCTCTCTTTTCATCCTGTCCCTGTTCAAAAGTATATAGTATCTGAGTACTATCTCCCACAATCTTCCCTCTCTTCTATCGCCTATTCCCTGCTCCCCCCCCCCATTCTCCCTTACCCCATCACTTTCCGTTTATTTTTCTCTAGAGTGAAATAGACTTCTATACCCTATTGAGCATGTATGTTATTTCCTTTCTGAGACATTTCTGATGAGAATGAAGGCTCACTCATTACTCTGCTCCTTCCCCATTCCATCCCATTGAAAAAATTTTTTCTTGACTCTTATGTGAAATATCCTAGGCCTCTTATTGCTCTCAATTCTCTTCCTCTCAGTACTTTCCATTTTTACCACTGACTCCATCTTTTTACTATATTATTTTTACTATATTATATTAATATATATTATATTAATATATATTATATTAATATATATATATTTACTATATTATACCATTATATTCAGCTCCTTTTTCCCTTTTGAGTTGCTTTTTTTCCATTTGACTTAAACTGTATTTAACACATCAATTTCTTCAGTTTTTTTGTGTTTCTTTCACTAAGCTGCTGATTTAGTTTTCATGATTTATCTGCATTGCTCTTATTTCTCCCCCAATCTTTCCTCTACCTCCCTTTATTTCTTTTCAAAGTCATTTTATGAACTCATCCATAGCCTGTGCCCATTTTCTATTTCTCTTCAAGGTTTTGGATACAAAAGCTTCAATTTTATCATCTTCTGAATCTTCCATGGGATCAAAGTTATTTTCTGTGGTCAGATTCTTCTTTTTCTATTCTATGCTCATTTCTCAGCCTTTGACTGATTTGCTAAGGTTTTTTGAGACCCCCCACTGGGACTTTAATTCCTCTAAGTTCTTATGAGAGGCTTTGATTGCTTTCTTTCCTGTGCTTTGATATGTAGATGACCACAAGCACTTCCCCTCTGCCCTGGAGCTGTGAGGAAAGTCCCTGCTTGGCTATGGCAGAATTGAAGACCAAACTACAACCTGGATTTGGGTGTGGTCAAACAGCTGAGTCCTGCCCAATGGAGAGCAGAGGGACCTCTGCAGTTTCCCCTGCCCCCTTTATTATCTGTGGGCTGTGCTCTGGTGGTGCTGGCTGGTTTCCCCAATTCCTGCTGCAAGCTGTCACTGCCCTTTAAGCTATTCCAGGTGATCCTGCGGCCAGAAGGTCAGGAAACCACCCCCTCTGACACAGACTCAGGCATCCCCAGGTATCTAGGTACTTGGCTGGCTGAGTTGTGCTGCAGTTGTGGCTGCAGCTGTACTCACAGCCGCTTTCTCCAACCTGTAGTTCAGGTGAAACAGACCTTTCCCACAGAACTCCTAAGTTGACTTGGCCTGGGACATTATATCACTCAGGTTTCTGTGGGTTCTGCCCCTCTAAATTTTGGCTAGAGTCACAATATGATGGCTTTTGAATTTTGGGGGAAACAGGTTTCTGGAAATTCCAGCCATCTGGGCTCTGTCTCCTCCTTATCCCTTTTAATGGAATTGATTTCTGCTTTTGCTTTATCTGAGATCAGGATCACTACTCCTGACTTTTTTACCTCAGCTGAAGCAGAATACGTTTTGTTTCATTCTTTTACCTTTGGCCTGTGTATATCTTTATGCCAAAAATATGTTTCTTGTATATAGTAGAATCCTAGTTTAATCCATTTTCCAATCCATTTCCTTTTTATGGGACTCTTCATCCTGTTCACATTTATAGTTTAGATCGATTACTTATTCTGTATTTACCACTATGCTATCTTTCCCCATTTATAATTTTCCCTTTTCTTTCCCCTATTCCTCCTCATCAAATGTTTACTCCCTTTCCCTTTTAACTTTTCTTTTAAAATTTAACTTTCAAATTATTTTCATTATAACTTTTCCTTTCCTTTTCTCAGTCCCTTCTTCCATTTTCTTTCTCCCCCCACACCCACTTCCCTATAGAGTAGTATAGATTTTTTAAACCCAAGTGGGAATGCATCTTATTCCTTCTCTGGGCCAAATCCATTGAATAGAATTCACGCAGCATTCACACCTTCCCTTCTTTCCCTCTAAAATTATCAGGCTTTGTGCTTCTTCACCTGGTATTATTTATCTCTCAAATACTATTAATCATGCATCATCAATCATGACGTGATTAATGGATTGCTTCATAAGCTCAAAGTGTTACCAAAGTACCATTACAAATGTATTTATTGATTGATTGCTTAATTGTTTGATAAGCAGCATTGCATCAACATTACAAAATACCCTCCCCTCTTCTGTCTCATTAGAGACTTTTCAAGAGTCTTGAATTACATCAAATTATAATCATTTTTATCTTACCCCCTTTACAAGTACCCTGTAAGGTCACACAATCGCAAAGTATCATCCAAAACCAAATCATTTTGTGAATTATTTTTACCCTTTCCCCCCAGCTTATTTTCCTCCCATACTTCCCCCTCTCCTAGGGTACTTAACCCTTTTTAACTAAAATATAGGGTTAAGGCCAACCCTGATTTAATTAATTATAAAAATCTCAGAGGACTCTAAGTACTGGAGCTCTTAATGTCTCACTTAAGAAATTTACAATTGATTGTAAGTTATGGGAGTCCCCTATTCTGGATGACAAGCTTTGGATGCCCTAATCAGATAAAGTTTTTGGCTTTGTGAGCATAGCAGAATTAGATTAGGTTAAAGAAAAGTGAGACACTTAAGACTGGAGTAAACACCCATGCTTTTCATCAGGTCTTTTAGTCTCAAAGGTAGTGATGCCATCTTGGACCTCTTCAGTGGAGAGAAAAAATTCAACCCTACCCATATTCTCTATGTCCATTGTCTTCAATTATATTCCACTCTTTAATTATCATTTGAGAAGTACAATTTCCAAGAGTTATAAGTGTTGTATCTCATTGCCCAACTGATAAGTGGTCAAAGGATATGAAGAGACACTTTTCCAATGAACAAATTAAAGCTATATATAATCATATAAAAAAATGCTCCAAATCATTATTTATTAGAGAAATGCAAATTAAAACAACAATGAGGTATCATGCCACACTTATTAGATTGATCAAGATGAGAAAAAGGGAAAATGATCAATATTGGATAGGTTGTGGGAGGATTGGTTCATTGATGCATTGTTGGTGAAGTTGTCGATCCAACATTTCTGGAAAGTAATTTGGAACTATGCCCAAAGAGCAATAAAATTGTTCATACCCTTTGACTCAGAAATTCCAGTTCTAGGTCTATATGCAGAAGAAATTATAAAAAAAAGATAAAAAGTCCTACATGTTCCAAAATATTCATTGCAGTTCTTTTTTGTAGTGGCAAAAATTGGAAATTTAAGGAATGCCCATCAATTGGGAAATGGCAAAACAAGTTATGGTACATGAATACTATGGAATACTATTGTTCTATTAGAAGCTATAAATTGTCATACTCTAGAGCATCATGGAATGACTTATGGGATCTGATGCTAAGTGAAAAGAGAACAGTGTACACATTAACTACAACATTCTGAGATGAAAAATCTTTTTTTAGTTTGTTTTTTTGTGAATCTATTTTTAGTTGTTTTATTTTTTATTTTTTTATTTTTATTAAAGATATTATATGAGTTTTACAATTTTCATCCAATCTTACTTCCCTCCCCCACCCCCACCCCCACTGAAAGCAATCTGTCAGGCTTTACTTTGTTTCCATGTTGTACATCGATCCAAATTGAGTGTAATGAGAAAGAAATCATATCCTTAAGATAGAGACAAAAAGTCTAAGAGATAACAAGATACGATAAGATGTCTGGGTTTTTTGTAAATTAAAGGGAATAATGATCTTAAGATGAACAATCCTGATGGAAGCAGTTCCTTTCAGCAGTTCCCAGAGTTAGGACAACTAGGAACAATGTTATCATCATCCAGAGGAAGAAAAACAAAACAAAATACACACACACACACACACACACACACACACACACACACACACAGACGGACACAAAAATATCAGAATCTGATTAACACTTTATAAAAAATTATCTCTTAGGTATCTCTTTCCCTTAGTCTTAATTACTCATACTGAAAATAATAACCCTGTAAACATGTTTATCAAAAATTTGCATATACAATACTAACCTGATTGTTTACTTCTGAGGCGAGGAACTGGGAAGGGAGGTTGGAAGGAAAATTTGTAACTTAAAAATATCATGTTAGGGGGCAGCTAGGTTGCACAGTGGATAGAGAACTGACCCTGGAGTCAGGAGTACCTGAGTTAAATTCTGGCCTCAGACACTTAATAATTACCTAGCTGTGTGGCCTTGGGCAGGCCCCATTTTCCTTGCAAAAACCTAAAAAAAAAAATCATGTGCATATGGATGAAAAGAAAAAAGAAACAAACATATTTTTAAAAAGTGTTATATCTTCCCTTTTAGGTCAAGAGCAATAAAACCTTTGCTCCAGCATTTCAAATACTAGACCTATATCTAGAAGAAATCCTAAAATATGAGAAAAGTCCTACATGTTCCAAAATATTCATAGCACCTCTTTTTTTTAGTGACAAATTGAGGGAATGCCTATACATTGGGAAATGGCTGAACAAGTTATGGTGCATGAATATTATGGAATACTATTGTCCAATTAGACAACATAAAAGGTCAAACTCTAGAGGAAGAAGGATGGAAGGAATTACGGGATATAATTCTGAGTGAAGAGAGCAGAACCAAGAGAACAATGTACATGTGAACAATATTGTGAGATGACCAACCTTTATGGTAGTAACTGCTCTCAGCAGTTTAGAGAGCTAAGAAAACCCTATTAGATCAACTATGAACAGTGCTATTCTCATCTAGAAGAAGAAAAAAACAATCCTTCAGAATCTGATGAATACTACGTTCAATTTAAATATATATATATATATATATATATATATATATATATCATATATTTTTCCCCTTAATTCTAATTCCTCATATCTAAAATGACAAGCCTGTAGATATGTTTAACAGAAATGTGTGTGTACCATATTAATCTGAGTTTTCACCACTGAGGGGAGGGAGCATCGGAAGGGAGGGTGAAAGGAAATTTTGTAACATAAGAATATGCCTAGGAATATAGATGAATATTGACAAACCTACATAAAATTTATTTGCAAAAACAAAATCAATTTAAAAAGAATTAAAAGAATATATAGAATATATAATAGAATAGATGTTCTATTAGTTTATCCTATTTTCACCCGTTTTTAGAGATTTTGGAAGAGATATGCTGTAGTCAGCAGGTGTTGACTTCTGAGACCTGATTGCTACATTTTCAATATTAAATTTTCTAATTCAGAATTTGACAAATATTAAAAATCATGTGTATGTATTAATACATTTAAGTATATATACATATATATTCATATATATGTGTGTGTGAATATATGTGTTTGCATGTAATAAAAAAAAGAATTTCAAATAGTGAGTTCTTATCCCAGAAACTAATGTCTTTGTGTTTGTCAAACAGTAGATTACTGTAGTCATTGACTCGTATTTCTTTTGAACCTAATCCATTAACCCCTTACTCTATTTATTACCAGTTCCAGGCAGTTGTAATAAGTGCTACTTTATAGTACAGTTTTAGATCTGGTAGAACTAGGCCACCTTCCTTTACATTTTTTTCATCAAATCCCTTGATGTTCTTGGTTTTTTGTTGCTCCAGATGAATTTTGGTTCCATTTATTTCTAGCTTGGTAAAATGGTTATTTTATAGTTTGATTAGCATGGCACTGAATAAATAATTTAATTTTGGTAAAAATGCCATTTTTTATTATATTAGATCGACCTAACCATTGGCAATTGACATTTTGTCTAAATCTTATTTTATTTATGTGAGAAGTGCTTTGTAATTGTGTTAATATAGTTTCTGGGTTTGCCTTGGGAGGTAGATTCTCAAATATTTAATGCTATCTGAAGTTACTTTAATTGAAATTTCCCTTTTTACCTCTTACTCTAGGGCTTTGTTGTTCACATATAAAAAAAAGCTGATGATTTATGTGGATTTTTTTAATATCCTGCTTTGATGAATTTGTTAATTGTTTCAAGTAGCTTTTTGTATGATTTTCTGGGGTTCTCTAAGTATACCATGCTATTTTCTGCAAACATTGAAAGCTTTGCTTCTTCATTGCCAATTCTGATTTATTCAATTTCTTTTTCTACTCATTGGTAAAGCTAATATTTCTGATATATTAAATAACAATGGTAATAATGGGCATCCTTGATTTTATTGGACATCTCCTGATTTATCCCCATTACATACGATATTTGTTGATAGTTTTAGATAGTTACTGCCTATTATTTTTAAGGAAAACTCCATTTATTCCTATACTTTATAGTAGTTTTTAATTGGAATGGATGTAGCATTTTATCAAAGGCTTTTTCAACATCTATTGAAATAATCATGTTATTTCTGTTGGCTTTGCTATTTATATGTTAATTATATCTAGTGTTTTCCTAATATTGAACCATCCATGCATGCCTGGTATAAATCCTAGCTGATAAAGGTGTATTATCCTAGAAATAACTTGCTGTAAATCATATTGGTAAAATTTTATTTAAGATTTTGGTATCAATGTTCATAAGCAGGGTGGCTAGATGCAGTGGATAGAGCACCGGCCCTGGAGTCAAGAATACCTGTGTTCAAATCCGACCTCAGACACTTAATATTTACCTAGCTGTGTGGCCTTGGGCAAGCCGCTTAACCCCATTGCCTTGCAAAAAAACAAAAACAAAAAAACAAAAAAACTAAATCAATGTTCATAAGGGAGATTGGTCTATAATTTTCCTTATCTGTTTTGGTTCTTACTAGTTAATGTATCAGCTGTCATAAAAGGAATTTGGCAAAACTCCTCTTTTTTGAATAATTTATATGGAATAGGAATTGATTGTTCCTTAAACGTTTGGTAGAATCCTCTTGCAAGGGCATCTAGATGGGAGACCTTTTCTTAGGGAGTTTATTCATGGCTTCTTCAATTTCTTTTTCTGAAATGGGATTAAGTCTCTTAGTTTTTCTTCTATTTATATGGACAGTTTGTATTTTTGTAAATATTCATTCATTTCGCTCAGGCTATCATATTTATTGGCGTGCAATTCCACAAAATAGTTTTGAATTATCACTTTAATTTTTTCCTCATTGGTGATTAGTTCATTCTTTTCATTTTTGATCCTGGTAATTTGGTTATCTTCTTTCTTTTTTTAAAATCAGATTGACCAAAGGTTTATCTATTTCATTGGGTTTTTTTTTCACAAAATCATCAGTTAGTTTTATTTGTTAATTCAATGGTTTTCTTTCAATGTTTTTTTTATAATTTCTCCCTTGATTTTCAGAATTTCTCATTTGGTATTTAATTGGGGATCTTTAATTTGTTTTTTGCCATGTTTTTTAGTTGCATACTCAATTCATTGGCCTCATCTTTCTCTATTTTATCCATAAAAGTTTTTAGGAAGACATAAATTTCACCTAAAATCTACCTGGGCTGCAACCCATAAATTTTGGTATGATGTATCATTGTTATCATATTCTTAGATGTAATTATTGGTTATTTCTATGATTTATTGTTTGACCTGCTCATTTAATATTAAGTTGCTTAGTTTCCAAATAATTTTTGGTTTACCTTTCCAGGACCTTTTATTACACATAATTTTTATTGCATCATGATCTGAAATATATGCATTTTTTGCCTTTCTGCATTTGATTATAAGTCTTCTATACCCTAATACATGATCAGTTTTAGTATAGGTGCCATGTACTGCAGAGGAAAAGTTATATTCTTTTATATCCAAATTAAGTAATCTCCAGAGGTCTATCATATCTAAGCTTTCTAGGATTTCATTCACCTTCTTAACTTTTCTCAAGAGTTACAAGTGTTTTATCCTCCATTGTAGGGTTGTAATACAATTTGATGTTCTTGACTAGCATTTGGTTTTTTGTTGTTGTTGTTGTTGTTGTTGATTTTGCTTTTTGTAAATTCCCCTTTTATGTATCTCTTGAGTCTTATATTTGGAGACTGAATTTTCTTTTTAATTCTGGTCTTTTATCAGGAAATTTTGGAAATTCTCTATTTGGTTGAACATCCATCTTTTCCGCTGACAGAATATGCTGAATTTTTCAGGATATTAAATTCTTGGTTATGATTCAAGGACCTTTAGGGGAAGATATTCCAGGTCATGTTAAATGTGTTGAACATGATAAGTCCTGGGTATGACTGATTGTGTTTCCTTTATATTTAAATTGTTTCCTTTTTGTTACTTGCAGCATTTTCTTCTTTATCTGAGAGTTGTGGAATGTGGCTGACAGCTACTGGAATTTTTATTCTGGGGTCTTTTTCTGGAGGAATTCTGTGCTTATCTTTTTTTTTTTTTAGGTTTTTGCAAGGCAAATGAGGTTAAGTGGATTGCCCAAGGCTACACAGCTAGGTAATTATTAAGTGTCTGAGACCTGATTTGAGCCCAGGTACTTCTGACTCCAGGACCTTTGCTTTATCCACTGCACCACCTAGCCACCCCTTGTGTTTATTCTTTAATAACTACTTTGTCCTCTTGCTGTAGCAGATTTTGACAATTTCCCATGATAATTTACTGCAAGATGCTTTTCAGATTCTTATTTTTTTATCTAGACTTTCTGGTAGTGAAAGAATTTGAAAATTATCTCTTCTGGATCTATTTTCTAGGCATTTGTTTTTCCTAAAAGGTACTCTACATTTTCAACATTTTTTCAGCCGTTTTGCTTTGTTTGATGGAATCTTGTATTCCTATAGATTTATTGGTTTCTATTTGTCCAATTATAATTTTTAGGGCTTTATTTTCTTCAGTTAACTTTTGTGTTTCCTTTTCCAGTTGGCTAATTTTATTCTTTGCTGAACTGCATTTATTTCCAATTGGTGGATTTTATTTTTTGAAGAATTACATTCTTTTTTTCAGTTGTGTATTTTTACTTTTACCTAACCCCATTTGTCTTGCCAAAAACCTAAAAAAAAAGGAGTTGATTCCTTTGGTCATTTTTTTATAACTTTCCTGCATGACTCCCATTTCTTTGTTTTCCATTTTTATTCTTCTTCTCTTCTTTAGTTTTTAAATTTATTTTTTAAATTCTTCAATGAACCTTTGGATTTGAGTCCAATTCATAGACTCTTTTCAGACTTCTCCTGTAGGTAATTTTTCATATTTTCATATTCCAAGGTGGCATTGTTATCTTCTTTATCTGCATAGAAGCTTTCTATAATGACTACCTTTTTAGCTTTTATGCTCATCTTAAAATGTCTGAGCTCTAATCCTGGGATATAAAGACTAAAAACTTAAATTTTTCATTTGGGGCCTGGATTCTAATCCCTGGCTTGTTGTTGGCCAAGATATTGCCTATGTTATCCAGGCATTGCCTTTGCAGAGATTTTTCATGTCCAGGCTCTGCCTGTAAAGTGGTTTGTTCATAACCAAGTCCTGTCTTTTGCCCCATTATTCCCAGGGTTCAGACTTTTTTGGAGTTTGGACTGTCCCTGCTGGCCTGATATATATCCCTATGCTGTTGTCAAGTTATTTGGGACCTGGACTTCACTGTGGCCAAAAGCCTCCCACTAGCTTTCCTGCTCTTCTGCCTAGCAGGATTTATTTCTCCTTTTCCCCCAAAGAAACAAACCTTCACTGAAAATCCTCCACCATATCAACCATTGAAAACTATTTTGTATACTGTCTTTTTTTTTGTTAGTATCCATAGATTAAATGTCTTTGTAGAAGTTTAATTTAGTTTGTGTAGGGAAAAAGCTCCAGGAACATGCTACCTTAATGCTGTCATCTTGGCTCCATCCCAGAAGTCTAGGATCTTGTATTTTAATGAAGTTATGAAAAACATATAGGGCAATTGTGATCAAGAAAGACTATTTTGGTTTGGAGAAATGCAAAGATAGTGAATAGAATCAAAGAGAAGTAGATGAACACACATTCTTTCCAGTAGTTTAGCTATGGCTCTAAAATTGGAGAAAGGAAGACTACATTAAGCAAAAGAATAGCTGGAGAATTGGTTAGAAGGCGACTGGATACATATCTTGAGGCATTTAGTCTATTGGCAATCTAAAAAGAATTGAATTCAGATTAATTGCATTTATCTTTTTATTCCTTCAAAAATAGATTATATAAGTATTCACATACAATGGAATTGGTGTACCTACATGTTATTTCTGGAAATTCTACAGTCAAGGAAAAATCTGATTACAGAGTCAACTAGAAGATTTAGAAGGAAGGAAAGGGCAAAAAGGAGAGGAGCCATATAGTTGGGGTTAGCATCTAAAAAGCCATGTGTCAGAGTCTTCTGGAAGAATATGTCCAAAAGGCTTATTAAATGAGGGTAAAAGAATAACATCCCTGATCAAACTTTATCCTGGGTGATAAATCTAAGTACTGTGGGCTGGGAATTTAAAAGATAGCATTGTCCGGTCACTGTGCTCAGGAGAATAGTTTCTATTATTCTAATGCATTTATCATAAGATCAACTCTATCAAATGATAAGAAATTACATTATACATAATATATTTCATGTACAGAATCTAGGCTGGCCAAGACACAGACATATATGCAGCCTTTAATGCAGAATGTTAAGTTAAAGTTGCTGTGAAATAAGCAAATTAACTGGGCAATAATTGCTATGATTTTCTCTTACAGGCTAAATAGGAAAATGGTAATTAATCATAGAATACTTACTTGAAATAGATAAGTCTGGTTCAAAGACTCAAATGCAAAATAAGTTTGAGCCTTTATATTATTATTCAAATTTATATTTTTACTTATATTATGATTAACTGTTTCATATTATTTCCCTAAAAATAAAAACTTTTAAAAATGATTAACTTACAAAAAAAGTATTCTTTCTCCCACCCTTTGATTATTTTTGGAGGCAATTTATATACCATAAGATCAGCATGGTGGAAATCAAATGAGTTCACTAATGGAATGATGGAAATTGAATGAGTTGACAATGCCTCTACTGAAGGGCACAGATGCGTTGTCCTTCAATAGATGCATTTTCAACTCATTTACCAAAGCTGTGTTTGTGTGTGTGTGTGTGTGTGTGTGTGTGTGTGTGTGTGTGTGCATTTTAAGTATATCTTTTCTCTGGAAAGTAGCATTTTTTTTTCTTTAGTGTACTATGCTCATAATTTATCATTGCTTTGTTCAGATTTCTAAGATTTTTTGAAGTTCTTTTTCTTTATAATAATATTGTCATAGATACAATCTCCTTGTTCTGATCACTTCACGCTAAATCAACTCATAGACATTCTTTATTTCCTATAAAACTCTCCATTTCATTATTTATGGTGCAATAGCATTCCATTCTATTCATATACTATAATTTGTTTCACTGTTCCCAATAAGTGGGTACTATTAGCTTAGGAAATTTGCTTTCAATATATACAGCTAGTGATCTAACTGGAACACTATATTTTTTCTTGGTCAAACAGATACAGGAGAATAAGTCAAAGAAAGAACTTGAAAACAATTCTCCCTGACTTTAAGGCCAATCATCCCTCCACTATGAAAGATAAGGCAATCTAAAGGAATTTACCAATGTAATACCAAAAAAGTGAGCAATTTAAGGTCCCTAATAAATCTTCAATATATATATATAATATATATATATGTATATATATATATATATATATATATAATCAAATCTATATCTTTCTAGTGCTAACAAAGAATTATAATATCAGTATGCTTATAGTAATATAATTATACAGTGCCTTTTGCCATGCCTAAAGCAGGTGGACCATGACCTTGAAGAAAAGTACTTCAACATTCTGCCTATGTCCAAAAAAATTTTTTTACTCAAATTTCAGTTAAAGAAATCATACTGACATAAGTTTATGTAAAGAGGCATTTTTTTTGCAGGAAATTGATTTGAATTTTTTTTAATTCAGTCAATTAAATTGGATGTATTGATTTGGGGGAAGTGAAATGAAAATATTTCTATATATTAGTAAATGAAAAAAGTCTTTAAAAAACTAAAGTGGTAAGTCCCTTTTCATAATGTGCAGCTAGCTACAGCATTTGCTTTAAGTATAGATTTAAAAATAGTCAAAGAAAAAAATAATTTCCATTGTTCGGGAGTGTTAACAAGATAATATTAAATAGACCTGCATTTATACATACATCCTTTGATACACTCTTAACTGTGTGATCATAAGCAAGCCACTCAAACTTTCAGTTCCCCCAAATAATTCTATTATTATAACCTATAGAGGACCTGCTGTCTTACACTGATGGAAGGAGTTTCCAACTGGGGAATTCCTCACGTCTGTGAAATCATAGAAATACTCCTTTCCTTTTTCCACCACCTCCCAAAGAGACTAGAAAGTATTAGCCAAATAAAATAGGAGTTTTTCTTTTAGAAGAAAAGTTTGAAGAATAATCTATAGTGACTTTTAATCTATACAAATCATGTGAATTATCTACCAATAATTGCAAATATTTTAGTCTACTTATGGTACTAACACACATACACACATGCACACATACATACATACATATATATGCATTTATATTAACACTCACAACATACTAAAGAGTTTAAGGATTGCTGGCTTAAAGACAGATTAATAGTGGAGTGAGCATTGACTTGGAACCATAATAATTGATTTCAAATCTTGGTATCAACACTTATTAGGGATGAGCCTCTGACAAGATCATTCATTTCAATTGATCTAATCTTTATTCAGTCACTATGTGCAATATCATTGATATATAGAGACAATAACAAATAAATATACCCACAGAATCTGCATTTTTAAAAGTTTAAGAAAACATTTAATTTCTTCTGTACTAGAAAATACTTAAAACAAAAAGATTCAAGGAATGCACAATGAAGGTTAAAAAAACATAAAATATCCCAAAATAGTCCATTATGTTCACTATATACTATTAATTCCCTCATCAGAAATAAATGATATTGCAAGTTCATATTTGCTTCAGGCCTATAATCTCAAATAATTGACAAGATTCAGATCTTTTCTCCTTATTCCTTTAACTGGAGGTGACTATATTCTAATTCATCATTCTAATCATCAGTTTGCTCTTGTACATAATAGGAATAATAGAATTTGTGCTCTGGAAAATAGTAGCAATGAATAGTGGTAAATGACATGATTCAGAGTAAGGAAGAGCTTAATTCAGATCCTGCTTCTGACTCATATTGATCACCTTTCAGTACACTAGGTCATATATTCAGAGCTAGTGAATAGGCAGAGGAAGTAACCTACACCAATAAAATCACACATCTGAATTTTCTCTATATAAAACTACTTCTAAGGATTGATATATAGAAAGCATTTAGTAAATCTTAAAGTGCTATGGAAATGTTTAAGTGGAGTATAAATTTTCAAGCAACTATACTATTTTAAATAATTGTTGTTGTTCATTTTTTTTTTTTTAGGTTTTTGCAAGGCAAATGGGGTTAAGTGGCTTGCCCAAGGCCACACAGCTAGGTAATTATTAAGTGTCTGAGACCAGATTTGAACCCAGGTACTACTGACTCCAAGGCCGGTGCTTTATCCACTATGCCACCTAGCTGCCCCTGTTGTTCATTTTTACTCAACTGTTCTTGACTTTATTTGGGGTTTTATTGACAAAGATATCAGAATGGCTTGACTTTTTCTATTCTAGCATGTTTTACATATGAGAAAATTGAGACAAATAGGATTAAGTGACTTGCTTAGAATCATTTAGCTAGTAAGTATCTGAGATAAAATTTGAACTCAGATCTTCCTGATTCCAGGCCCAGTGTTCCAGGTCCTTTGCATCATCTAGTAACAACAACAGAGGTTTTAAATAAAGGCTGGAAATCCATTGTTTAAGTGTATTATAGAAAATATTGTTTTTCAGAAATAGACTCAACTAGATGGTTTCTGATTTACACTTCCAATTCTGACACATTGATTTTTTGATTAATAAACTTTTAGGTTTTTTCAAGGCAAACAGGGTTAAGTGGTTTGCCCAAGGCCACACAGCTAGGCAATTATTAAGTGTCTGGGACCAGATTTGAACCCAGGTACTCCTGACTCCAGGGCCGGTGCTTTATCCACTATGCCACCTAACCGCCCCTAATAAACTTTTAAGAAAGAGTAAAAATAAGTATTTATTAAGTGCCCATTACTGCTGAGCACTAAATATTACAAATATTATCTCATTTGATCCTCACAACAAACTGAGAAGATAGCTTTTATTACTGTCCAAATTTTATAGTTAAGAAAACTGAAAGAGGTAGAGGGCAAGTAATTTACTTGCCATCACACAATTAACTAATGTTTAAGATCAGCTTTAAATTCAGATCTTTCTGAATATGGGCAGAGTGTTCTTTGCTTCAGGATATCTGGTCTCCATACAGGAGGAACTTGAACTCTACCATATTTTCTTTAATAGTTCGCACATTTCATTTCTTTAATACTTTATTCCCTGACTTCTCTATATCATTATTCTCTCTAACAACTTTGATCAATATTTAATAGTTATAATGGATTCTGGATAATGAAAAGTAGATTTTCTGTCTCTCTCCATTGTGCCACCTTGTGATAGTATCTGAGGACAGAAATTCTATGAGAGTCCCATTCTACATATTAATAGCTTTTTTCATTTTCATAGGAACCTATTGTTGTAGTTGTTTTGTAAACAGAGATTTAAAAAACAACAACACATTTTGGAAAGCTTGTTTATGTTTAATAAGAATTTCCATTACTATATTCAAAGACAACTGTGGTACAACCTCAACATCTTCATTAAATTAGACTCACTACTAAAGACTCCTATTCATGAGTGCATGCCTTCTACAGGAAGTTACATTTAATAAAATTTATAGTATCCACATCAGCAAGACACTGTTATTATGGGTCAGGACATGAAATTAGCTTCACTCAATAGAATCATACATAATAATGATATTTGTTGAAATAGGATTCTCCATGTAAAGCAATCTCTTGAGGAAACACTTGCCTCTTTTCAGGCTGTAACCCTTATTGCTTCTCTCCAAACTACCCCTCTATACCAAGTGAGCTCTATAGAACCTTGGATTAGAAGTTGAACTTTTTGCAAATCACATGCAGTATTTAGAAAGGCTGTGCTGCTGGGTTTTAGTGATCTCATCTTTATTGACTTAAATTGCCATTCATTGTCATTCCCATGAAGCCTATGCAGCTGGCACTATCCAAATGATCTTGTCAGCTATATATTTTTGAAATGCATAAAGCATCTGATCGAACTTCAGATAAAATATTGCCATCTGCAAAGAGAGAGGGCAAGATTTGTGAGAAAACAAGCTTTTAAAACCACTTCATTTTTAGTTATACAATGTGGGAGAGTCAGGCAAATAAGTAATAAAAGGGGAAACAATGGAGTCTCCTAGGGCGCTAAATTAAGAATTTATAGTCTGAATGATGTCTCAGCAATCTCATTCAATTTGCTATTATTGCACATCTTAAACAGTTATGAACACAGATGACATAGCAATTTTCCCTTATAAATCTGTAAGGGTGATAAATAGAACACACCAAATCCATTTTGATAGCATTGTTAATTGGTCTAATGTTCAACATCATGCTTGAAAACAAAAATGCTGTGAATATTTAAAGCAAGTAAAAATTTAAGCAAACAAAACATGGTAGAGGTGCTAAGTGATATTTTTATTTTTGAACAGATGGGACATTTACTATTTAAAAATGGTTAGTAATTGCAGATGACATTCATATAAATAAATGCTACAAATGAACTCAGAGATAGGTGATGCTGCTGGAATAAAAATAAGTAGCAGTGAAAAGGGACACAGGCAGGGAATTGAACTTAATTTGGGGCATAGTCAAGTTGAATGGAAATGAAATTCTTTGTATAAAAAAATGCAGCTAAATTTATAATGTTTGGTGATTCAGTGTGCTCTCTATAAAAAAAGGCTTTAGTTTTTTGTCCTCTGCTGTGAGGCAGCCCAAAAATCTATTAATAAGGTCCCATGAATGATGGCCTAGAGTACGGTTAGTGAGGTTTATAAGATAGTAACAATCACAGAGGCGGTATTTTATATGCAGCGTGAACATTTTTTTATATTGTACCAATAAACAAAATCAGCTATAACTTACACGCTATCTTGGCTTAAAAATATAAAAGAGAATTGGAGGAATTACTAGGTCTTCAAAACAAATTAGGTTGCTCCTATTGCACTACTTTAGTGCTTCCCTTGCCTTTCCACACACTTCATCCCTTGGGAAAAAATAGAGTATGTCCAGGAAGCAGAGTGGATGTAGGAAAAGCAGATTTTTCTTTTAATTGAATTTGAGGGAAACCTAGATACAACTCTGTGATAACTCTGAACCAATCTCAGTTTCAGTAATACCCTTCATGTAGGAACCACAGTTGAAGAAATACTTAATGTTGCTTATTAGTAAAGGTCACCATATTTAAAAGTAAAACAACTACTAAAATCACTGTTACAGTAAATCTATCTTTATGGACTCCTTTGATGTGAATAGTTATCCAATATAAAAAAGTAAATTTTCTTTATTCCTTATGTGTGGGATTTTAATTTTCATGAGAAAATTAATGTAATTTTTAGTTTGAATCTTATGAAATCTTGAATTTCAGAACAGGAAATATTTTTAATAAATGAAACAGATCAAAAGAGTTTTATTTTCAAAAAACATTTAAGTATATGTAAATAAAACAATGTTTTTTAAACAAATGAAGTTCTATTAAGGTTGATAATGGACCCAATTTGGGAAAAGGATGGTTAGACTGAAATAGAGGTAGCCAATTAGATACAGGAGTGGATCTTTAGTCAAGATAAACTGAGTTCAAATATAGTCTCAGATACTTTCTGTCTTTATGAACCTTGCAATTTCTTTAATGACTTTTTGCCTCAGTTTCTTCATCTCCAAAATTAGAATAAGAAAAATAATACCTATCTTCTAGGGTTGTTGTGAGTTTAAAATGAAAAACTTATTAAGTGTTTTGCAGATCTTAAAGTACTATATAAATGCTAGTCATATATAAACTTTTGTAGAAAAAGTTAGCTGAATTTAAAGGAGTTTTATTTACTCTAAAATTGGTTTTTTACATTATATCAAAGTAAGCACATAACATTTTTTAAATTCCTTCATTTATTCACATTATAGAACAGAATGTCTCTTTGTCTGACAATCACACAAAAGAGAACAAAAAGGGAGGTTATGATATCTCTGTTTAACTAATTGCAGAAAAGTTATATAGGAGATGAATTAGATTTGATCAACTTGGTCCCAGAGGGCAGTGCAAGGAAGAATAATTGGAAATTTCTAAGAGTGAGAGTTCAGTTCAATTTAAGAAAAAAAATAATAATTTCTAATAATTAAAATTTTTAAATTGAAAAGGAATGCCTAGAGAGGTGGCTCTGTTTCACTGGAGGTATTCAAGTAGATGTTGCATAAACACATGTTAGAATTCCTGTTCATCAATGGTTTAGATAAAATGATCTTATGTATTCTCTTCAACTCTGAGGTTCCATAATTAAATGAGTAGCAGGATATGCTTCCATGTCATTCTTCTGATATGGAAGTCATGATGGCTTTGAAATTATACCTCCTCTCAAAGCTTCATATACAAAAATATTGTCTTTCTCTGTAGTGTATGAATTACCATGAAGTATATATGCCATCTGGATTGGGTTAATGATGAGGAATTCCTTTCATATATGATTGCAGAACTTCCATCAGTTTTTGCACTATTTGTCCACTTGTGACATATCGGTTTCATTTCAGTGCATTTGCAAATAACAAATTACAGTCACTGAATACAGATTTGTCTACTGCTAACAATTTTTTGCCAAATTAATATTTATAATTCATGACCTTGGCTAAAAGCTTGGAAGTGTGATAGAGCATGGTCAAAATTGTGGCTCTGATAAATTGTAACTAGTATTTGATGGCTGTTAGTAAAGGTTCACACTTTCAAATGTTAAAAAAAAAAAACAGCAATTAAGCTACCTTCTAATGTCTGCAATTTTTGGAGGATTACATGGAAATGTAAATATGCATGAATATTTCAGTGGATTAGTGTCAGGTAATATGTGAATTAAGTGCCTTTTCCCCTCCAAAAAAACCCAAATAACATTGTATCCCTGTTTTCCAATTCAGTGCAATGTCTGTATGCATCCACAAATCTTCTGTAAAAAAAACCAGCAAATAAATGTCTTGGGAATCTTCTTTAGAGTTTTTAACATTTCATGAGTACAAGTGAAGAATTTGGTTTGTGCCCCTGTGATCCTTCTCATGCTATATGACTAACTTACATCATTTTGCAATCATTTTTTTTTTTCCTGGAAGATGGTCTTCCTTTAAAGAGGAAGCATGGTATAGTGATTAGGAAGCTGAACTTGTAACCAGGAGTAACCAACTTTAAGTACTTCTAATACATAATGGAATGTCACTTAACCTTTTCGTTTTCTAGAAAGTTCTCAAAGACTATAAGTTACACTGGAAGCAAGAATGGACTCTGGTAATTTTCTATTTCAATTAAATTAAAGAAAGATCTGATCCTCACCAACTATCCCTAATGCTATTGTATGCATAAAAATAAGTAATAGCATTAACATTAGCAATATATATATTAGCATATATATTAGCAATATACATTCATGTACAGTATATTCCTACTCATCATCTACTTCTACATTATCATTTAGATTGTCCACCAGTTTTCTTTTCTGAGATTGTAGTGTTTTGTGGCTTATCATGGAGAATCACTGTATGACTGTTGGAGTTTGTTTTATTTTTGAAAGATGTTTTTTTGGGGTGCAAGGAAGTAGGCTAGATGATGGAAATTATGAAGAAATACCTCAAACACAATAGTACTCTTTCTATTAAAATCTGAGTTTTCCTGGACCAGAATAATACAACCATAGCTGTAAATATTTTTAGTGCCTAATTCTGATTACATACTCATTATATCATCAATAAAATGAAAGTAAACAGAAGAAATTTAAGATATCTTGAATATGATAAGGAAATTGTATAATTGCCTTGATTTAATAAAATACAGAATAAATGCTATATAAATGCTATATAAACATGTTCAATTAAATGTGTTGTATCTTTTTTATTTAATGATGAAACAATCTTTCAAAAATATGTGTTTGATTAAAAATTAGAAAAATGAGATATATAGTTCAGGCTCCAAATGCCCTATCTTATCATTATCCAATTCCTTGATACATTGAAAGTAACTATACCTGGAAAGAGAAGATAACAAATAGAATGCCTTCATGAAAAATGACTCTGGAAGTAAAGATTATTAAATAAAGTCTCTGAACTTTCTGTAAGATAGATTTACACAGCCTATGTCCTTCATCTGCTACAAATATACCAAATCTTTTTAACCATAAAGGAACTCCACAAGATGACTTTAAAGGCCTGCAAAACAGGACAATGTTAGTGTAGTTTTGTCAGTAATTTTATACTTATTATTTTTTTGCAAGGCAAATGGGGTTAAGTGGCCTGCCCAAGGCCACACAGCTAAGCAATTATTAAGTGTCTGAGACCAGATTTGAACCCAGGTACTCCTGACTCCAAGGCCAGTGCTTTATCCACTATGCCACCTAGCTGCCCTACTTAATTATTAATAGATCTTTTAATATACTTTAAAAGGGCAGCTAAATAGATAGAATGCTACATCTAGAGTCAGAAAGATTATGTTCAAATCCAGCCTCAGACATTCAATAACTGTGTGATGGTGGGCAAATCACAACCCTGCTTGTCTCAGTTTCTTTGTGTTTAAAAATGATTTGGGGGGGGGGGTGGCTAGGTTGTAGCTAGGTGACACAGCGAACAGAGAACCAGACCTGGAGTCAGGAGTACTTGAATTCAAATCTGGACTCAGTCATTTAATAATTGCCTAGCTGTGTGACCTTGGGCAAGTCACTTAATCCCATTGCCTTGCAAAAAAATGACTTAGGGAAGGAAATGACAAACCACTGCAGAGTATCTTTGCCAAGAAAACACCAAAAAGAGTAACGAAGAGTCAGACACAACTAAAAAATAGTTAATCAGCCACAAGATAACAAAACTGTCATTTATTTACCCCTTGTTCTTAACTCATATAGGTTCTTTTTTTAGTGAAGGATCTGGATTTATTTATTTTACATTATTATAATAGTTTTGTTATAAGAATAAACATAACCCCCGCCAAGAGAGAAACCTCAAGAATAATGAGAGAGAGAAGAGGAAAAAAAAATGTACTTCAGTCTGTGTTCAGATTCCAATGGCTCTGTCTCTGGGGTGAGTTGCTTACTTTGTCATAAGTCCACTAGAGAAGTTGCTTCAATATTTTTGCCGCAGTTGCTATTATTACTGTATTACCCTCCACTCCATTCCTCCCCCCTCTCATTTATTCTAGTCTCTTTCTCTCTCCTTTCATCCTGGCCCTGTTCAAAAGTGTGTTGAATTTGAGTTCCCTCTCCCACAATCTTCCCTCTCTTCTATCATCTATTCCCCCCCCTTACCCCCCTTCCCCCATAACCCATCCCTTTCTTCTCATTTTCCTCTAGGGTAAGATAGATTTCTATACCCTATTAAGTTTGTATGTTATTTCCTCTTTGAACCATTTCTGCTGAGAATAAAGGCTCACTCATTCCCCCTTGCCTTCCCCCATTCCACTCTATTAAAAAAGCTTTTTTCTTGCCTCCTATGTGAAATCTCTCAGCTTCTTCATCTCCTTTCCCTTCATCCCAGTACTTTCCTTTATTACCCATTGACTCCAACTTTTTATTATATTATACCATTATATTCTGCTCCTTCCTGTGCCCTGTCTATATATGCTCCTTCTAACAGCTCTTATAACTGAGAAAGTTCACATGAGTTATCAATATCTTCTTCCCACATAGGAATACAAACAATTCAATATTATTAAGTCCTTCTCATTCACCCCCTCTATGGTTCACCAGAATCCTCTACTTGGAGATCAGACTTTCTGTTCAGCTCTGGTTGTTTCAACAGGAAAGTCTGAAAGTCCCCTGTTTCATTGAAAATCCATCTTTTCACCTGAAAGAGCATGTTCAGTTTTTCTAGGTAGTTGATTCTTGATTGTAAACCAAGATCTTTTACCTTCTGCAATATCATGTTTCAAATCCCTACAAGCCCTTAATGTAAATTCTGCCACATCCTGTGTAATCCTGACCTTGGAACCTCTGTAGTTGAATTGTTTAATTCTGGCAGCTTTTAGAATTTTCTGTTTGATTTGGAAGTTTTGGAATTTGGCTATAATATTTCTGGAAGTTTTTCTTTTTGGGATGTCTTTCAGGAGGTGACCAGTAAATTCCTTCAACTTCTATTTTACCCTCTGCTTCTAGGATCTCAGGGCAATTTTGATGTATTATTTCTTGAAAAATGAAGTCTAGGATCTTCTCCTAGTCTTGACTTCCAATTAGCCCAATAATATTAAAATTATTTCTTCTGCATATGTTTTTGAGGTCAGTTGTTTTTCCAGTGAGATATTTCACATTTTCTTCTAACTTTTGGCTTTTTTGGAATAGTTTTATTTCTTCCTGATTTCTTGCAAAGTAATCATCTTCCTTTACTTCCATTCTGCATTTGAAGGAGTTATTTTTCTTGACAGAGCTTTTTTATCTCTTTTTCTTGCTGGCCAATTCTGCTTTTGAAGGCATTCTTCTCCTCATTTGTCATTTGCTTTTTTGTTTTCTATTTGTCCTAAACTGCTTTTTAACATATTTTCTTCAGTACTTTTTGTATTTCTTTCACCAAGCTGCTGATTTGGTTTTCATGATTTTTCTGCATTTGTTCTCATTTCTCGCCCCAATTTTTCCTCCATCTCCCTTAATTGCTTTTCAAAGTATTTTTTGAGCTCATCCATTGTCTGATCCCATTTTCTATTTCTCTTAGAGATTTTGGATATGGAAGCTTTGGTTTTGTTGTCATCTGAGTATGTGTTTTGATCTTCCATGGGACTAAAATAATTTTCTATGATCAGACTTTTCTTTTTCTGTTATTTACTCATTTCCTCAGCCCAAGACTAATTTACAGCACTTACAACACTTTGGGATTTTGGGGGGGGCACCCCACTTGGATCTTTTTTCCTCCAAGGTTTTATGCTCTCTTGCCTGTGCTTTGATATGTAGATGACCACAGCACTTCCATCTGCCCTGTTTGACTATCTTAGTATGGAAGTCCAAACTGCAACCTGGATCTGAGTGTGGGCAAACAGCAAAGTCCTGCCCCCAGGGAGAGCAGAGAAATTTCTGCAGTCTCCCCTGCCCCTCTTACCATCTGTGGGCTGTGCTCTGAAGGTACAGGCTGGTTTCTCCCAATTCTTGCTGCAGGTTCTTTGGCCTGTGCTCCTCAATTCACACTCATTCTGGTGTAACATAATTCTCTCCCAGCCCTTCAAGCTGTTCCCAGACTATGCTGCAACTGATTCTTTTTCCAACTCCTGGTCCTGGCAAAACACACCTTTCCCATGAAACTTCTAAGTTCCTTGGACTGGCAAAATGTATCACTCAGTCTTTCTGTGGGGTCTGCCCCTCTAAATTTTGGCTAGCCATCATAATTTGATGGATTTTGGAATTCTGGGATTGAGTAGTTCCCAGGAAATGGTGCCTTCACACTGCCATCTTGGCTCTGCCCCCTCCAAACCCATATAGTTTCATAGGGGAAAAATATCATATAGGAATAAGTCCATTAACATTAAATTTATAAAAGTACAACTGAGCTTTCATAGTTATTGATGAATCCATGGTATTAGACTCTCAATATTTCTCATAGCCAGAATTCCATATCTTCTCTCCACTCCATTCTCAGGTCAATTCACCAACTCCATTCCCAAACTTGTCTGCCTCTTCTATGTGTCTCTATTTTTGTCTCTCTCCCCATCTCCCTCTCTTCTTCCTTCTCTCTCTCTCTGTCTCAATATCTCTGACTCTGTTTGTTTCTCTCTCTGTCTTTCTGATGCCGTCTGTCTCTGTCTGTCCCTGTCCCTGTCTCTCTCTTTTTCACATCTTTCAATTCTTAAACTC